>NC_072350.1:0-303958 GCF_009556855.1 Talaromyces marneffei | reverse complement strand
CGGTATCTCCGCCTTCCCCAACGCTGACGGCAACCTTCTTTCATGGACAGCCACGATCGACGGACCAGCAGACACCCCATATGAGAATCTGGTCTTTAAACTTTCGTTCGCTTTCCCCAATAATTATCCTTATGCCCCACCAACGGTGCTTTTCAAAACTCCCATCTACCACCCCAATGTCGACTTTTCGGGCCGGATCTGCTTGGATATCTTGAAGGATCAGTGGAGTGCGGTGTATAACGTGCAGAATGTTCTACTTAGTCTGCAGAGCTTACTTGGCGAGCCTAATAAGTATGCATCACTATTTCTTGGGTATTTCTACTTCAATACTAACTGAGAAACAGCTCCAGTCCATTGAACGGCCAGGCCGCGGAGCTATGGGACAGCAATCCAGAAGAGTTCAAGCGCCATGTCCTCGCTAGACATCGTGACATTGAAGACGACGAATAAGAGAACCGATATCATAACTAAGCCTTGATCTGTCTCCAACGTCATTCTATCCCATGATGAGACGGTAGGCATTCAAGGTTGATTGCATTTTCACATGGCGTTTCATTTACTTTGGTTTCTATTATTTTTATGATTTTACATCCATACATACACTTCGGAGTGATGCATCGTGGCAAAGGCAAATACCATAGCGTTGCGTTGCGTTTGGTTCGGAGTTGTACACCCCATTTGTGCACAATCGTTGGTTTTGGAATATTTGCGATATTCTTTGCAGTTTATTATTATGCTTGGTTATGTGATACCTCAATCAAGGCGATTTTTGCCCTTCAGACGAACCCTAGTCCTTCCTCTTAGGCTGACCATCTCATCAGCGAAAATTAAGCCTTAATCAAAAGGACCAGTATTGAAGGGATCATGTGATGAACCCAAACCCTACAACCGAAACGAGCAATTCTTAATATTCATCAGTCCTAGTCTACCAACCGCCTAAAATAAGATAAGAGACAGCATGTCATGTTCTAGAACTGAGATAGATTAAATTGGAGGAAACCGGGGATCGTCTAAACTCACAGATGCAACGCCGCTTCATTCGATGATCCAGATGAGTCAGTCATAGCTGCTCGATGAGATGATGAATCAACCGAACGAGCTGAGAACAGGTTCTAAAGAAAAGCATCCACTCACTGCCTTCATCTAAATTTCCTCTAAATAATTGATTACACTCCAAAGAAGAGAGGAATTTCCCCGAAACTGTCACCAAAGAGACATCTGAACATGCCTTTAGATCCAACATTCACAGCCTACACCCCCACCCAAGCCCAGACCTATGCCCAGCACCGCCTCTCCTACCCATTCAAACTCTACGACATAATCTTGAAACATCACACAAATACAGGCGGCAAACTCAATGTGCTTGCAGATGTAGGATGTGGCCCTGGCCGCGCAACAAGGGATTTAGCTACTTTTTTTGAGGTGGGGGTTGGATTGGATCCAGGGGAGGAGAATGATCAAGACGGCTAGATCGCTGTTTGACGAGGAGGTTAGTGTAGAAGGTGGTATATTGGGGAAGCTGCGGTTTGCGGTTTGTGAAGCGGATGAGTGTGCGAGGGGGTTAGGTGCGTTGTCTATATCCGGGAAAGTGGCTGGAAGGGAAGAATAGGATAGGAGGGTGGATTTATTAACAGCTGCTATGGTGGTAAAAAAACCCTCTTAACATTGCAAGGCCAAGCTCTGGATATGCTCAAATTGTACTAAAGACTATACAGGCACATTGGTTCTCCATGCCATCCTTCTGGGTCCAAGCCGCTCAAGTCGTAAAGCCCAACGTCACCGTGGCCCTCTGGACATGCTCTTCACTCTACTGCCGTATGTACAGCTCAAGACAAACAAACACTGGAGAAATGAGTACCTTTTAACGGGTCAATAGATCCATCAACATCCAACGCAGCAGCCGTAAAAAAAGCCTTCTTCCATCTCGAACGTGACATTCTGGCGCCGTACGAATTACCGCCAAACCAGATCTCGCGCAATAGGTACGATAATCTTATTTTACCCTGGCAAGTCAACGACCTAATAGCCAGATATATTCTGGCGGAATCTTTCCCCGAAAAAGATTTCGTCCGTCTCGAATGGGATAGAGATGGCATCCTCACCAACGGGGAGGACTTCTTCCTAGCTAGTAAAGACGAAAACAATGGGGAGACACATTAAACGATCTTGAAGCCAGCCTTGGGACGGCGAGTATGGTGACAAGGTGGCAAGAGGCAAATCCCGATCTTGTCAGTACGGAGAGGGATTGTGTTAGGGAGATGTGCACTGAAATTAGGAGGGTGATGGGAGTGGGTGCTGATGAGAATCCGAGGCTGAAGGTTGGGAACTCACTTGTCTTGATAATTTTTAAGAGAAAATGATCACCATTGCCAGACTCAGTATGATAATTGACGATTTGGGTGAATGCTAAGCACGAGAAACCTCGACAGTGTTGACGGTGCCCTTATCAGCGAAAGGCAGACGGAAAACTCCATCGCCATCTTTGGCGAATAATCTATCCACGTCCTCGAGTTGAAGGCCTAGCATCTGATCAATAATGATGTATCTCTTATAAGCGTTTGGTATATACCCACCCCTGGTCTCTGGAAAGAAGAAATAAATAATCGGAAGCCAGAGCGTATTCAGCACAGCAAAAATAATATAAAACCTCCAGCCAATATTGGCAATCGCATGCGGCGTAATCTTCACAATCATAAAGTTGCATATCCAGTTCGCAGCTGTACTGATCGACGATCCTCGTTGACGGAGTCGTAGTGGTAGTATTTCGGATGGGTAGACCTTCCACATCATCAGCAATCAGAGACAAGAACCTGAGGGGATAGAAATACCCAAACAGTAGCCTGAAACCCAATCGTAAATGCTCCCTGGAAAACAAACAATATCGCCGCCGCCGCAATACCGGACTTATACGCAATCACCGTATTGTGTTGAATCTGATAGGTCAACGCAGCTTGGATAGCCATCACAGCCGCCATGATGGCAATCATTGACAACAACAAGGGACGTCGACCTATTCTATCAATCAGAAACCAGGGTATGAACGACGCCACAAAGAACCACGTCTGCAGAAACCCCGACATCAGGCTTGATATATGGGCTGAAAGACCGATAGATTGCTCGAATATCGTGCCTGAGTAGTAGACTATAGCGTTGATACCACCAAACTGCTGAAATATCTGAATCCCGCACGCAATTAGGAAGCGACGCTGGCTTTGAATTCGATCGTTCTTGAGTAAGTCTCTCCACGAGCCTGCCCCAAGATTCTCTTCAACAAGTATAGTGCTCAGAATATCTTCGTGCAGGGCTAGGATCTCGGCTTCGGTCATTTTGTTCTTATTGACGCGCTGCAACACATCAAGCGCTTCTTCTTGGCGGTGATGTGCTGCAAGCCAGCGGGGGCTTTCGTCGACGATGGCTAGGAGACCCAGCATGATGAAGAGGAATAAACATTGCAGAATTACGGGGATGCGCCACGTATAGCTGCCGGTATACAGGGAGAAGCCGTAGTCGATCCAGGAGACAAGACAAACACCGAAATTCAGTGTGGTTAGCTGCATGCATACATCTTAACAACCCCGCATGTAAGTACTTTTATTTGCCATCTATCTGCATGGATTGACTTACAAAGCCCCCTCGTAGCCCTCGGTGCATACTCAGCCAGCATAACCGGCCCCGTCGAGTTAACCATCCCCAGCCCTATCCCCGCCACAACCCTTGCAACAATCAAATGCACCCTCGTATACGCAGTAGCCTGCAACAAACTGCCCAAAAACATAACAACGACGCCCACAGCAATACTATTCTTTCGTCCCAGAGACTCGCCGAATATGGCTGCTGTCACACTGCCGAGAAACGCGCCAATACCGATTATAGAAACGATCAGGCCCAGCATGATGGGGCCAGGATAGTTGAAGGATTCTTTGAAGGGGGTGCCGTTGACAAGACCGCCCATTAGGCCATTGTCGTATCTGTCTCGTATACATTGTTGGTTATTTGCCTTTGGGGTATATTGTATATTTGGAGGCTGAGGGACTGACCCTATTTGCATGAAGCCAAGGGCTGTTAACGAGGTGACTGCCCCGAAAAGGGCGTTTCCTTTCAACTTCGCCATTCTAGCAGATTATACCAATTATATTGGATAAGTTAATCAAGGAGAGAACATATATCGGACAACATTGCATTGTATCTATTGAGCAGTCAAACCATCGAATGTATTATACATTCCATACCGGTCCGGCAATTGAAGAAACATGAATGAATGTAATGTTGCACGAACCCCGCTCTGAGTACTCTAGAGTACTCATTAAGGAATTGCCGAGAATCGCTCTTACTACATTAGTTAGTGCATACAGTCTTGCACTATATTATATAACAGCTTATGCCAGGGATTTCATTCTTAGATACTGATAGACAGACAGAATATATTACTAGATGTGTTTCACCCGGATTCTCAACTCCGCGCCTTAACGCCGTGTTCTCCACAGTTTACGGTAGTTACCGGTAACCTACATAGTATGTGAGGAGCCGAAGCTGGTACCATAGTCTGCTGACCCATTTCATTTGCCGACGTGCCGACCATACCATAGGTCTGTATTTTTACATTTTGTTGTTGCTTCGAAGGCAGTTCCCCCTCCCCCGCCTTTTTTTTTTTTTTTTTGATATTGATACCTCAAGCAGTCAAAGATGTAGCATATTTTGATTCATCAACAATAACCATTCCCGCAATGTTGGCACTCGTCAAAGTGCTGAATGCACCCGTTATCAGAGCAGAAACCGCCACACGCGAAACATCACTAGTACGACCAGGTGCAAGCTGCGCTAGAACACCGATCTGATTACCCAATGAACCGATGTTGGCAAAGCCGCATAGCGCGTAGGTGACGATGATTCGAGAGCGAGGGGATAGGTTGGCGTAGATTGGGTTTGTTTGGAGGGCGTTGTATGCGACGAATTCATTCTGCGGTGGTGTCAGTCCATCACAAAGTGTATGTCGGGGAACAAGGTTTAGAATAAGACTTACGGTAATCAACTTCAACCCGATGAGTTGAGCCACCAGGAAAATATCATTATTGTCTCGAGAGACACCTAGGAAAAAAGCAATTGGATAGCAGAGGTATCCGAGAATCAACTCCAAAGTTAAATCCGGTCCGTCGATGTTGATATAACGACCCCACCACGTAAGAAGACCGTTGATGAGTCCGATCAACGAAATGATGCAAAGTAGCGTTGCACTAATCATGCTTGCAATCTTTAGACCTAGCCATGCTCCATTTGTAAACGCTTCCAGTGCGTTCGCGGGTCGATGCTCGTCGTCTTCTGGAATAACCACCCGACCAGACGTCAAGTTCTCTTCTTGCTCTGGCCAACGCAGCTTGGATACGGCAAGAGATGCCGGAATACTCATCACGCAAGCAGACACAAGAGCCTGCGGGTCCACGCCCATGGCAACATATGCAATAAGGACACTGCCCGAGATTGTTGCAAATCCAGAACACATGACTTGATGGATCTCCGCCATGGTCAAATACTCGACAAAAGGGCGAATTAACATGACGGATTCACCCTGGCCGATAAATGGAGAGGCGGCTGCCACAACCGCTTCCGCACCGGAGACTCGCATGCTCCAAAAGAAGAATACTGCAAACTTTGCCAAGAACCATTGAAGTACTCCCATGTAGTATAACAGTTGAACGAAAGACACGAAGAAGATGATGGCCGGGATAGTGGTAACCAAGAACCAGGAACTAATGCTCGATGGAAGGGGAGTAGTGGTCAAGAATTCAACTCCGTCCTTCGCGAAGCCAAGTAAATCCGTGGCTAGAATTGAAATAAAATGGAATATGTCGTAGCCAGCCTTGGTGCGAAGAACAAAAAGTGCGATGATGAATTGCACCAGCATTCCAACAATGACCGGGTGCCAATCGACTCGCTTGCGATCTCTTGATGTGAAGTATAAAAAAGAAATCAGTAGCACCAGTCCCATAAGGCTGATGGCACGATTTGATCGAGTGTTATCAGCGGATTCTGGAGAGGCGAATGCGCCGACCAAAACCACTCCTATCACCAAGACTGCACTGGCAAGGGTCCTCCATCTTTGGGGGATCACGCCCACAATTGGTGTGGCAGTTTTATCCCAAACCCAGCGCATTGGAACGGTAACGACGGTGATTGGCACGTATAAGAATAGAATTCGAAGTGTGATAGCGAGGTATAGAAGGAAAGGGACCAACCATCCGAGATCATGGCGATGTAGAATGAGACCGGCTATCCACCACCTGTATACAGATGTGTGAGTATGCATAAGAAAGTATACCCGCATGACAATGACCAGTCAAGCTAAGAAGAAAGCTGGAAACCCAAATCCAAAAATCGCAACAACCCGCGCTTGTAATACTTACCCAGTAAACAGAAGCCAGATAGCAGCATATAAAGGATGTCGCCAATGTTTGAGGATGCGACGGAGCCAGGGCCGTGAAGGATGTTGCTCGTTTGCATCACTGGTACCGTCGCCTTCGCTTTTTCCCAAGGTAAGTGACTTCGAGAGAGTGACGTCTTCTAGACCGATCTTCTCGTCCTTCATGTTGCTATGGCTTGTCACCTTCGAACCATGAGCCGTATCAGACTCATATTGAGTTGAAGTAGGCGTGACTGCTCTCCCATCCGTGTCGGCCATGGTGAAGCAGCTGTGTCTATTACCCTTCTTGATGACCCCAACCCGGCACTTATTGCGATGGTTGGTGATGCCGAAGACTGATATCTTTCCGTGAGAGAGCTCACCCAAGCCTCCACATAGCAAGGGGGCTTGTAATCCTAATAACCACTTCTCTTGAGTCAAATATCTACTATCGAAAGATGTAAGGCGTCCTGAAGAAAATTTGAGAAAGAAAAAATTGGGATTGAGGCCCACTCAGGGAACGCATCCATATCGGGTAGCGGAGGTACAGAAGGCGGCTGGGCGCAGGACAAACGCGTCAAAAACGGAAAAAAAAGCTTGATCATATATTAGTTCATTTAGCTCCCATCATTCGTTGTGGTTATTTGGAACAGACCGGCGTCGAATGACAAAGAAGCAAGAGAAAGACACCAAACGTCGATGGACACGCTCATTGGTCAACCTTAGGGTCGCATGATCTGCGTTTGGCGTGAAAATCCCCGGGGTCCACCTGGCCTTTTCAGGCTAGCCTCTGTGGGCCCCAAAAATTAAAATTTGCGCCAAAACGGCGATAAGGGTTAGGGTTCATCTGTCCGAGTCTCGGCTTTTAGCTTCGCTTATCGCCGCTTGCCCCTCCAACTTCCTTAACTGTCAACATTGAACCTTCTTTCTCTTCATGCATTGGCAATTCCTTCAACACATACTTTGTGGTCGTCAGAAACAGATATCTAAACCAAAATGTCAAAGTCTCTACACCCGGTATTCCGCAAAGGAGCAACAGCTCTCATCACAGGTGCAGCCTCTGGAATCGGCCTGGCAACCGCGCGCCTCTGCTATGCTCATCACATGAATCTCATCCTTCTCGACATCAACAAGGAGAATCTCTTACAACGCACCAAGGAATTCCCTTCCAGCTCCGATATCACGGTTTCAACTTTTGAAATAGACGTCTCCAATTCCCAGGACTGGGACAGAATACAGCGCGAGGTCTTCGCTCTTCATCCCGGCGGAATCGACCTGCTCATGTTAAACGCGGGGAACAGCTTCAAGCCTGCTGCAGGAAAAACGAGCTGGCAGGACCCAGAATACTTTCAAAAGACGTTTGCTGTTAATACGTTTGGATACACGAACGGCATCGCGGCGTTCATCGACAGCATCACCAGCAACACAACCGATAAGCGTGCTATAATCCTGACTGGGTCTAAACAAGGAATTACGAATCCACCTGGCAACCCGGCATACAACGCATCGAAAAGCGCCGTGAAAACTATTGCTGAACACTTATCCTTTGACTTGCATACCAGCAACCCAAACATCAGTGTCCATCTTTTGGTTCCTGGCTGGACATTTACAGGCCTTACGAAAGCGCATTTCACCTCAAAGCCAGACGGTGCCTGGACGCCAATGGAGGTTGTTAATTTTATGAGCGAGAAGATGGCTGCGGGTCAGTTTTATATTTTGTGCCCTGATAATGATGTCACGGAAGATTTGGATAAAAGAAGGATTACGTGGGGATATGGAGATATTGTTTATGGACGTCCGCCGCTGTCAAGGTGGAGGGGGGATTGGAAAGAGAAGGCGGCCGAGGGGATTGCAACTATCCAAATACCGGAGCAATGACTGTGATATTTAGGTCCCGATCTTTCGCATATCTTATACTTGAAATGCATCTCCATACATAACTATTACAGGTGACATACAATTGCTCAAACTCGCTTATGATTCTTTCGTTTCGAAAAATACTTGTAGATGAGATTTACTGTATCAAGAAGCTGTTTCTTGAAAATTCATAAGATTTCGAATCATTATGTACTTCTATCTAGAGCAATGGAGTTCAAATGTTGTCAGGACCGACACCCTTCGCAATCATAGGCAGCACCATTTGTCCTTTTCCTTTATTAAACGCGGCTAGGAACTCATAAACAAGAGGATGAAGTCCCTTTTCTTTCGCTAAAGTCAGCCACTCTTCCATATCCATCTCTCGCAAGGTCACTCCAGATTTTTCTTCCAAGTACCCCTTCAGACCCTCGTGAGGAACTTTTATCTCGCTGCAATGATTAACATATGTGGTGCCCGAAGTATTCCTAGTCGTACATCCAATAGCCGACTCAACTATATCCTTGGCCACTTCGTGCACTGTGATGAAGTCCCACTGACCCGTAATATACTCTTTATCAATACACGGCACTGCATGCAGCAAGACGGAGTACTTGGTCAGCATACCAACGGCATCTAACTCTGATGTGTCATTACCCATGACATGCGCTAACCGATGAACATATGCAGATGGTCCGTTATGAGTTGCTACTTTATCAAGGAGCTTCTCACTGACCCATTTTGAGGCTGCGTATCCATCAATTAAGTTTAGTAAACCAGAATCGCCCGGAGATGCAGGAACCTCATATAGGGGCTCGTCCTTATCATGCCGTATTGCTTTCCCCACAGATGCGGTAGATATGTAGTGAAGCGGGATACCACGCGGAATCGACATCTGGCAGAGTGTACGTGTCGAAAGAACATTGGCGTGGCGAAGGGAGTGGTACGTCTTTAACAGTGAGACGTCGGCACCATTGTGGATTATACAATCAACTGTTTCGGTCAGGAATTTGTATTCGGAGTCAGATAATCCAAGATTGATAGTAGAAAGATCGCCCGTATACTCAATTATTTTGTCGCTCTTTACTGAGGCATGACGTGACCTCCCAGCCGCATCAGGCCGTATTGCTAGGCAGTGTATCTGTGCTACTCTTGGATCCTGGACTAGATGGGACAGTACATGGCGTCCAATAAACCCTGTGGCGCCAGTTAAGACAAAGATAAGACCACTGCTAGCACGAGAGGCTCTGCTAAACAACGGAACTGAACTTGGTTGATGGAGTCCATCCACCAAGCTTGCAATTTCAAGATCCCAGTTCATCGTTGATCGGGTATCTCTAGGTGTCAAGAACGATGTTGTTGTGTGTGACGAGGCATGGTCTTGTGTATTGTTGAAGGCACTCCCAATCAGCGTGGCCATGTGGTGTAAGGTGCTGGTGTGGAACAGCTCAGGCATAGAGAGCGTTACACCGAAGTGGACCTCAATGAGGGCCTTCAGCTTGATCATCAAGATGGAATTGCCTCCAATTTGAAAGAAGTCTGAATTAGGCTGGATTACGATATTCCGGTAATTATTTCCAAATACTTGTGCAGTTCGGCTTGATAGAGTCTCTTCCCAAATTTCTTTCAAATCCTTCTCCATCGAAGTCAAAGTATGCGTGATGTTTTCTATATCGTTCAAGCTTGGCGGTTCTGGTATGGGTAGTTTATCAACAGCATTTCGATCCGTCTTGCCGTTAGCAGTTACTGGCATCCTTTCAATCGGGACTATGAAGGTTGGCCTCATAGGTGGCGGCAAAGGAAGATTCAATCGGATCCAATCTATGAGATAGGACTTATGACCAGCAAAGTCGACGTCGAATTCAACAAAAGCAACGAGTACATCCAATGGTCGACCCGTTCTCAAAGAAGCAGCAGCATTTGCGATCCTACCGTCAGAAATGTGCAAAATGGCGTTGGCAATCTCATCAAGCTCAACGCGAAAGCCATTTATCTTAACTTGAGTATCGCCATCTAATCGCCCAAGTACCTCAATCGTGCCATCCGGCAGGATTCTGCCTTTGTCACCGGAGCGATACAATCTTATATCCGAAGAGAATGATATGTCGGTATTAGTCTTAACGAACTTTGCCGCTGATTCCTCTTGTCGTTGAAGATAGCCTAGGCCAACACCTTGTCCAGAAATGCATATCTCACCGGGAAAGCCCACTGGCATAACATTCATATCGATGTCCATGATTTGTAAACCATAGTTTGGAGATGGGTGGAGATAATCAGTCCTATCATTACCCTCCCGATATGGAACAATACCTCTGGCACAAGCCAACGTGATCTCTGCCGGTCCATACACATTGAGAAGCTTCAAGTCATTGAGGTTCAGCTTACAGAAAGCTCTGCGCAACTCCGAGGTCAGCTTTTCCCCACCTGACATGGCATAGCGCCACGAATGAGCCTTTGTAAGAATATGTTGTCCGTAATTGAGCAGTGCAGAATATTCGGATGGCACAAAATGTGTTAGCGTTACGCCATGTCTGACTATTAGATTGGCTATATGTGTTGGATCCCCTCGGCCAGATTTTCCAACCATGACGATTGTGCCTCCATTTGCTAGGGCGAGGAAGATTTGATCGAGCATCAGATCAAAGCCCAATGGGCTCTGCTGTAGTGTTATCTCACGTCCAAGATTGAAGGTGGTTGTTGTCCCGTATATTTGATTTATAAGCCCCTCGTGAGTGAGCATAACACCCTTGGGCAATCCAGTAGATCCGCTGGTATATAGGATCATTGCAGGTTGGTTAGGGTTATTGCTGTCATCCACTTCGCTTTCCCCAGATGCAGACATATTGTTCTCGGCTGCAATATGACCGACTCGGTTATGATCAATATTCAATAGGTAAATGCAGTCCACCGATATGGCAATCTGTTTCGCTATCTCCTGCGTCGCATCATGGCAGACCAAAACTCGAGGTCGGCTCTCTTCTAGAACAGCTTGGAGGCGTCGTAAATGATTACGTGTGTCCAAAGGGATCCAAACCAAATTCAATCTTAAAATAGCCAGGATGCAACAAACTGCATCAGAAACTGGGTCTAGAAGCATGGCTACGTACGAACCGGGAGGAAGTGATTGTAATTGGCGCGTAATGTCCGTCATCCTCTGTATCGTTTGTGTGTATGTCAGGCTATGACCATCCTCGTCTTGAATGGCGATGATATCTGGTAGTGCACCTGCTATGTTGTCGACGCGATCCGTGATTGTGCCCTTCCATGGCACCTCCACCACATCGCCGAGCCCGAGTTCTATGACCATCTTGATGTCAGCATCGCTTGATATAGGACACCGACTAATTTCACAACTAGGATTCTGGGCTAGGGCTTCCAAAGCACGTGTATACCACTTTAGTATAAGCGCACCATCAGACGCCCCATAAAGACCCCGCTGCGTAATCAGAGATAAAATACTCGAGTTTGGTGTCGCCACAACGTTGAGGAGCATGTCATAAGGGTTACCTCCGGGAACACCGCCATCCCACACAATCTTTCCATCCCTGCCAAAATCGGTCTCATCAGATGGAGTCTTGCGATAATTGATGGCAACTTGGAACAGAGGATGATGGGTAGTCGATTTTGATAATCTCAGCTTGCCAAGGATAGAATCAAGCGGTGCGTGAGAATGCGCAATTGCAGCCAAAGTGGCATTGAGTGATCTCCTAGCCACAGCATCAAATTGCTCCGATTGATCAACAATAATCCGTACTGGTAACATATTAAGGAAGTACCCGACTGCTTTCATATCCTCTGCCTCAGTCCTATTTGCATCCACGACCCCAATGGCAATGTCTTCAACCATAAGGCAGCGAGAAAGAAATGCGACAAAGCTGGCAAGGTAAAAATGGAATGGAGTAACACCGATCTTTCCGGCTGACATTTCCACAACCTTGTACAACCCTATAGGAAGCTTTAAATTGTTGATACAATTATCGTAATCCATGGTAGCCGGTCGAGCTGAGTACTTAGCGAATGGAAAAAGAGGAAGCGGCTCGGGAACGGTCCTGTAGACATCTTCCCAGAAAGTGAGATCGTCCTGTAAGATCTCAGGAGTATTTCTAGTAGCTTTTATTTTAGCTATATCGATTGATTGCGGAATGCCGGATGACATATTGCTCAAACGTCCTGCGTATACTTGTGCCAAATCGGCGATGAAGACACCCCAAGCCACCCCATCGAGCGCTATGTGATGGTGACTGATGAGTATGGTATGAAGATCGGGCGAGTGTGACATAACTGCGACCTTCATGACGATGCCTTTTTCTATCTCAAATTTATAATCCTTAACAGCGTCGATTTCACGTTTCACGTCGCTGCCATCAGAAACTGTTCTGTGTGTAATTATGATTCGCGGCTCAGATAACACGGCCTGTACCGGCTTCGCACTGGTTTTATCCAGGAAGTATGCACTTCTGAGAGCCTCATGTCGCTTTCCAACTACGAAGAGAGCATTCTGTAGCCTTTTCAGGTCTAGGTGACCACGAAAGCGGCCATAATATGCGACGTTGTATGCATTGTTCTGCAGATATTCGTGTAGGAAGTACAGCTCGGCTTGACCATGAGACAGGTCCCCCTTTCTTTTGTAACTGGATTGTGACGTTTTCTCATCCTTCTTATTGATCCTGGTAAGCAGACTTAAAGGCACGTCTGATACATCGATAGAATCGACAACAAGGGTTGTGTCTGTTCCCTCTGTTGTTCTTTCCTCGGGGTTGTCTACTGCAGATTCACCCCTGTCGTTCTCAGCGCCCGTATCAAAACTAGTATAGCCGACATTCTGGCTTGGTTTATTGAAATCTCTGTCCCTGTCATTGACCCAAGATTTCAACGAAACCGGAAGGTCATTCAATACATCAAGACATATATCACTCAAAGATGAACCGCTCAAGAACCTCAAAACTGGCACGTCAATCTCCAATACTCTCAAAAGCCAAGAACGTATCTCGACGGCTGCCAACGAGTCGAGACCCAAGCGGATCAACCCAACCTGCTGATCGATCTCTTTATTCGGTGAACCAAGTGCTAGACTAACTCTGCTAGCAATAGTTTCCTTCAGAGCAGATGTCGCTTGTTCTTCATTACAAGCAGCTTTGAGACGATCTTGAATGGACTGTAATGGCTGCTCCTCGTTGTTATTCGGACCTCTTTCGTGTCTCTCATCGCTGCTCTTGACGCGACAGTGGCTAAACCTGGGCATACAGCGCCAGGGTGTATCAATCTCTGTACCAAGCCCAACAATAATGTCAAGATCTAGGCCGGAATCAGGACGCCCGGATATAACCGCCTGCGCGAAGATAGCATGGAAATCCTGCTCGGGTATAGCATGCAGATCTTCCCGCTGAAACCTCGCTTCGAGACTCGCTTTAGCCTGTCCGTGCAGAAAGCCAAATCCAAGTAACATCCCGAAATGCATTACAGACGCGGCTAGACCTCTTTTGCGTCTTTGTAACGCGAGAGTTGACATAAAAAGATTTGCAGCATGGTAATTCGCTTGGCCCGTATGTCCAACGATACTCGAGACTGAAGAGAAGAGAATGAAGAAATCCAGTGATGTTGAGTAAAATAGCTCATCCAGGTTCTGGGATCCAGTGACTTTGGGTTCAAAGACTGCTGTAAGGTCTTCAAGCGACATGCTATCAAAAGGTCTATCACGTACGACGAGAGCACCGTTGGCTACTCCTGCAATAGGCGGCATGGATGACACTATCTCCTTGTGAACAGCTTTAAGACTTGTCATGTTTGCAACATCGAGAGAACATACACGAAGCGTGACACCACGTTTTTGTAAATGCTCGCATATATCTGGAGGAATATGTGGGTTTCGACTGGCGATGACGAGATATTTGCAGCCATGATCAGCCATCCACTGGCAAAGAGATAATCCCACATCACCCGTCAGTCCAACGAGGAAGTACGTTTTATCAGTCGCAAAACAAATGCCATCAACAACTGGTGCTAGCGGGACTGGGACAGATTGCACATCGACCCAAGAAATAACGCATGTAGCGAGCGCCGTTTTGGAGAGTTTGTCTAGTTGATTCGCCTTGACTATGGATTTTGACTCAAAGTGTCCCGGTAAATCGAACAAATCCGCGTTGGTAGAATAATCCTCCAGAGTCTTTAGGAGTCGAGATTTACTTTGCGATAGAAGAATTGCCTGCCTCAGATTGACGCTGTAGATTCCCTGTTTAACAACCTTTTCATGTCCTAGAAAAGACATCGCAAACTCCTCAAGGTTGTCTGTATCCGGTCCCATATTCACGAAACGTCCGACATTGCGAGGTAATAGTGATCTGCACTCACGTTCGGCGGCTCGTGGGTGAACGAAAGTTCCCTTTCCAGTACTAATCAGTACCGAATTTTCAGTGCTCGTGGTCAAGAACACGGAGATATCATAAAGTTTGGCGACATGGGATATAATCTCAGCAGTGTTGTCATCAGCATTATGAATCCAAATAGTGCCAGTGCTAGATCGTAGTATACTCTCGCACATTATTGTCGTCAGGATGTATGAAAGAAGGTCATCTGCGTTAGCGCCACTGTCATATGCGACAATGAAGCCAGGTTTTGTTTTGATAATCGAACAGTTTGTCTCTGAAATTGCCAGAAACCGTTGATTTTCATTGTCCGCGGACTGAGCCAGACAAATATAAAATGGTCGATCGTCATCCAAACAAACGAAATGAAATAGGGAGGATGACAGGACCTGGGACACATCAAAGTCTTCCGGAGAAGATTGCTTTGTGCCACTCACCATTCCTGCGGTAACATGAATACCCTGATGTTTTGTACGGACCTCAACAGGATTCAATGTGGGACATACATTCCTGGTAATTTTATGCCTTGTTGAATTGAAGAAATCATTCAGTCCATCATCCGGAACAATTCTCGGAATAAGAACGTTACCATCCTCAATCGCTACCTCAGTCTCATTACTCCAGAAAACATCGTCAAACTCCTGTAGATCAAGACATATCATTTGCAACAGCATTTCAGAGAGCATGACGGCCACCGACTGGTAGTTCTGAGCATCTATGTAGTCAATATCTACTAATTTGAGTCGAAGGTGCTCCGCTTCTCGGGAAACTGCGCGAGCAACACCAACCATCATGCTGGCATAGGGATCATCAGCACGACTTCCTCGGGTACCCAACAACATATACTTTGCGTCTCGAAATAGCGACTGCATGGCTGAAAGGCGACACTCATCCATCCGTAAAAATGTCGCCTCTTCTAATCCTGAGAGGCAGATAACGGCACTTCCGTACTTTAGAGCGCTTCTCGGTACATCTTCCAAGTCGTTCACAACCACTACTTGTTTCACAAAGCAACTGAGAAGAGTTTGTATCCGCGTTGTCAGCTTGGATATTACTAGGGTATGCCCTCCGATGATAACCATCTTCTCGATACGTGTCACACTGTTGCCTAGGTTCAAGGGATCTTTCAAAATATTGACTCGCTCATCTATTGCTTGAGTTACCATGACGGAGAAAGTCTGCATGTGATCATCTCCGAAGTCTCTTAAAGAACAATCCACCCCTGAAAAGGAATTATTTGTCAGGAAAGCATTCCATTGCGCCTCTGTAAGTGTTGGACTGTGAGTCCGACCATCTTTATGACCAAGCCACCATCCCGGTAAAGCCCCGAATAGGAACGGGATTCGTAACGTTATGGGATTGGTGATCTCAAGTAATATCATATAGCCTCCAGGACGTAGAAGCTCTCGACAATGCCTGACCGTTTGAGCAATTGACTTGGTTGCGTGGAGGACATGAGCGGCAATGATGAGATCGTATGAATGCGGTTGAAAGCCTTGTTCAGCAGGCGTTCCTTCAATATCAAGAACACGGAACTTCATAATCGCCTCATATTCTCTAAAACGAGTTTGGGCTTCAGAGAAAAATGCAGGTGAAATATCGGTAAATGTATAATTCTCGACATTTGATTTTAAATGTCCTAACGCAGTGACTGTGGACCCGCCAGTGCCCGCACCAATCTCCAAAATCTGCATGCGAGGGTATTTATGCGATAAGTGGTCGAGAATATTTCCAAGGTGGGCGTTTGACTCGCGAAATCCTAGTCCTTCCGTATATAATGTGTCGAGCATGTTATCTTCTCTGAGAACTTGGAGCGCGGTCCCCTCCCCACGCAAAATAGATGCAAGTTTTGAACCTAAGTGGTGAATGAGCTTAAGGTCGATTCGATCGTTATATTGTTCGTCTATTTTCATTAACGAATCTGGCGTATCTTTATTCCAAGAAGGATCCCAAGGAGTATTTTGGCCCTGCTGAGCTGTGGGGAGCACATACTCCACAGCCCAATGCATTAGAGATTGGATATGCGACTCCATTGAAGTCATTTCTTGTCTCCCAATCTCTTTACAAAGCTGATTGAGATAAAAAAGTGCCGCCCTTTCGCAAATCTCATGCATTCTGAAATCATCTGCACTGGTTATTTGTCTTAGAGCTAGCTCTGCAATAGAATATATGTCCCTGTTCCATGTTGTTTTCCAAAACATGGTTCTGTCATTGGCAGCACTAGGTACATCAAGTGACGAAAAGACAGCATCCTGGATCTGAATTTCGGTTTGGCCATTCTCTAAGCAGTAAACGTCAATATCGCCGCAGATAGACCTTGCCGATGACTTTGACAGATAACAGTTGGCTGCGAGTTGGGTATTTGCACGGTTATCATTTTGCAATCGTCTAGTCATGTCAAAACGAACTCGCTGGAAGCTCTTCGGAAGATATGTTGTCCACATGCGGCCATCGCCGGGGTAAGAGAATGATGCATACAGGCCCTGAATAACGCTATCCAGTGTTGCTGGATGGATTGTATACTGACCAGCAGTAATACGCTTTGTGATAACCTTCGCGCAGTCAAGTCGTCTTTGAATTGACTCTAGTAGGAAAGGATCCGAATATTGAAGCCCTACTTTATGCATCCAGAAGTAGAATCGGTCAATGCTAACGTTTGTCATTGGAAGGTTTTTAGCGACAACTCGAGGCAAGACATCTTGAATAGCTGGACCTAGGGTCACCAGGATGCGGCCAGTAAAAACATCTTTTTCAAAGTCAGTAGTTGCTGCATCGACATTACGACAGATGCAAGTAAATTCGGCTACTTTTCCCGTGGTATCTTCGTGGACAAGTTTGATGTAAAAAGCCATGTCAATACCTGGATAACCCTCTTTCAATGTGACTCCATTATGTATTATAATATCCTGCAACTCAATCATTTGAATGGATTGATTCTGTCCGAGCATGTGTGCGGCGGCATCCGCAGCCATCACTAGGTATCCACTGGCCGGAAATAGGATCTGATTCTGGAATTGATGACCCTGAAACCAGTCCACGTCCTCAAATTTTAGAATATTCCGCCATTGGATTTCCTGACTAGTCCCACCGGGAACTGGGCGGCCTAGAAGCTCATGAAAGCCAGTGTTGCGCATGCGCCACCCTTTTGATCTTCTAGATTCCCTGAGCATGGGTTTGTCATGATCCCACCGATAAGGGGGCAAGCCTTTGTGAACTCTCGGCATACTCCATTCCGGTGCATTGCATGCTTTTTGAAACCCCTCAAAGTTTATAGGTGGGATTTTGGGATCGAAATTTTGCCATATAAAACCAAGCAAATTTGAGAGGTAATCCAAAGAATCCTTGTTTCTTTCAAGTACACCTTGATAAGGTATATTACGACCTGAGATAATTCTGATAATTTTGGTAGCTGGCCCTTTTAGCGCTGGATGTGGCCCGATCTCGAGAGCCAGGTTAAAATCCTCTTTTTGTGTGGCCGAAGTTATGGCTTGAAGAAATAAAACGGGATTGATCATGTTGTCCGCCCAGTATTCGTGTTCAAAGGCAGTTGGGCTTGTCATGTCTTTATTATCATAAGGAGAGTATACACTTGAAAACCAATTGCAAGTACCCGCAAAGCACCTCCTCAATGGTTGAATGTTGGCGTTTTTGAGTGACGTGAGATACGGCTCAAGGACAAATTTCATGTGGTGGGAATGATACGCGGTGTCGACCTTGAGAATTCTTGTAAACACTGCGGCCTCATCCAACATGACTTTAGCTTCATCAATGGCGTCACAATCTCCTGAAAGAGTGACACTAGAATGAGAATTCTCTGCCGCTACAACGATTCTACCAGAGAAATGAGACTGACGGCAGAAACTAGCTGCGTCCTTAGGCGGCATGCCCACGGCCATCATCTTCCCACTTTTTCCACTGCTAACTTGTATATGGCGACAGTGGTATCCTCTATAATATGCAATGATAATAGCATCTCTGACGCTGAGAACTCCAGCAGCATATGCAGCCGCAATTTCTCCCGATGAATGACCAACCACAGCACTGAACGTTATGCCACATTCCTTGAGTAGCTCAACTAATGCCACCTGCAAAGCTGTGCAAAGTGGCTGGGCGATCGCAGCAGGTAATGTCCTGACTGTATCACCCTGTCTTAGTAATTCTTCCGTCAATGACCAAGATGGGCTATCGGGAACCTCATTTAGAATAGACTCAAGTCGCTGTATGGTACGTCTAAAGCGGGCTGAATACAGAAACAAGCTCTTTCCCATGGAAGGCCATTGAGCTCCTTGACCTGTGAAGACGCCTAATACATTGAGTTTTGTAACCTTGGTAACCTGAGTAGCTAGTGGTGACTTCTCTTTGCCTCTCATGGCCAAGTCCAGCTTACTCGAGAGAACTTCTTTATCAGTGGCCGAAAACGAGGCTCTGTACTTGAAGTGCGTCCGGCGATTCTGTAGTGTCCATGCCAGTTCTTGGAGGTCAATGCTGTCGTCCTTCTTGAGAGTTGCGGAAAGCGACTCAATCGTAGCCGCCAGGGATTTTTGCGAGTGGGCAGACAAGACAAAGGGTCCCCAAGTGGATGCTTTCAATGAATTAGAATTTACATTTTTACAGCCATTATCCCAACTTTCGACAATGGCATGGACATTGGTTCCTAAATTAAGTCAGTCTTTAGCTTTAAAAAAAGATGCTCTGAATGCATACCTCCAAATCCAAAGCTGTTGACATCTGCTCTCCTTGGAGCCCCCGGATATAGTTTCGGCCAGGGCTTGAGACTGGTTGGAACCTCTAGATGATGATAAAATGGCTCTATATCTGGGTTCAGCAGATTGAAGTGCAAATTTGGCGGAATGAGCCCGTATTTCACAGCTTGCGAAACCTTCAGCAGGCTCGCTAATCCAGCTGTGCTTTCCAAATGGCCAATAACCGTCTTGATGGAGCCAACATATACCTTCTGATTTTTAACTTTTTCCAAGACGATTTGCATAGGGTCATGATGAGGAAAGAAGGCCGTATATATTCCTTCAGCCTCTTTTGGGTCCCCAGTAGGTGTACCTATATCATCCAGATGTCAGCTATCATACGCCAGTATTCGGTTGATATCAAAGTTCAGCGAACCTGTTCCGTGAGCCTCAAAGTATTGGCATCGGTCCACCTCCTTTTCACAATCCAGCCCGCATCTTGCGTATGCCAATTTGATAAGATCAGTTTGGGCAGCTGCGCTTGGCACCGTAAGACCGGCGGAACGTCCGTCCTGATTCATGGCAGTGTTTCGTATTACACTTTCTATATCGTCACCATCGACGAGCGCCCGACTCAACGTCTTGATGACAACGGCGGCAAAACCTTCACCACGACCATATCCGTCGGCACTGGCGTCCCACATACGGCATTGCGCAGATGGTGAAATCATATGAAGCTTCATTCATCAGCTTTTAGAACGTGAAGTTTAGGAAATATGTGAAAATGACTTACGCTGGACAAGAAACTGAACATCTCAGGATTGAATACTAAATTCACCCCGGCAACTACAGCCATATCAGACTCCCCGCTTCGTAAGGATTGGACTGCCAGGTGTAGGGCAGCTAGACTAGACGAACAAGCCGTGTCAATATTCAGAGAAGGTCCTTTCCAGTCAAAAATGTATGAGACACGGTTTGCCAATATAGAACGAGCACTGCCTGTTGCTGTATATTGCGGATGACAATCTGCATCTCGTAGTATCATTTCTCGGTAATCATCAGACATTTGACCTACGAAAACGCCAGTTGACGAGCCCCTGAGTTGTGAGAGAGAGTACCCAGCATACTCTAGAGATTCATATATGACCTCCAGTATGATGCGCTGTTGGGGATCCATTGATTCCGCTTCTTTTGCACTAATACCGAAAAAGTCATTGTCGAAGACACACGGATCTTCGTCAAGGAGGTAGGCTTTTGTCACGTTTGTTGTCTATGAAGCCCGTGTTAGCGACTGTTAGTAAAGAGGATAGAGAGCATACTAACCCCAGGATGTTCTGGATTTTCGTGATAAAAACCTTCCGAGTTGAATCGACTCGATGGGATTTCAGCAACAATGTCAACAGGCTCCTTCAGGAGTTCCCATAGCTTGGCTGGGGAGTTGCAACCCCCGGGGAATCGACAACTACTGCCTATGAGGGCAATAGGCTCCGGCACGTCTTTTGTCCTCTCGCCCATCTTGCAAGAGAGTGTATGTATTGATGTGAGATTTGCTGTATAACATTATTCTCCACAGGAATACTCGAAATTGGTTGAAAACGATGAAAAGCCGAGTCTTTTCAAGTAAATAAGGCCACCTCCAGCTTGCCTTGGCATCTTCATCCGGAGATTTTGTAGCAGACATATTCTGCTTGAGTTACATGGCTATTCTCCGGGGAAAAGAAATCTCCAGCCCATAGATAAATCTAACCAACCATAGCACCTACTCAAACGGTCAGCTGGGGTTCAAGGCAGTCTCGTCCCAGTCTGTGGCGAACCTAGAAACCGGATTAGTCCCGACGTCGTTACATATTACCTACGGAGTAAATTCGTGCGCCCTTATGGTTGTGCTGTCAAGGCCCTCTATACGCTGCTGCTATGTAATGTGTGCATCGTACAACGCGAGCAATAGGCTACATAGTTAGCAATATCGAATGGCAGTCAATCGTGACGAGGTGTGCTGTGCCACTCAGCTGATAATTATAGATTGATCAAACAAAGACATGGAAATTGGTGCTACCTTGGTAATATATTTGTTAGTCACATGACAACCGTTTGGTACTAATTTGGCAGCTACCTGATATAAATAAACAGAGCTGAGCTTCCAAGCCGCCTTCCTCGCCACTCCCAATCCTTCCACAGATAACACCTCAATTCCTCAAAATTCCAAGTCCGATACACCCCGTATTTCAATTTTTAATCTAGTTCATTTACACCATCACGAACCAATTGCAATCATGGCAGAACTGCGCGAAGGCCAACGCCTCAAATACACCGTCACCCACTACCGCCAGCCACACCTCACCCACGAGGAATTCATGAAATGGATTGTCGACGAGCACCTTCCTCTCGCCATGCCCGTCTTCAAGAAACACGGCGTTCTCTCCTACACTCTCGTACGCATCTCTCTCTACTCCATCAAACCTTATCTACTAACCTTAATGGACAGTTCGTCACCCCCGCCACTATGAATGAGCCCCTCAAGGAGGCCATGATCAAACTTCGCCCTACCTGGGACTACGCTGATTATGATTGCATCATCGAGTACTTGATGCCTAACGAAGATGCCATGACAAACATGCAGCAAGATCCAGAGTGGCATGCTTCAATCAAGGATCAGGAGAAGTGGGTTGATGTCTCCAAGGCGTTGCTCACTGTGGGGTATGCGGTGCCATATTTGACGGAGTCTGGGGAGGTGATGAACATGTCTAAGTGAGCCGGCCCTCTCTCATGCTGGTCGATGCTTTTGAGAAGGAAGTAGT
The DNA here is from genome assembly GCF_009556855.1 of Talaromyces marneffei. NCBI lineage: Eukaryota > Fungi > Ascomycota > Eurotiomycetes > Eurotiales > Trichocomaceae > Talaromyces > Talaromyces marneffei. The sequence continues at coordinate 281,868 of NC_072350.1, read as the reverse complement.
CGGGGCGATGGTTAGCTTGATATCAAAGCAGAATTGAACGAGTGCAATGATTCTAATCCCAATCAAAGTCATTATTTTTATCTCGATTCTTTCAACTCTACGTAGTAATATTTTCCCGTACCCGCTAAGCAGATCCAAATCCCATGCACCTAGCCAGCCATGAATGCATGACGTCACGGAAAATAAACCCTTCAGACTAAAAAGTCGCCTATTCGACAGAATATGCATACATAATGCTCTGCTTGAAACAAAGCAACCATGATACCAGGTGTAACACGCCCGCTGATCAATCTGAAAATAAATTGCGTGGCCTGGGACATGAGGGGCCAATGTCACCCTGTGGAGCAATGCATTATATACATTTGGATGATGGACATGTGTAACAACATCACGTAGTACAATCGTTACACAATAGCATCGCAAAGTACACGCATAAATTACTGTAATGCGTGACGTCAAATGTAAAATACGCAAGTGCTACAGCCTTAGCGGGACATGGAATTAGGCTCCCGAGTCCCGCCAGTGCCGCCGCTAGCTGCATACCGGTATCCGTTCGCTTTGCATACATAGTATGATTTCTGATCCACTAGTTACCAGATCCACACTGTTTAATAGATCCCCACTACGTAGTTGCATAACGAATGGAGTAATGCTTCCAGATCAGAAGTTAAGGAGATTGATCAGAGAAAATATAATCTACAGCAAAAACATGAAAAGGGGCTCGAGGGAATATAGTAGAATTCCCAGGAATCGAGCGATAAGCACATCAAATGCCAGTTGCCGATATGACGGACATGACACCTTAGCTACGCAGCAGGTGGCACATCCTTCTTCTTACTCAACTCATTTTCCAGACCAAACTCCGTCTCCAGCTCAGTACGCATATGCAACTCCTTCGCCACGAAAGTGAGCAAAAAACCCAGTAGCGCAAATCCAAGGCCCACCTGCCAACACAACTTGAGACTGTCAACATAGATGGATTTGATGGTAGCTTCAAGATCTGGATCATCTTCCAGACCCAGTACCGGGTATAAAAAGCCACCCGCTGCAAGTGTGTAGGCCCCGCCGTTTGACAACTCTGTACGGGCTTCCCAGTTATCAGATAAGCGAACGGCTGCTAAGGAGTCTACTTTCGAGTTGAAAATTGCCAGAGGTATGGCAACTCCCCATATTGTCCCAAATCCACGCATAAAGGCCCATGTAGCTGTAGCAACAGCAACGTCACTTTCAGGTAGAGGGGTCAGAATAGTGGGCAAAGTCACTGGGATAATAACACCAATTGCGACTGCTCCTATAACCTGAGTGCCAGTCCAGTAACCGGTCGTCGAGTTTTGATCGAGTTTGGTGAATAATCCAAGGGCAACAGGGAAAAGTACGAACCCGGCCATTAGCAAGGGACGATAGCGTCCTATCTTCGTCATGATCCCACCACTGACTATTGTAAAGGGCATGCAGACGGCAGCCGTTGGCAAGATGCTGATACCCGATCGGAACGCGGAAAATCTCATGACTGCTTGAAAGTAGATTGGCAGGATGAAAAGAATCCAGAATACCAGCATGTTATGTAAAAAGGCACACCAAAGACCGACGAGAGAAGTTCGGTTAGAGAAGAGTCTCAAGGGAGTGGTTGGTTCTGGGACCCGAGTCTCGTACAGGAGAAACAGAGGCAACCCAAGAAGACCCAGGACTAGAGGTAATATGGTTCTCCAAGATGACCAGGGATGTTCACCGCCACCCCATGTCAAAGCCAGGAGAATCGAAGTGATGGCAGCGACAAGCAGCACATTCCCTGAAAAATCAACTCGCTTCAGTGACCTAATCGACATGCTTGACCCACTTGGTAAGGCGCTCAGTGAAACGAGGACCATCACAAGGGTCAGTCCAGTCAAAGGAAGATTCAAGTAAAAGATCCACCTCCATGTGGCACGGCTCGCAAATGCTCCTCCAACAATGGGCCCGATCGTTGTAGAAATGGCATAAATAGCAAAGATGAAGCCCATAAACTTGCCACGTTCACGTAGAGGCACCAAATCACACACAACCATTTCCACCATAGCGTTGATCCCCCCGCAGCCAATACCTTGAATGGCACGACCAGCGACAAGAGCACCAAGGGATGGAGCAGGTCCAGCGATAGCGGACCCAATAGCAAAGATGATTATGGCAAAAAGTGTGAGAGCTCGACGGCCAAAGATGTTGGCAGTCTGACCAAAGATTGGAGTAAAAGCAGCGGTTGTGAGAAGATAAGCGTTGGCAATCCACATGTAGCCTTGACTAGTTCCAAGATCGTATATTATTGATGGCATTGCTGTTGAGACGGATGTGGCGTCTAAGCCTGCCAGAAGACTTGCGACTGCCATGGAGGTCATGATGGCCTTGAAAACATAGGGATATTAATACTTGACCACACAAGAGTAGTAGCGGAGTGCTCACCCAGAAACGCCATCCCCTTCGAGGGGGACTTTGGGCGGCGATTTCAGCTGTGACCAGCTCGTCTGGCTTCATGTTTTTGAGGACGTTACGAGACGGAGGATGAGTGTGATGAATTGTCGTTGATTTCCAAAGCAAATTCGTAGCAGAGAGACATGGGTTTGATGAATTTAATGAGAAAGGAAAAGAGGATGTGTCCTGAAAAGTTTGAAGATATTTGACGGGTGAGCTCCTGCCTCAGGCGACCGGTCACATCGCGCCCATGGAAACTCGCACTATCACTCTCAGGATAGTTGTACGACCTTGCCCAGTACATCTCGGGGCGTATACACTCTGGCCTGTCAGAGAGTGGTGGCACTGACCTTTCACATCTTCTTCAGCTGTGTGTAAGCACCCGTCCGGAACGTTACCATGCTGACACGATGCTATTCTTTACATCGAGCGCATCAATTCTCTCTTGGTATAAATCATGCCTGGACTGCGACTTGGGAAGTATTTAACTTTCGGCCTCAACTTCTTATCAGTCGACTTAGCAACATAACCTTATCTCCTGTTGTCTGCTCTAATTGGAAAAAAAAATGTCTTACACTATCTTTCCACGACAGACCATTGATCTCAACGGTCCAACTATCCCCCCGCCCAGCGGCTCTGTTTCTAATCTTGACAATCCTCCAAATGGCAATCATATCGCTATTCCCATCATCACACTGTGTGCTGTCATCAGTGCCATCTCATATTTGATTCGTTTCTATGCCAAGTATGTTATGAAAAAGGTCAACGCTTCTGATTGTGAGTCCTTTTCCTGGAATATTTGGCTAATCAAACCAACCTATCCTGACTTTCGTCCAGACTTGACCGTCGTCGCTTTCGTAAGTCGGTCCCTCACCAGTTTCGTTTTGGAGTAGCTAAACGAATATCAGCCCCTGTACTGGGTGTATATATATTACAGTTACCATCTCAGCGAAACATCTGGCTATCTCGTTCATGAATGGGATATCCGCTTAAAGGATATCACAGCCTTTTCATACGTATGTCACCATCCGCTAGGGTTTGTGCAAAGCTGACTATTCCAAATTCTGCGACAGATCTGCTGGCTCGCTACTCTTCTATACCTATGGATTATAGCCCTCGTCAAATGCGCAATCATGTTAGAATGGACGCGAATATTCGCCCCCGAAGGCACAAATACCTACCTCAGCAGGTCATGGTACGCCACAGGTGCTGCAATTTCTCTTCTATCGATCATTTTATTCATCATGGACCTTGTCAACTGCACCCCCTTCTCGGGAAATTGGGATGTTCTGGTTGCTGGCAGACACTGTCGGTTTAGTGTTCCTGCGTTTGGTCTGGCGTCGTCAATAGTTAACCTGACGTTGGAAATTATTCCACTCGTCCTCGTACAGAAAGTTATCTGGGGGTTGCATATGTCCTGGAAAAAGAAATTGGGTGTTAGTTTGATATTCTTTATCGGTATAATGTATGTCATCTACCACTACTTTGCCTCAATAAAAGAATACTGACAATGACCACACAATAGTGGATGCGCTGCAAGCACCGTCCGCTTATATTACGCAACCCAATTCTACGTCTCCAACGACACTAGCTACTTCTTCTCCATTATGGCACTCTGCTCTCTGAGCGAGACAACCTGCGCCAACTTGATCTTGTGTGTGCCCTGCACTCCAAAAGCAATCAAGGGATTCAAACAGACCCAATCGTTCACGACCCTCAGAAGTTATACGACTTTAAGGAGTAGACCTACTACTACCAGTGCTACCACAGTCAGGTCAGAGCCTACTTTCGAGGTTCATGTGACTAATGAGATTGATTCTGTGAGCAAACCGAATGACAGTTGGATTATGATGACCTCGAGGGGCTCAAGGCGTGATTCTGCGTATTCGGGGGATTCCGATAGGCACCATTTGGTGTGACTGACAAGACACCCATATGGATACGCGGATACCCTTCTTTGACTATTATGATTGACTTAGTATGGATTGACTATTTTTGTGCTTATCTCCGCCCCTTTTGGACATACGAACTGAACGTGTAATCTGACTACATCCAACCCTACATCGCCAGCGAACGTAATACCATATAAGGACGTAATACATACATATTACATGAAAGTATCCAACTCATGTCTTTTATGGTAATACAACGTTGCGATTCTGTATCAACTAGACATGCATATCTTATCCGAGATTGACAGAACTTATCTTTGTTACACAGTGTGTTGACAGTAATATTACAGGTATATACCACGCTCAGCGAGGGACAAAGAAGCTTTCCCTCGCCTGATACCTTCCTCATTTGGTAGCCATACAACCTCCTATTCCTTCTCCCCGTCCGAACTTATTTTCTACTTCGCTACTTCGCTACTTCACTTCTCTACCTCTCCTTTATTTCAGCCATTCTTTTTAATGACCTTTCAACCTATATCTGAGTTCTCACATCGAAATATTAACAATCAATTATAAAACACAAACAACATGTTGCCAATGACCTTCAAACCACTGGCCGCTCTCGTCGTCGCCCCCCTCATATCATCGACCTGTACACTTTGGTACGCGTTCGATCAGCACCACTTCCTCAGCATTTTCACCACGCATTCTGACCGTGAGATTGACAAATTCATCCCTGATTATTTCACACAATTCTTTACCGCGGGTCTTCCGCGCGTCCTGGGCCTTCTGGGTACGACATGTGTCTCAGTTGCGGCAAACTATTACTACCGCTATGAATTCTTGATCGCAAATCAGTCATTGAAGTGGTACCTTGCTGGTGCCGCGTTGGCTGCCAGTCATCTGTCCTTCGCGCCCTTGGTGCTGCCTCAAATCAAAGAGCTTCAGGGAAAGAATGGGGTTTGTCACCGATCCAAACAGGTGCTATCAGAGTGGTTGTATTACCATGACATTCGAACCTATACCGTTGATCTGGCGGCGTGGGTGTGTTTCGCGGTTGCTGTGGGTTTGAATGTGGTTGTTTAGTGGTGGTCATCGATTGTCTGATAGAATGTGGCAACCATTCAACATGACAACCCCCAAGGGGAGGCTTTATATATCATGCCTTTGAGCTAGTTTATTTGTTGACAACCTCATCAATTGAGATTCAAGATTGTTATTAAGCCTGTACTTGATTGATTATAGCCCTAACCCTAATTTCAATTTTTATATGCTGTAGATGTCCCAATGACGTCAGTGAGCACGTGAGATCCCCGCAGCTTTAGAACTCCTCCATCTTCTTCCTGACAATAACTATACGATACCCCTGCCATTACCGATTAGTCCGGCCTAGTAGTAGATCAAATATACAATATACTGTGCCCAGGCGTGCTGAATGACTTGATGTGAGCATACGGAAGCCATCGACAGCACCACAAACTGGCGGGGTCCAAATTAACGAATTCTGATTGGCTGACGCGTTGCATTCCAAACACAAACTGCGATCTCTTGATTTGTTTATATCACACGCGAGTAAGGACATCTGCTCCTTCCGATATATAAAATTACGAAGCTTGTAACTATCAACATTACCAATACCGCTCGCCATGGCTCGCTCCGAAGAAGATATCCAGTGGGAGAAGAGCGAAGGGATCCCCCAGGTCGACGATCCCTTTATCCAAAAGTATCTCAACGGTCGCGAGGCACTCGTAGAGCAGGAACACAAACAGAGACATGGTCAGACTTTCCATTATTCTATTTGTCCTTCTTATTACCTCTCTATGTAACATCCCACTGACGTATTTCTACAGACTTTGCATTCCGCAGCTCAATGTCCGCTGTGGCCCAGGAAGCCTGCAAAATCGTATCCACAATTCGTGAAAAGGAACTTCGCGAAATATGGACCAAGGACAACAATGGCCCAGACGATGAATTGTTGTATCCCGGGATGATGTTCACTGTTGCCCGGGAGCGCATGGAACAGACGAAACTGTGGAAAATCCTAGAACGAATGCCCAAAGGCGCTCTTCTACATGCCCACATGGACGCCATGTTTGATCTTGATTTTTTGATTGATCAGGCTTTTGAGACGCCGGGGATACATATGTCGGCTCCGGCACCATTGTTGACCAAGGATGACTTGGAGGTTGCTCCATTCACCTTCCAGTTCTTAACTCATGTGCCTGAAGAGTCTGAGAATAAAGAGCCAATATGGAGTAAAGACTATAAACCGACTTCCTTTATCCATATTCGCAAATCAGCCACCACATTCCCGGATGGAGGGGAAGATGGATTTCGAAGATGGCTCAAGGGTCGAATGATGATATCAGCGGAACACTCATATTACCACCACCATGGCGTGAATGCCATATGGCGTATATTTGAACGCGTATTCCCAATCTTACAGTCTATTATATTCTACGAGCCAATATTCAGACGATGTTTTCGGCGCATGCTTGCACAATTAGCGAAAGATGGCATCAGATACGTCGATTTCAGAGCAGCCTTCGTATTCGAATGGCGCAAAACGGGGAGCGAGAAGACAGAAAGCGACTTTGTGGAGTTCTTCCGAGTGTTCAAGGATGAGATTGAAAAGTTCAAGGAGAGTGAAGAAGGAAAAGACTTTTATGGCGCGAGGATGATCTGGACGACGATTCGAGCTTTTTCGAATAGAGATATTGTTGAGAGCATGGAGCAATGCATAATTGCTAAGCATGAATACCCGGACATGATATGTGGATTCGATCTTGTTGGTCAAGAAGATAAGGGGAGAACCCTTGCCGATTTGATACCGTTACTATTCTGGTTTCGCAAAGTCTGTGCAGAGGAAAGAGTCCAGATTCCCTTTTTCTTCCACGCTGGTGAATGTCTGGGAGATGGCGATGACACGGATAAGAATCTCTACGATGCAGTTCTACTAGGCACGCGACGCATTGGACATGGATATTCACTCTACAAGCATCCACTATTAATCAATCTAGTGAAAGAGAAGAAAATTCTGATCGAATGCTGTCCTATATCCAATGAAATCCTCCGCCTATCAAGCACCATCAAACATCACTCGCTTCCCGCGCTCTTGTCTCGCGGAGTATCCGTTTCCCTCAACAACGACGACCCTGCTGTCTTGGGTCATGGAAAAAACGGACTGACCCACGATTTCTGGCAGACGCTCCAAGGCCTAGAGAATCTGGGGTTGTCGGGACTTGCCACCATGGCCGAAAATTCGATCCGATGGAGTTGCTTTGAAGATCAGACTATGACCGAGTGGCAGACAGACATCAAGCAGGGGATAGCTGGCCAGGGAGTCAAAGCGAGGAGGTTGCAGGAATGGTATCAGGATTTTGAAAAATTTTGTCAATGGATTGTGTTGGAGTTTGCGGATGAGGTTGATGATTAGCAGAGCGGTTATATTCTAGCACAATCAATACCTAAGGCATCATCTACCCCCTCCTTATGGCAATCACAAAGCTTGTCTTGTCCGGTGATTAGCCCCCACAACTCTTCACCGGAATGACACACACTAGAAGTCATACCTTAATACATAGTATTCCAAAGGTATCGCGAACAATATCACAACAAGCTGTAGGAAAATGTGTCCACTCTGTCGTTCATAGCTCACTATTTTCGAACAAGTAAATGACTACGTGTTTCGTTACAGGACTAACATTCGATGCAACCTTGGAAAATATCTTGTATCCGGTATAGCTCCATTCATTGTTTATATCCTTCTTCAGACGCAACCTAACTGCTTGTGGTCGAGTTCCTTGCCCGCCATGGCACAGCAATCGGAGTTGTTCACGATGCAGTGCTATACTTCAGCAGCGAGACAACCGCCATATGTCCATTATCCATTGCCAATGACAGCGCAGTTCGATTATATATATCCATTGAGTTAATATCCACCTTTCCAGTGTCTAGAAGTAGCCTCAATACACGGTGGTCAATGCTTCAGTAAGCTGCTTCTGATCGTCTTCCAGGCATTCGTCTAGTGCATCTACCTAGGTAGCACATAGATAATCTCACCAGCTTCCCTATCAATAAGACAAATATGTACTCTTTTGCTCATGGCGCTTCACTTTCTGCGTGGAACCCTAAGCAGAAGTTCTGCATGTTTACGGAACTTCGTATAGCCAGCGACAGAATGGCAACAGCAGCTGGACAGAGATTCGAAAACTTCAGCCTTGCCAAGTTAGTGATCAGGAAAACGCCTTAACCACTGGGTGCTGGAGGACGATTGGCTTTCTGTCAGTGAGTCTCTTCTCACGGGTTGAAAACATCTCTTGGGCTTCCTTCTGCCAACTTTCTTTGTCTCGTGCCTGAGACAAGTATAGAGGAAATGGGTGCTGTCACTCCAATTGAAGGGAGCTCGGTCGCCCTTTCAGTTAGGGACTGCTAAGTGCAGATCGTATTGTAGAGAGATCTGGTGATGATTTCTTTATGTCTGAATGACATGACTCATGCGGAGAGTACAGGCGACGCTAAACTGTATTTGGGCGAGAATGCCGAAAGCGGTCTAGTGTCGACGGAACGTTAGGCGTCGCCGTGACCTGGGGCAACGTGACGCACTCGGCTCTGCTTGCTGGCAACCTAACCTACCTGCTACCTACCTACTACATAGTAGGATGATCTTTTGTTGTCTCAAGTGTGCTCCCTTCCTTTCTCCAACGTAACTTCTTTTGCATTCTTGGGCTGAGGTTGTGGCTTCTTTGTTTGGACCACCTCCCAAGAAGCCCATATCCCAGATCCCATATCTATCTCGCGAGGGGCTTTGTCCAGCTTATCGGGCTCCTTATCTTCAATCGTTTCCGCCTCCGCTTCCGCAATATCGCCTCAGCCATCACAGACGTGTTCTCGGGTTCTTACGGTCATAGCGTGCGTCTCTGAATCCTGCTCTTCGATCCCAGCCCATAGCTTCATCTCATATATACCAAACTACAAGTTTCAAGCAATATCAGTCCTTGTTTATTCCATCCAGATGAATTAGGAAGCTGTTCACCCGGCTTGGGTTCGGAAGACACAAGCCGCGATGGACTACTTCCTGCCATCGTTTGTGCAAAAGCGGTTGCTGCGATATGCACTCTCGCGACTTGAGCTGGTTGACACCGAGGCGGTCGATCTTGATAGTTTGGGTATACGATGGGGTCAGAGGAGTACTTTTGAGCTACGCGAGTTAGGTCTCAGGTTAGACGTTAGTGAACATTCATTAAGTTGACTAGTATCCCGACTACAAGATTTCTTTGGCTGACACTTCCCCTCCTCATATAGAAACTCGCCTCGCTCCTTCGGTTACCAGCAACATGCAAGCTACTGAAAGCACGAGCATCGCTAATCAGAGTGACGATACCGGCCGACATCTACAGTAGCGGGATAATCATTGAAGTCGAGGGTGTCGATGTGCATATACAACTGCTGTCTGAAAGCGAATCTGGAAACAATACCCCGGCTCCCGGAGAGCCTGATCGACAGGATGGTAGTACTGCTGAGCGACCAGCGTTGCCTACAACAAATGATCTAGCACAGTCATTTATTGAGTCCGAGCCTAAGGAAGAAAGAGCTGAAATCGAGGCAGCAATCTCATCACGATCCCAATACCTACAGCGTTCAACCAGTTCACTAAGCGATGAAGATGAGGTTGGGCTTGGCAATGAGGAGGTATCGCTCCCTAGCTTCATTTCCGGCTTCCTGCAGGGAATCGTAGGCAGACTACAAATCAAGGTCAAGAATGTCAACCTCCGCATTGAAATGGATCTTCCGCAAGGTGAACCCATAAAGCGAATTCCGGCGGACAAACCGGACCAGTTGACAGTGTCACTGGTCGTTGGGGAGTTATCAATAGGCTCTGTTACTCAACCAGAGGGTCAGAACACTCAACCAAAGGTGGCAGGCAGGACAGTCACCTTAGATTCGATTCGCGTATTTCTCATATCTGATCCTGTGGTCTTCTCCAACTATGCACGGTTTGCTGCCGCCCCACAGTCCCCTTCGACCACAACTTCGAATCGTGGACACAGTATTGGGCAAGCACGAAGTGTCTCGCCATCACAATCAACCTCCCTGTCTGGGAGTTTGGGGCCGCACATTTCCCAATCTATGATGCTGGATCGTTCCCAAATATTGGACCGGGCTTCAACCCCCATTGCAACAGGTAGGCAATCCATGGAGAATTCTACTGATTCTTTGGATGGTCGATTCTCCGACGCAGATAGTGAGGCGGGATACACATCCGAGTACCACTCCCATTCCCCTTCAAACAGTCGGTTTGATGGATTTGGTGAGGAGCTATTGGATAATCCTGGATACCTTGATGAGGTCTTTCACTCGCAGTTCGTTGATAACCCTGAAGACTCGATTGAGTTACCAACGCAATCGCCTGAAAATACCGGTACTCCGAGACCGCAGAGTCCTCAAATAGACTCCTCGCAAGTGGTGGAGACATGGCACGATTTCGAAGAACCTCAATCTCGGAGCCAGCACGAGTATAACGTTGAAGATACCCGCTTTTACGAACCACTGGAGCAGAGCGCGGAATCTCAGTCATCTCCAAAGACATCTCATTTGTTCTCACCGGAACAGGTTCAACAGTCGTACTACGCAGACCTGCCAACTACTTCTTCATCTCCAGAAGAAGACGTCAAGAGTCAATCCAGCCACACTAGTTCCAGCTCTGGGTCAGTGCCTGCCGAGTTATCGGAGTCCAAAATTTTTAGTCATGAAGAGGCATCAAGCATGTATATGAGTGCTATCAGCGGCACCTCCAGCCACGGAGAGCCCCGAATGCCTGGTGCCTGGGATTCACGAAACTTTGAATCACCCACCCATGAGAGGGAGGCATCCAGCGAACCAGTGGCTCTTGTCAATAAAGAGGCAGAAGTTTCAACCCCAAAGATCGGTGGTCAAACATCATCGTTTATGCATGAGAACGGAAATACGCCGCAAACTTCGATACGAGAGTCTTATCGTCCGGACTTTGAACATCACACAAGCGCTGATATCAAGACCCACAATGAAGAACTCAAGGTTACTCGCCAAATCATAAATATTAGCAGAATCACAGTTTGGGTACCAGAGAGCTTTGATAGTAGTCAACAGGAGCCTCATACGCAACGTCAACCACAGCGTCAAGAGCATGGCACTACTATGGCCCAGTCAATCAATAGTGATGCTCTCGGAATTTCGCGGATGGACTTTTCTGCGTCGGTACGCCGTAGTTCTATCACTTCATCAATCGCCTTTGAGAATGGTGAGCAGCCTAGCCACAGAAACGTCGATGTGATTGAGCCTCTCTCATTCGCAAATCTATCATCAGCCATATCCATTGATATTGGCGAAACCGTCGTCCAGTTTGACATAGCAACCGGATGGTTGCTTGTTAAGGCAAGCCAAAAGGTAGTGACCGCCCTTGAACACTCAGAAGCAAGTGTTTCGAAAAACACTCCGAATTCTCCGTCGAAGGTCTCCAAACATTTCAAGTTCAGGCTTCATTCCTGCTCGGTTAAGTTCTTGGAAAGCTTGGCCGGTGTTCCCTACTATACAGGAGGAAGGGCTTCGGAATCGTCCCAATCCACCTCATCTAACGTAGAAGATGTCATTCTACAGGCGCAAGTATTATCAGTTACTTCTGACTACTTAACTGCGGATGACACAACGAAATTCCAACTCGAGGTGACGAAATTTATTCTTGGATGCGCAACCGAGCCCCTGGTATCCTTTAACAAGGATCTCAAGATGAGGGAATCCATCAGGGACTTGCGAACGGGTGTGCCTCGCGATATCACTCTCACTGTTGTCAAAACTTCGTCATCCGCCAAGCTCGAGTTTGCTACCTTACCATTGCATATCAATTTCAATATACAGCAATTGGAGGAGATATTTGGATGGTTCGGTGGGTTAAGCACCCTAATGGAGCTCGGAAGCTCTATGGCTTCTGTTTCAACAGTCCGAGGGGATAAATCGGATTCCTTGAAAAAGCCGACACGAGGTGTGCGATTCGAAGGAATGCCACCTCCGAGTGCCCCTTCTGCCACCCCTACATCTGCTCCCTGGAAAATAAATGCTAGGCTAGATGGCATTATACTTGACCTTGTAGGTGAGAGCTGTCGTATCGAGCTCATGACTACTGCAGTCAAGGCAGTAAGCAGATTTGAAGGCATTGGTATCCAGATCGACAAGGCTAAAATTGTTGGGCCTGTAATCTTTGACAAGGACGCGGAGCGCCCAGCAACTCTCAGCATCGGAAATATTCGAATCGAGTACTTGTATTCGCCAAAGGAGGTTGACCTTGACCGACTGCTATCTTTGCTTACGCCTTCAAAAGATAAATATGAGGAGGATGACGATATAATGCTCGATACACTTCTTCGGCAACGTAGACAGGGTGGCGTTCTCCGTGTTACAGTCACAACAGCCAAGCTGTTAATTCCCGATATTGAAGGACTGAAACCTCTATCCGATCTTCCGAACGAAATTGGGAGATTATCGAGCGTGACCAAGTATTTGCCAGAGGATGATCGACCTGGTGTCATGACTCTTGTACTCATCCGTGAATTTGAGAGTCATACGCATGTCAACGAGAAAATAGGAGATTTGCGACTAACGACCAGAGATACCGAATTGGCTCACATCAGCATTCCATCTCTGATTGCGGCTCAGGTGAAAAGTATTTCACTAAGGAGAAATGAGACCGAAGCACTGATAGGCGAAGCTCTCGATATCACTACAGGTCAGAGCACCTCGTCATCATCTTTGCCAATGTTGATGGTGCGTTTCATCGCGGATGAGATGGATCCTACCGTCAAAGTCAAGCTCCATGACTTTAGGATGGAATATAGCCTGCCTTCCATAATAGCGTTCCTTGGTCTAGGGAATAATGCCACACCTGATGACCTTGTCGCCAAGATGGCCAGCTCTGTAGCTAATTTAACGGAAATAAGCGCGTCGCAGTTTCAAGGCCCATCATTTGGGGGGTATGGTGGATCTGAACCTGATACCAAACCTTTCAAGCTCGCTGTATCTCTGAGAGATTGTGTTGTTGGTTTGAATCCACGTGACATGCCTGCGAAGGGGTTGGTAGTATTTACTTATGCCAAATTCAAGTGCAACAACCAAGAGAAGGGCCTTTTCGAGGCCAACTTTGAAATCAAAAAGGCAACGATGATGATAATAGACGACGTGCAAATGATTGGCAGGGGTGACAGCACAAGTCGTCGATCAATAGGCGAGAGTCAGGAGGAACAAGTCAACAAATTCAGCAACATGGGTTTTGTCCCAGTCTCGTACATATCATCGGCAGTGCTCTCAGTTAATGTACAACAACCCGACGCGGTTGGCGAGAAGTCTGTCGATGTGGAGCTGAGGGACGATTTGCTAATCTTGGAAACGTGTGCTGATTCCACTCAGACACTCATTAGCCTTCTCAGCGGTCTTGCTCCACCGTCATTGCCGAGCACCACGCTTAAATATCGTACCGAGGTTATGCCCTTGCAGGACATGCTGAGCTCATTCACGGGAGATGCATTCATGACTGACCAAGTCACCAATGCCGAAGAAATATCTGTACACGAAGCTGAAGACAACTTCGAGGGCGCTCTTGACGACGAGGTTGACTATGTTAGCGATTTCTATCCCCAGGAGCCTGTTCCAGAAGGCACGATGAGTGCAAGTATGATGGATCCCATGGCCGATATGTCTCGATCTAGACAACTCATGGATAGCTTTCATTCCCAATATAACGTTTCGACCAGCGTGACGGGACTTGATTTTCAAGATGATCATTTTTCTAGAAAGTCAACGGTTGGTGGCACCGCTCATCGATGGAACACCACTCAAAATACCTATGGGCTCTCCAATGAAGTCAAACTACATGGTAGCCCGTTGAGGGTTAGGGTTCGTGATGTACATTTCATCTGGAATCTATTTGATGGCTATGACTGGCAGCGCACTCGAGACACAATTTCCAAAGCCGTCAAGGATGTTGAAATGAAAGCCGCAGAACGACGTGCAAAGACTACGAGTCGACTGTCTCCGGAAGAGGATGAAGAGGAATCAGTCATTGGTGACTTTCTTTTCAACTCCATTTACATTGGTATACCTGCAAATAAAGACCCTCGTGAACTATCTCGTGCTATCAACCATGACATTGATGATATGGCAAGTGAAACCGGCAGCTATATCACGTCAACGACAGTTACCGGATACACTTCCCATCAGAATCGACCTTCTTCGACTCGTGGGAAAAGGCTACGTCTGTCACGAAGCAAGCATCACAAAATGACCTTTGAGCTGAAGGGTATTTCGGCCGATTTTGTCGTCTTCCCGCCAGACACCGGTGAGACACAGAGCACGATTGACGTGCGAGTAAACAACCTTGAGATTTTCGATCATATCCCGACCTCGACGTGGAAGAAGTTTGCTACATACATGAACGATGCAGGAGTGCGTGAAAGTGGGACCAGCATGGTACACTTGGAGGTTATCAACGTGAAGCCTGTGGCGGAGTTGGCGGCATCTGAAATTGTCCTCAAGGTATGTTTAATCCGACTTTGTTTCAAAAGACAAATGCTAATAGGTCCCTAGGCTACCGTGTTACCTCTACGTCTCCATGTCGACCAAGACGCATTGGATTTCCTCAGCCGTTTCTTTGAGTTCAAGGACGAGTCGGCACCTGCTCCTAGCTCGCCAGGCGAAACTCCTTTCTTACAACGGGTTGAGGTTAATGCAATACGAGTCAAACTCGACTTCAAGCCCAAACGGGTTGACTATGCAGGCTTACGCTCTGGACGCACAACCGAGTTCATGAACTTCTTTATCTTAGATGAGGCGGACATGGTCATGCGACACGTCATAATATACGGTGTTTCGGGCTTTGAAAGACTCGGCCAAACATTGAATGATATTTGGATGCCCGATATTAAGCGAAACCAGTTACCAGGTGTATTAGCAGGTCTTGCACCTATTCGATCCCTGGTGAATGTTGGAAGCGGTGTGAAAGATTTAGTCGTCATTCCAATGCGCGAGTACAAGAAAGATGGTCGAATAGTGCGCAGCATCCAGAAAGGCGCATTTGCATTCGCCAAGACCACCACGAATGAATTGATAAAGTTGGGAGCCAAGCTAGCGATAGGAACCCAGACAGTTCTCCAGAGTGCCGAAGACTTCCTCAGCGCCCCAACTACTGGAATGGCACATGGAGAAGGAGACGGCGACTCTACGGATGAAGAAGAGAAGAAACAAATATCCCACTATGCTGATCAACCAGTGGGAGTTGTACAAGGTCTTCGAGGCGCATTCCGTAGTCTCGAGCGTGATTTACTGATGACACGAGACGCCATTGTCGCCGTTCCCGGCGAAGTCATGGAAAGCAGCAGCGCTGCTGGAGCTGCAAGAGCCGTCTGGCGACGTGCACCCACTGTTATTCTCCGGCCTGCCATTGGTGCTACACGTGCGGTTGGGCAGACTTTACTTGGAGCAGGAAACTCTTTGGATCCAACTAATCGACGAAGAATTGAGGATGTAAGTTGTTCACCTTTATATCATTCCATACTATCTATGACTCATAATGCTAATTTTTTCACAGAAATACAAGAGACATTAAACCCTTCACTGTCCATTTTGGTATCACCGATTATGAATAGACCATATTCCCCATTTGCTTTTTCATGTCACAATTTGCATAAGGCGTCATTGTTGCTGGACACATTGAACACGAATTTACGGCCGAACTCATGAAGATATCCCAGTTATTCATGTTATTTTTTGACATTCATTTTTAATTCCAGGATGACCTACCTTTCCATTCTTCTCATTTGCTTTTTTTTTCAATTTGCTTTGGTCTTCTTGCTATGGAGTATATCATCATCTATTGCATAATACATAACGCAGCGTTCTGCTTTTTGCTTTGGTTTGGTTATGTGCCTTTTTATTGCAATATTGGTGATACTAGCTATGACTTATCTATGGATACGCTATGATTGTCAAATTGATTTTCCACTTGTCCGGTGAGGACTGCGTCAAAGAATTCTGGCTGCAAGTTGGCGCAATTGTTGAGTCCCGGCTTCCGATGCCTCCCATGGACGATGCTGAGATAGACCATCTAGGCGCGGATTCAATGGAAGTACGAAGCTGTACCGATCACCGAGAAGGGAATCCGTGGCAAATACTGGATCTACTGCTTTTAGAAACCGATTGACTGCACAATAAAAGCCAACAGCCATGCTATGCTTATCGATCGGGGAGCTCACCAGGTTTTCAAACACCGCCTGGACGAGCACTCTAGCCGAGATAGGACGCTGCGTCTATCGACGCAATTTTGCTCCATAACGAACCCTCCAATTACCCAAACATTATGCATCGGCCGTTTCGATGTTTAGGCTTGATTTTTACTGGTTTATTCTATGGGTATTTGTGAGATTTTCAGCCCAAGGAGTTTATTGAGTTGTTGCGCTACACCGTCGCCGGAAGAATCGAGAAACTGATCGTCGGCCGAGTCTAAATATCTCGGTATCGTAATGTACAGAAGACGGTTGATTTACACACTGTCATATAAACATGTGAGAATCTGAGTGGGTGGTGGGCATTCATCGACTAAAGAAAGAACCAGCCGCCCTAAATATTAACACCGGCGACATAATTGCAACTCTACAATCCATACACAAATGGATATTAAATGTCATGGAATAACAGAACCCGGAAAACTTAACGAGCTTGCGTTTCGAATCAGTATTCACCAGGTATCTAATAGCTAAGCTTCGGGCTGGTCTCGGGGTCAAAATAAACCTGTCGTAGGCATCTCCGCTCATTCTCATCTTCTTCGACAACCGCTACCGGTACCGTTCACTTGATGCAACCAAGGATTCGGTGGTATCAGAGAATGGCCAGTTTCTAATCTTATCTCTAGGTATCACATAAATACCTAGATATTTTGTTCCTACCGAAAAATTCGGTTGCGATACTACCATCAGTTTGGCCGTAAATTCCTCATAAATTATGTCTACGTGGGCGGTACAAATGTGCGATTCGTTCTGGGCTGTCGTGGCACCGACCACGGGGTTACCGGTAGCCCTAGCCGCCCCAAAGAGGAAATGAAATTCTCACACCAAGCTTCAACGAAACGCTCCTACATCAGCTACTCCACATTTTCTTTCCTGCTATATCCAAGATAAAAAGCATCATGGGTACTCCACCTGGGAAAAAACAGACATCTCCGGTAAATATTTCACAAAATGTCGAGCGCTCAACTGCCACGGCTGACTCGTTAAAGCAGTGTGCTTGCATCTAATCTAAGCACAAACTACGCATGATGGTGCAACACTTAAACTTCCAAACTTCCGCTGATTCGTCCTAAAAATCAACTTTATTTCCGTCCTATATCGACTATACTGAGCCTCAGCAGGCTAACGTAGCTATTCTATAACAAAGTCTCTGGCTCAAAAGAGTAATTATGCTGGAATCATCTATGAAATGCGAACTAACTTAGCAGTGCTACATCAAATTCTCTTAGTTTTGTTACTATCCCGTAATTGGAGTCCGTATCATGGTCGTTGTTGAAGCTGAGGGTATATTCTTGTTTATAATATCTGTCGCTTTCAGGTCCAACAGGTTACAGCCGCCACGGCCACTAGCTACCGTACCGTAAGCGCAGTGGAGAACTTCAACCAATTGCCATCCATTCAATTTAGCCACATGGTGAATGACCAACATTTGTAGTAAGGTTATTTTTATACATACCTACTACATAGTAGCATTGCTAAAGATCCATATACACTGTCTAGCCAATGGCATTGTCGGGACCTCCAACACACCTACAACATATCAACGAATCAAAGCCTCGGAAACATTCCAACGGTTTAATTAAAGACGCCCTGCTATGTAGTAACAATGTTCCTTCCCCGTTCACGGGTGGTTATGTATGACAACCGCATTGTGACTATGCACCCTTGTAGTTTTTCAGATCTAAAAACATCGCTCGTAATGACAGCTGTTCTAATGAAAGTTTGATTCTTAATCATACATATGTAGGAACAGGCCCATCTTGCGTCACTGATCGAACACCTTGTCAAGTATCTGTTCTTCGGTTCTCTTTCAGGATGTATCTGCTCGTGGTTTTTGCATGGATCGTTGTCTGTGCTACAGCATCAAAGAGTACAGTCAGGCATCTTATACCTCGCAATGATTCCAAGCCTGCGCCGCGAACGGTGGGATATTTCGGAAACTGGGTATGTCAGTCCGATTGTTACTCTCAGAGCGCAACATTAACACATCTACTCATAGGACATTTACGGTTCCACGCCTTACTATATCCCAAACATTCCAGCAAGAAACTTGACACATCTGATATATTCCTTTGCGAATGTCAATTCAACTACTGGGGAGGTGTTAGTTATCGATTTTCCGGACATACCTATCTGGATGTAGACAACTGATTCCCTTAGATATCTGAGCGACACATGGGCCGACCTCCAATACCCCTACCCAGGAGACGACCGATCCGCTATTGGAAACAATGTATACGGCAACATCAAACAACTATACCTCTGGAAAAAGCAGCAACGAAACCTGAAAACCATGCTTTCCATTGGCGGAGGCACATATTCCTCCAATATTGTCCCTGTTCTAGCAAATGACACTCTACGCCAAAAGTTTGCCGATTCTGCCGTCGCCCTTCTTGCGAATTTGGGATTCGATGGATTGGACATTGATTACGAGTCTGTCAGTGACTCTGTCCAAGCAGAGCAATTCGTAGACCTTTTGAACAAAACCCGTACTGCCTTGGATACATTCGCTGCGAATATCAGTGCCTCTCCCTTCTCACTTTCATTTGCATCTCCGGGTGGATCTTCGTTTTATGGTCTGCTTGACTTCAGTGCCATGGACAAATACCTTGATTTCTGGAACTTCATGGGTTACGCCTACACCGGATCCTGGAATACATATTCCGGACACCAGGCAAGTCTCTACAATTCCACAACAAATCCCCTCTCAACCCCCGTCGACACTCATACAGGTATCTTGTATTACATCTCCGAAGGCGTTACACGCAATAAAATCAACCTTGGATGTCCCTTGTACGGAGCCTCATTCAACAACACCTCCGGCCCGGGCACAGCATTCGACGGAATCGGCACATTGGGCACAAACGGCGCAGCCGGACTATGGAATTACAACTCTCTCCCTGTGCCGGGTTTCAATGCGACGACTTACAATCTCCCAGATATCGGGGCAAGTTATAGCTACGATCCTGTTAAGAAGTACATGATCAGTTACGACTCCCCAAAAATTGCAGCCGTCAAGGCACAGTATGTCCTGGATATGGGTCTCGGAGGCACAATGTGGTGGGAAGTCAGCCAGGATAGGACCGACGACTCAAGCTTGATCGGCACCACGGTTGATACTTATGGAGGACAAAGTACCCTTGATCAAACGCTCAATCATCTGAATTATTCAACGAGTGTATACGATAATTTGAGAGCTGGATTTCCAGCTGAATCTGTCGCGAATATTACGGCGCCATCGACTTCGACGACCGCTACTGCGACACCGAGCTGGACTTCTAGTGTGACTTCTTCGCTTATGGAGCCTAGTACTGTTCCTGGCTGTACGAAGTATCATCTTGTCGTTTCGGGAGATACTTGCCAGAAAATTGAGTCTGAGTATGGGATCACGAACGCTGAGGTAAGCTTCAGCACATTTCTTCATCCAATATATGAATGAGGTGTGCCCTAACATACTTTCTTGTTGGATACGTAGTTTATGCAATGGAACCCCTACAGCGGCTCAACATGCGCAAATCTCTGGCTTGGATACTACGTCTGTGTACAAGGCCCGACAACTTCGATTAGTTCCTCTACTCCAGTGACTACTTCAGCTACGATATTGACAACTGCCGCTCCTCCCTCGCCTACAGAGCCACGTACTATCTCCTCCTGTGCGAGCTACCATCTCGTCGTGTCGGGGGATACGTGTTATTCAATCGAAAACAAATACGGCATTACCCCTCATGATGTATGTTTCAACGCATTTTCTTAAGTTATAGATGAAAGGTTGTTCGCTAATGCATTTCTTATATGCAGTTCTCACAGTGGAATCCCTACATCGGCTCGGACTGTATGAACCTATGGCTCGGATTCTACATCTGTGTCCAAGGACCGACGAGTTCAACTTCCTCGTCTGCTTTTGTGACTTCTTCAGCGATTGCTGCCAGTTCATCTACTCCACGAACTATTCCCACTAAAACCACACCTACACCCACTACGTCTTCAACAGCCCCTCCCTCGCCCACAGAACCGAGAACAATCTCCACATGCACAGACTACCACCTCGTCGTTTCGGGGGATACATGTTACTCAATTGAGCAGAAATACGGGATAACCGCTAATCAGGTGTGTCAAACTAGTCACTTCCCATTACGCACGTCTTTGGCATGTAGCAACTAACGAAATGAATGACAGTTCAACGAATGGAATCCCTATGTCGGATCTGAATGCGGCAGTCTCTGGCTGGCATTCTATGTTTGTATTGGTGCGCCATCAACGGATTCGGGGAGCTCGTCGTCTCGAAAGGGGTACCTTGGGTGAAATAGTACTTGGGTATTTACATAGTACTTGATTTTGTCATAAAAAGAAGCTTTTGACCATAACGTGGAGAACATGTTAAAAATTCACCAAAAACAAATAATTTTTTGATATACCTCACCTAGGTCATGCACCAACGCACCGACAAAAAGCTGCATGGACCGTGTCGCACGTACACTTGACACACTTTAACATTCTGACATATCCCATCAACTATGCAATGGTCATCGTCTGCTTCGTACTGGCTGGTGCCCTAATTACAGGCACAGCCGCAAACAATCCGCCTCCACTGCCTCCACCATACCTTTCTTCATATACTGCCAGTCAATACCCATGTCCTCGGGTACTGCTGGAAATGGCATCTGGCCAATGAAGAATCGAATCTGAAGCTGTCTCTGCCAATATAGACTTTTGCATGACCCTCCTTTACGTACACTCTCGGACTGAGAAAACTCTCATTTCGAAGTGGTCAACAATACACGTTTTGCTCCTGTCAACTCATATCAACAGTAAAACACCCTAAAGAGCCAGATCAGACCGTGCCTTACATGCAGCAGATATGATAATGCATGATAAGATCAACCATATTGTGCCACGTTCTCTTGTCTATCTTTTCCCCTCTTCAGCGGACAACCCTTTTCACGACTGGGACATAGTCATCCGCACATCCCCACTTGACTGCACTATCGAGTAATAGCTCACTTCCTGGTGCCAAACTACCAGCCCTGTTGTTTCAAAGAATACCGCGTTTCTCCTCTTTGACTGGTTAGACCCTAAGTGGTTGTGGTTGGTTGATGTAGACAAATCGGTGTATTGTGTCCTGGTTGGCTGCCACTCCGGATGGTCGATCGTCCAATGAGACTTGCAAGGTGGTCATCCAAAAAAATTAAAAACAACTTCATTCAAAGAAACCGTCCTCGATTCTCGACGAATTTTCATCCTCGACGGAATCTATTCGTCCATTGGAAATGGATTATTCTTCTCGTTCTGATTTGTTTTGGGTACCCAAATTTTTTGGTCGTTCTTTTCGTGAGGCTAGGGTGAAAAGGTGTGCCTGATGATCATGTTCAACCAAATCCAGTCGATTGATCCAGGGTAAATGATGGTGTGGGACGAAGTATACTTGCTTCAGATCTTATTATAAAGTTTTTTTTTTCTTTCTCTGGGATCATTTCATCACCCAAGGCTGTACTCCGTAGACTCGTTCAACAGCTCGGAGGAAAAGATGAAAAGATAACCTAATTCTCTTCTCCCCTCCACCTTTTCTTGCATTCCCATTTCCTTCGTCTCTTTTGACATCAACTGGCTCGTTAAACCATTCTCTCCTGAGGTGCTTTTCTGATACTCGCCGACAACATTGCATGCATAGCATGTCAAACGTTCCAACATAAACACAAACCACTCGTTTCATACTTAAAGATCAAGCCTTCTCGGCTATTAGCCACGTCATTCGTTTCTCTTGTTTTCGAAGCATGCATACTTATTTGGTCCTACGATGGTGCGGGCGTGTATAATCTTTTGAAAAATATCGGTTCTGCCGAGGTCGGGTGCGATTGAAGGCGGCATATTGAGTTGTAGGTGTCAAGCTTGTGTATGATGTCTGTGTGTGAAGCTGATGCCAGGAAAGCTTTTGCTTTTATCTCTTAATCCATAATCTGCATTAGACGGTGTTTTTTTGCTTTTGGAACTAGTTTAGGGTATAGACGGCTCGAGGTTTTCTGCTTTTCTTGTTCATATCGACCATTTACTATCGAGAATCTGCACAAAGTGAGTTGGTCCTGTGTGATGATAGAATAATGAATGTAAAATGAAGCTGATCTCGACAGATCATTCGAATATCCGTCTGAATCTCACCCTCCGTGGTGAATCTGTGACATTATACAAACACAAAGGTCTTGTATACTGTTTCGAAATCTTCATCGAAAGTTCGCAAGAACGTTACCTGGAGCTCAGTTCAGTTCGCCAGAATTATGGAAATGGCTCAAATACAAGCATTTGGCTTGCGTATCGACATGGGTTTCTCTTCAGGCCAGTTATCACTTCATGAATACCGGAAATTCTTGTCTCGACAAGACAACAGCAAGATGTCTCCCACATCTCCCAGACCTAGACTCAAGAGGAAACCCGCCGCTCTGGATCTATGTCAGAAGTCACATCATGATCTCGGTTTTCAGTTGCAGTCCCCTGTATCGTCGGCTCCGTCGAGTCCTCCGCCACTTTCTTTCAGTAAGTCGGTGATTAGTCTGCCTGGTGGTGACCTACCCACACCAATATCTCCGATTTCAATAGTAAAGCCGTTCTCTCGGCATGTTTCATCAAGCCACTCATTTGGAGCACGTCGAATGGTAGGTGTTGTTCCCTGTGCAATCGTCCAGCCTAATTGGATTTTCTTTGTTTGTCAAAACCTCCATGTTTCTCCTGTTTACACTCTACACTGTGAATTTTTTTTTATCTTCCTTCCCATCATTTCATTATCATCCCCCTCACAATTCTGATTTTCGCTTTTGGAGGAAGTGATTGGGCACACATATGATTGCCCTTGGACCAAAAAACGAGTCGCTAACCGTCTACAGGACCCATTTTCTGCTCGACTGAAGAAACCAACCCAAGATTTGGCAAGTCACAGTAGAACCTCCTCGGGTTCAACATTACCCTCTACTAGTGCCCCGGCATTCAAAGTCAAGCACAATGGTGCGGAGTTCGAAATTCTGAATCCAAAAAGTCATTCTTCATTTCAGTTCAGCGACAACTCTACGTACCGACTATCCTCCCTTCTCAAAGACATGATGGAAGAGGGCAGCCCTGACGTATCGCCCACTCATTCGTTCATAAGTTACGCCATACCAGACGACATGATTCGACCCCTCTCAGCGTCTGAAAGTGCGATTCTCTCCGAGTACACTTCACCAGCACTGTCGCCAGGATTGTCACAGTCTAGTTATTCTTTTGGTGCCTTGCCTCCCTTGAGAGACGTACCTTCGAGTCCAGTGTCGCCTCGATCGCCCAGGACACCAGCAAGTACATTGAAACAGAAGGTGTCTCGTTTATTTGGTAGCTCTGATAAACATTCCTCGCCCAGACAAGAAATCGACTTGCACGAAAAATACGATCATGATGATTATCACAACGAAAGAAACACCCCACGCTCACCCTTGTCTAATCACTGGGAGACAGGGGAATCAGTGAAACCGGTCCATCAACCGGAGATAACAGCCAAAACAACCAGCTCTGAGGAAAATCAAGACTCATCCCACCACGAGGAGCTCTCTTCCCGCCGTCGACCAACATGGGGGCCTCACTCATCCAACCGCCACCATACCCTGCAGGATGCACTCCGCCAACTCGAACCCGACAACAACGGCCTCGGCTTTGAAGATATCATGCGCTACATCGATGCCGAAAATGGTGATGGTATTGAAACCGTTGAAGTCAGTGATGGACCACTGGACGAAAAAGTCGAGCGACCCTGGCAACCAGATACATGGAATGAACCAACTCTTGTGCGTATGCCACACAATCGTCCGTCAGATAGCAATCTTTCGACGAACGCGCCTAGTACGCGTGCATCTATTCGTCCGTATGTCGAGCGGGCTGCGGCGTTTATGGCGGGTGGTGGTGATGCATTCAGCGAGTCGTCGTTATCTGATCTAGATGAAGGAAAGCATGAGACGTTGAACGTGAAAGTAGGTCGTGAAAAGGAGAATGAAGAGGACATCAAAACAGAAGACGATGGCGAGGTGAGTCCCTTTCTGGGAAGACAGAGTAGCTCCTTCCTTCCACCCATGACCACCTTCCCTCTTCCCCCTCGTATGCATACTCATCTAACATATCTCAGCCAACAGTCCCCCTCCGCCGCAGTATCTCTCGCCGCGCTCGCCCACTCTCCTCCAACCCTCCCGATCTCGACACACCACTCCTTTTCGACTCTTCCTCATCCTCGTTGTCCTTAGCCTCCGACACCCGCGCCACTCCAACCCCTCCCCATCCCACATATACACTTCAACCCATGACAAGGATAAGCTGGAGTCCCGAAATCCCAGCCCGTCATCCCGATCATCGCATCGTCCGGTTCGGGGACGATCTTGCTACTACTCCTGCTATCAATCATAGAGCCGACATGGCGCCACCTCCTCTGGCCCCGACGACAGCGACGCAATCGGCAGCGCCGAGAGTTGTGACAACTACTACTATTGCGCCGGGGAAAAAGGTTAAGAAGCACTGTAAGTTCTATCTATTGTGCCGGATACCTTCCGTCAGAGAATGATATGCTGATTATTATCTGTGTTTAGCGTCGGGGTGTCATTGTCTCTGACATAAAGGACTGTACAACACATTACTGTAGTACAGTATTGGCTCGATTGCAAGACGCTTTCATTCCTTATAGAATGAGTTTTGAAACATTTTGGGGCTCATCCTCTGTGTTAAGTTGAAGGTGATGATGATGACGCAGTTGGCATGGTGATTGTATTTCTACAGGTAGAAAAGGTGTACTTTTGGAACAAGCCTGCTGTGCAGGCGGGATGTTTAATGTATTCTAGATTGATTCTGGAACCCAAAGCGGCGGGAGTTGAAATGATTCGGGATGATATCCCAAATAAAAACTGTCCCAACTATGCCTATTGTATGAACATAATTATCCCAGGGAACAAGAGATGAATGATCCGTTTACAACCCCACGTATCGCAATGCTTTGTACTCCAGAAATAAAAAACAGACAATGCCATAGTTTTCGACCGTGAGGTTCACTTCTAGATGGATGTAGATTAACTCCTCCCAATGCGATGCCAAATTCGACTCAAACGAAGTCGAAGTAAATATCAAAGTAAATATATAGACAAAGAAGTGAAATGAAAATATCCGTGAAAATAGAAAGCACATCACTGTCCAGGACCCGAAGACCTAGACGTCGGCGCTTCATACATCGCCGATGCAAGCGTTGCACAAACCAGACTCTTCCGTCTCAAGGTCTGCTCGCTCTTTTTCGAAAGTAGCTCACGAGCACGTGGTTTCGCAATACGCGCCGAAGAGGCAAATGTTCCAGCCGAAGAAGTACTGCGCCTTCGCACCATATCGGGATCTAATGACGTCCGTGAGCGATACCGTATATTCCCCGCTGTGGAAACAACACTGCCACCTCGAGGTTTAATGGATGCTCGTCGAAGGCTACTTGGCGGGGAAGTGTTTGGTGGAAGAGAACTAGGGTGGCATTCGTCGTCACTGAGGCCTACTGACTCGGATGTCCGACGGGTGAAATCTTCGGCTAGCAGGGCGAGTTTGAGAACGTCGATATTGCATTGTGCTCGGGACATTTGCTGACGTTGTAGCCGTAGGCTTAGTTCCCGCGGGAAACGGTGGTGTGGTACGTCCAGAAATCCGTCGTGTTCAAGTGGTACAGAAGTCGGGGAATGTCCAGGGTGATATGGCTCCCAACCGGGAGTTAACTGGTCGTCGTATCCTTCATCTTCATATTCTCCTGGTGGGGTCAGAAGTGTTCGTACACTGCCCCGGGACGAGGCAGAATCCTTAGTCACAGAAAATGAAAACGAAGTCGGAGAGACCGGTGATAAAGGTGAGTCGTAAGGAACATGTGCCAAAATTGACGCAGAATTCTGATCCAAACTATGTGCATTCAACTTCTCAGTCAGTGTGCCGACCGAAAGTCGGCGCTGGGACTGTTCATAGTTGCTCGGCATGGATGTAGGAGGCTGTTGCGGGCGACGATTGTATGGCGATCGTGGACGCGACAGTGGACGCGATCGTCTTGATAAATAGGACGAGGGTGATGGACACCGAGACGAAAGTGGAGATATCGTCGTGCTATCGCAGTCGAGCATCAGTTGATCGTCCCCTTCTGCCGTAGAAGACGGGGACGGGAATGAGAAATTCTCGAACATGCTCGCTCATATAACGGTATGATTGATTTCCGGTTTTTGTGAAGCGGTCGGTATATCGAGCAGCGTGGATGTTGGCTTTTATGGGATTGGGGGCTGGAGGGTGAAGATGACGGTATATAACTTAGTTGGCGCCTGAAAAGGACATGAGTAATAACGGTCCTTGGGGCCGCGGCGGATCGGAAATGAGTCTTCAGCCGGCAAGACGTCAAAGCGAGAGGGAATGAATCTATGAAGGCGAAAGGACAGTCTGAGGATATGTATAGACTGTAGAGAAACCTGTTGCTTTGTCGTTTTCACTTCCTTTTTTTCACAGCCTAGAATAGAAAGTGGCCACCGAGCCGCCCACCGAGGGAAGATTCAAGGAAGGAAGCCTCGCCGCACAGCCGTCTTGGCCAATCACAAGCAAGCACCCGCCAATGAGCGACGGACAAGCGGGCGGCGCTAAGCAAACAAGCTCGCCCAATCAGCATCCCCCAAACTCAGCTTCTGGAAGGGCCCCGGTGCCTGTTTGGGGTTAGTGTGGAGGTGCAGCGAAACTCTAACTCCTGGCGGATGCCTCAGGAAGGACTTACTCCATAGTCAACAGGGGCCTGCCGCTTAAAGTCGGAGTTCCATCACTGTCAAACAGGAGAGAGAGCATCACAATGCCGCTCTCCACTGGGACATACTACAGAGTACGTAGTACGTACTACACACGACGTACGGAGCACATACATGCATGTTTTGGTCGACCGACTGTCAATCAGTTATACAGACTATAAACAAACAGCCACCCTTCAAACAGCTGGTACTGTTGCTATTAAGCCATCGGCCGTTTTTGCCCTTTTTGCCCTTTTTTGTGACTTGCCATTGGGGCGAAAGCCATGGGCAAGTGAGACAACCAGGTTGCTTGAACTTGCTTATTTTTTGGACGTTCTTGTAATACCTCTCCACATGGTTCATTCCGTCGCCCCTAATTATAGTTTGGAAAACACGAAGTCATGAACTCTGTGTTAAACTACGAGAGTATAAATGCGACAACGCAAATTGCTCCGAATGCTGTCCTTTTCCTTGTGTAACTGGACAATACATATCAAGAGTGTAGCTGGATAAGAACGGATGACACACGTGCTGAGTCGGCAGGCACTGCAATCCGCGTCAGACGAAGAACCAGGAAGTCTCCAGATGCTCGCCTGCCCCCCGGATAAAAGCATGGCTATGTGGCTGACTATTAATTCCCGTAAGCTTTACGACCACTTCGTCCAAACAGTAATCCGGTCGAAAGCCACGGACTTATCCGCATCCACGTTGCTGGGGGGTTCGTGACGACGACCTGGGGCCAGGCTGGAGCTAGAGGAATCCTTCATGGGGCAGATGTGAAGCCCGGGCTGTAATCCAGAAGCTAAGACGTAGCGTAAACCCAAGTACCCAAGTGGTAACTGTTCTCGTGCTCAAATCTTCGTTTGTTGAAGAAGACGGCTCTCTTGAAAGTGGTTCGTTCGTGTTTATTGACAAGCACGGGTACTGATGCCTGATAAATCAGGCACAAATGACGATGTCGGAAGGCAGACCGAAGGTCCGACCCCGCGGACTCTTGAGTCCGATAGTTACTTTGTAGAACTACAAAAGAGAGATAACATCAAATCGAACATTCAGAATTGATCTGCTTCATTACTCGATAATTGGTCACATAAAATAGCAATCTTACACTATTTCAATCTAGCTCACAGCCATGACGACACTTCTCAAGCAACCTCTCAAGCTCGCCCTCGTACAGCTGGCATCCGGTACCGTACCGACTACCTACGTTCTTGCGACTCAAGCCCCTCAACCAACACTAACAAATCATGGTATCTAGGAGCCGACAAAGCCGCAAACCTAAGCCATGCGCGTGTCAAAGTCCTCGAAGCCGCCAAAGCAGGCGCCAAACTAATCGTCCTCCCCGAATGCTTCAACTCCCCCTACGGCACACAATTCTTCCCCAAATATGCCGAAACACTTCTCCCCTCGCCGCCCACGGAGGAACAGTCGCCTTCATACCATGCGCTATCAAAACTAGCCGCAGAAGCGAAATCATATCTTGTTGGCGGAAGTATTCCTGAACTGGAACCCGAAACAAAGAAATACTACAACACATCACTCGTATTCTCACCTACAGGCGCATTGATTGGCACTCATCGCAAGGCGCATTTATTCGATATCGATATCCCAGGCAAGATTACATTCAAGGAGAGCGAGGTACTCTCTCCCGGCAACAAAGTCACAATACTAGACTTGCCAGAGTACGGCAAGATCGGTCTAGCCATCTGCTACGATGTACGATTCCCCGAACTAGCAATGGTTGCAGCTCGCAAAGGCGCATTCTTACTCGTTTACCCTGGCGCTTTCAACACGACCACCGGACCTATGCACTGGTCTCTTCTCGGACGCGCGCGCGCAGTCGATAACCAGGTGTACGTCGCCATGTGCAGCCCAGCGCGGGATATGAGCGCTAGCTATCATGCGTATGGTCACACATTCATCGCTAGTCCGAACGCAGAGGTTTTGGGAGAGTTGGAGGAGAAGGAGGATATTGTCTATGCTGATTTGACGGGTGGGACTATTGATTCCGCGAGGAAAGGTATTCCGGTGAATACGCAGCGTCGGTTTGATATCTATCCTGACGTGAGCGCAGGGGATGTCAAGCTGGAAGATTAATCGTAGATTAGCACATCACTATAATGCATCTAAAGACCTTTTTAAGCACTCTTCACAGCTCTTGGATTCGACCAATCATATTGCGTAGGAATTATGGTTGCCGCAAGTTCAAAGCCTGTCACGTGATGCACAAACCAACCAATTACGCAGCGTAAAGCCTTAAGCGACGCACTACGCGGGAACCCACACAAATTCCAACAAACTTCTTCCAGTCCCAACATTGAATTCTCTTAGCCCCGACGACGACGACAACCAAAGACGACAGTCCGGCACATCTACCAGTCAGTTTTCTACCTTTTCTCTCTCTCAACATATTTCGATATTAATATTTATGAGCAGAAATGTCGAGCACCACCAAGGGAAAGAAGAGCGGTCGTTCCGCCATCGCCGATGTTGTGTCGCGCGAATACACCATCCACCTGCACAAGAGAGTATGTTGATCCTTCCTATTCTTTTTTTGCGCTTCACTCTGTAGGCCCTACGATCGAGTTTGCAATATGTCTTGTGTTCCCGTCCGCTCTTTCGCCGATTGTCGAAGCGTTGAATTGTCGATATCGAAACTTTCGATCTCCGAGCCTTCAGGCGATTTCGCCCGATTGAATGGGGTTTATGGATGAAAGGCAACCAGAGCGGAGGGACTTAAGACATTGCAAATGCGATACGTATCGTTAGACGATGGACGGAGAACCTTTCTTCTCGCTTCCTTCTCGGGAACGAGCACAAGAAAACCCACCAATTCAACAAATTAGTTTGATGAAGTCCACCTCTATGGCCTGACTGCATTCTCGTGCAGTTCACCTTCAATTTTTCACACTCAAAAAAGGCATTTTGGACGGAAGACTAATTATTTCCCTCTTTTTTTACGAAAAGGTGCACGGTGTCACCTTCAAGAAGCGTGCTCCCCGCGCCGTCAAGGAGATTCGCGCTTTCGCTGAGCAGGCTATGGTACAGTTCCCTTCCTTTGACCTCCATCGAAACCTTTGTGATAACTAACGGGGTGAATAGGGCACCAAGGACGTCCGCCTCGACCCCCAGTTGAACAAGAAGGTCTGGGAAGCTGGTATCAAGGGTGTCCCCTTCCGTCTCCGTGTCCGCATCAGCCGCAAGCGTAACGACGAGGAAGGTGCCAAGGAGAAGCTTTACAGCTACGTGCAGGCTGTCAATGTCAAGGATGCCAAGGGTCTTAGCACCACTGTTGTCGAGGATGCTTAGATATGACAATTCAATTGCATTGATGGGTTGTATTCGGTGCGTTTTTTAAAATTTTTATTGAAGCTTATGGCGTGGGAAAAGACTTTTTTTTTACCTCGATACCATTGTCTTGGATGTACTCCGTATGAGTCCGGACATTATTTGGTTTCTCTATTTGAGGACCAGGCAGCTCGTCGTGTCCTAGGATGACCTGCAAAAAACAAACACAAAATGAAACGAATGACAACAATACCATTCACACTCTATACTATATTCTTCGCGGTTGTAGGTACAAATCGTAGCGGCATGCTGCTTTTGCTCCTGCCAGTGCCAGACAGTACCTACGTTTGAAATTCTCTGGATCTCAGATGAATGATTGTATGACTGAAGTATTGATATGAAATTAAACTCCTACCTACAATACACGGAATGATCCCAAAAGAAAATTCCAGGGGAGAAAAAGAGCAAAAAGGCTTCAAAGACCACTGCTTCCTTCTCTTTCATGCAATACACAATACTGATGATGCTATGATGGGCAATGAATTGGTGAATTGATCAAGAAAATGGACCGACTATTTGATACACATCGCTTTTGAATGAAGTCGGAAGAAAAAAAAGTAAAATTCCAGAACAGGAGTTGCAAATGCATGGCAAACAAGAAAAATAATGAACATGAAGAATGAAGAGGAGAAACAAGCTAATTAACATTAAAAAAAAAGAAAGGTTCTATGGCCAGCGAGAACTGAAAATGAATACATTCGACGAAAATGGGACAAACTCCGTTTACATGAGGGTTTTTGAAAGCACGGAACTGAAATGGGCAAGAATCATGGATACATACGCATTGAGGAAGTGAAAGGATTGAGAGTCGGTGGTAGTGGTTTTTGAATGAGAATTTTGGGATGCAACAAAAATTTGATGATGCTGCGATCAACGTAATGAATGGAGAAAATATGGGAAATTTGTAAAGGTTGGCTGTAGCTGTTATCTGCTGAGGTCGACGAGATCGATTATCGAGTATCATGCGAATCAGTTCTTCCGTGCGCTCCACATTGTATCTGAAAACTCGTTGCTTCTCTCAACCCGCACTGATATCAAATCATACAATGAGGTCCACGGTTTTGACTCGTCTATAATGCTTCTCTCAACCCAAGTCGAAGACAAAGGGAGCTTCACATTCAAGATGTTGCCAAGTCCATTTTCCACCGATTTATTATTGATATGAACGAGGAGCTCCGGGATCACAAATCATCAACAAATGCTTCCTTCACTAAATCACAATACTCAAGCATGAAAATCCATAGATCGGTTCGACGGAATCAATGTTGACAGAAAGTAGTATTCTCTAATCCACAATATGGTTCCACGGCCGGTCGATCGCATGGTGTTCATCATCCCTTAGTTGGGCAAACCCTCTTTGGCCGTCTTCACGGCATTCTCGACTTCCGCGGTAAATTCTTTCTTGAAACGAAGCGTCCATAGATCCATACCAGAGCCATCTACACGGGGCACCAGGAACGTGCAGTTCCCGGATTGTGTCTTGTATTCGATGGCACGACTGATTGATGTGTTGAGAACAGCTTTTCCACTGGGATCTGCACGTAGCAGGAACCGAGCGCGTTTTGTTTCTCGGTTCACAAGAACACGAAGTGGACCGA
Organism: Talaromyces marneffei; assembly: GCF_009556855.1. NCBI lineage: Eukaryota > Fungi > Ascomycota > Eurotiomycetes > Eurotiales > Trichocomaceae > Talaromyces > Talaromyces marneffei. Next base: position 249,511 of record NC_072350.1, on the reverse strand, counting down.
GACCCTGCACTTCCCAAGTCTTCTCGGTTTTCCCGTTATCTGCCGTCTTTTCAGCCAATTTCAACCCTTTCGAACGGACTTCACAGAGGCAATCTTCATCTTCTTCGCCAGCATTGGTCAACAAATTAAGCTGCGTGTCCTTGACGGTCTCGGTGTCGGTCTCTTCCGCGTTTGAATCAGATGTGACGCTAGCAGTTGTTGTTCCCTCTTTGGCAAGAAGTTGAGCAGCCGGGTTGAGACTGGAGGGGAAAGGATTGAATGTTGTTGATGGTGTCGAAGATCCTATTTTGATTGTGTTAGCATGTATTCCTTAGAATATGGCTCGGTATTAACTTACCTCCAAAGATGTTAGAGGACGTTTTTGAGGTGGATGTCGAGCTAAATAGAGGTGTGTTGTTGGGAACAGCGAGGAATGGACTAGATGTGGATTGTCCAAAAAGTGGTTTCGGTTTGGGAGTCTCTGTCTTTTCTTCATCGGAGCTAAGATTGACAGGCGTTCCATCAGGTCTAGTGATACGACCGAATAGGCTGCTCACTGGCTTCGGGTCGGTCTCAGAATCGGGCTGAGTCTTCTTGGCCCGCTTCTGTAGCTGCTCTGTCAAATCATCGTCGGATGATTCTGCAGCATCTGAAGTTGCAGTAGAAGTGTTCAAATGACCAAAAATGTTGTTTGTTCCAATCGAAGGTGTTCCTGGCTTGCTGTCAAAGACGGACCCCGAAAAGAGACTAGATGCTTGCGCGGAGCTTGGTTTTTCAACTTTCTTCTCAACCACAGGCTCTGCGTCAGAGTCACTGTCTTCATCGGTATCATCGTCGCCTTTAGCTTTTTGACCAAACTGGTTCATAAAACTTTGTCCAGAAACGTTAAACTTGGGGAGGTCAAGTTTGACCCTAGGGGCCTCACTAGAAGACGCCTGGAAGCTTCCCTTGCCGAACTGGCCTGCAAAATTCAGGTTACCAAACTTGGGGACCTCAAACGTTGGTTTCGCAGCAGGTTCTGATATTTCCTTCTGGGGAGATGCTGCGCGAGGAGTTTCTTTAGTGGATGATCCACCAGATCTTAAGCCAAATAGACTGGAGCCAGTAGAAGTTGTGTTAGCTGGCGCTGCAGCTTTGGGCGCTGAGAATGAACTTGCAAAGATGCTGGCTGTCTCTGATTTTCCACCTGCCTGGGTTGTAGAAGGACGCACATAAGGCTGAGCGCCGCGTTTACTGTTCGCACTATCATCAAGGTCTTCTGACGATTTTCGCTTCCCGGCGGCCGAAGGTCGAACAGAGGGAAGTTCAGGCTCTGGGGTGGGCTCTTGAGCCTTTGATTTCTTTGTAGTGGGTCTTTGAGCTGGCGATTCAATCCCGTGCGTGTCGTCAAGCTTACGCTTACCAGGCTTATTGGTAAGTGAACCGACCGGTGCGCCGATCACCTTTCTCATTTTGATATAATAGATGATAATGCTGTCCAAGCTCTGGTTTTCGGGGTCGTAGGAAGCAACGTGTTCCTTGAAGCCACGGTTCAGGTCGACAATTTGAGCTCTCTTGTCGCCTTCGAGGGATTCTTCAGCAGATACCTGAACTGTGCCAGCAGCCTTTTTAGCAAGAGCTTGATCCATGATTGCACCACCAAGTCTTTTATCAGGGGACGGCTGAGGTGCAAACAGAGACCCGACCTGAGCTGGCTGAGAAGCTCCAGCGACAAGTGACTTGGTTGTAGATGTAGCTGCAGGAGCAGTTGTCACTGGTGCTGTGGTTGTGGCTGATTTGGAAGTTGCCGCAAAAAGTGATTGGGCTGGCGCAGCAGACACGGATGCTGATGCAGCTGGCGCTGGAGTTGAGGCTGGCTTGGTAGAACTGGCTCCAAACAACGATCCAAACGGGTTAGGCGCGGTAGAGGCCGGAGCAGCAGGCGCAAATACAGAAGTAGCTGCAGTTGTAACTCCGTTTGGCACAGGTGAAACCGATCTTGACGGATTTTGGCCAAAGATGTTGTTGGAAGCACCAAGGCTGGGCGATGGAGGGTTGCCGGTCGCTGATGGGGTGGGAGCGCCAAAAAGCGAAGACCCGGGACGACTGATTTCAGATGGGACGGAAGTGTGCGCAGGCTTCTGGCCAAAAATGTTTGAGGGCGCAGGAGGTTGTTCGCTAACTTTGCGTTTACCATCAGGGGAAGTGCTCATGTCATCTGCGTCACTGGTGACATTAAAAAGAGGCTTCTGGATCGTAGTAGTAGTCTGTCCAAAGTTGAAAGTGTTGGACGCACTTGCTGAAGGTGCATTTCCAAACAAAGAGGGGCTAGCCTTGTTTGGTGTAGATGGAGCAGCGAGAGATTGTCCGAACAAAGACGCAGCAGGACTTGAGGCAGTAGCAGTCTGACCGAATATATTTGTCCCAGTCGTGGCTGGTTTAGGCTGGAACAATGATGAGCCAGTGGCAGAAGGTGCCTGCCCAAACAAAGATGCAGGACCGTTTGTAGCAGTTGCAGTAGTAGCACCACCAGCAGATGAAGCACCAACTGGCTGACCGAACAGGTTTGTAGTGCCGGTCGTGGTTGCTGGAGGGTTTTGACCAAAGAGAGTTGAGCCCACGGTTGTGGCAGGCTTTGACTGGAAAAGTGGAGCACTAGGAGCAGCAGAAGTGGATTGCTGGCCAAAAATTGAACCAGGTGCAGTCGCAGTTGCAGAGGTGGATATAGGAGGAGCAGAAGTGGCCTGTCCGAAGAGATTGGTAACAGTGGTTGCTGGCTTTGTTTGTCCAAACAAGGATGAACCAGTCGAAGCAGGCTGTGTCTGGAAAAGTGAAGTAGAAGCAGGGGCTGTAGCAGTAGACTGTGCAAATGGGTTGGCACCAGTACTTGCTGGTTGGGCTTGAAAACCTGAGTTCGAGCTTTGACCAAAAACACCCTGACCTGAGGGTTGTACAGGCTGAGTCGAGCTTTGAGCACCGAAAACGTTGGATGGCTGGACTTGAGTTTGAGTTTGTGTGTTACCGCCGTTCAAAGTGGCGAATGGGTTGCTAGCAGGAGTAGAGCCAAAGCCTCCAAAATTGAAAGAAGCAGGAGCCCCAGCGCCAAAGGAAAGGGACTGGGAGCCGCTCTGAGTCGCACCTGAAGCACTTGGCGCAGGAAAGCTCTGAGATTGACCGAACGAAAAGCCATTGGAAGCCGTAGAGCTTGAAGGAGCTGCGGTTGCACCGCTGGTCTCGCCAAAAGAAAATGGTGTCTGAGTGGACGAGGTGGGCTTAACGCGACGCTTGTTAAGTTCTTTGATCCTAGAGTGATGAGGTGAGAATCGAACCATAATTAGGATTTGAAAACAACGAGTGCAGAAACAATGGTTTTGTTGTGTTGAGAGAGTGGGATGAGATATGGATGAGAACGAACGAGGGGTAGAGACGAGGGCAGATCGTGGAGAAACACGATAAAGGTAGAATCAAGTTTCAGAATGCCATCAACAAAGGCTTCTACCTAACCAGAGTGCCGTGACAATGGAGCGACCCTGATGTGCCCATGAATGATGGAAAACCCTGACAATAAGGCAAGCAACAATCAAAACAATAACAGCAATCACAAATCTGCACTTACTTTCTCGTGGCTAACTGAGCAGCCGTCGCCCGCTGAGGGGTATCATTTGGAGTGCTGGACATATCGAAATCGATCCCAGCAGACCTATCAGCGTGCGGGCCTGGTAAAACTCGTTTCGACATCAACGGAGTGAAATGCGGCTCCTGGAATTATATATACCGCTCCCACGACCTGAGGGACGCTGTCCCTTTTATAAGCACTGAGCACGACCACACCGAAAGTGGTACCGCCAAAACACGCCCGCAGTTGTGACGACTATTCAGAAATTTGCCTCTTCTTGTTTATTTTCCTCCAATCTTTCGCGCAACTGGTCGGTTATCGCATACAACACGGTGGAGAGATGAGGCAGATGAGCCTTTCAATATAACGCGCTAGTCTCGGCAAAGTATCACTTCAACATTCAAATATCAAGTAAATAATACCAGGATGCGATTTGACAGCAAGGCTATCGTTCGCCACGATGCACGCGCAGTACGCTCGACTTTTCGATCGATGGAGGGAGTCCAGTCCGTCGGCGCACGAGCTATCGATTTATCAAGCACAAATCCTCAAGCGTAGACTATATCGGCGAATCAACTCGTGAATGTAAATATTTCTATATCGTAACGCAAAAAAACCCCTGACAAAAATAGCTTCGGCGCGATGGTTCGAGCTATTTTGATGACGGATGGTAGTTCAATAGAATCGATCGCGGGATCAAGCTCACGTCAACGAACAGTCGAAGAAAAAACCGAGGCAGCTGGAATATCAACCAACAGATAGCGAAAGAAGGTAAAAAATCAGAAATATTATAAAAAGTTCGACTCCCGAACTACCGCGACCGGGTGGTTTGTCTCGTTGATCGCTGAGGTTGGAGATGATCGATGTTCCTCTCCTTGAACTGTTTTTTTTCTTCTGTGTTAGCCGCGCCTTCTCTCTCTGACCTGACTCTGACCTCGACCGCAGGTCCGACCGGCGCCGCACTGAGCACGCTCGCGCTTTCCGGGGGGGCGAACTCCGAAAGCGGTATAGCTCCATGAGCTAGGCCACTTACAGTAAATCACATGATTTCTTGGCATATAATGTTAGGGTTAGGGTTAATGAGTGCCTTGAGTTCCGTTACAATCTACCGTGATCCTTACTCCTCACTATCACTCGAATATGAACTTGGCTGTGGGTGTTTGTTAAGATATATATAATTCAATGGTAGTTGGGCTTCGTATATGTAGAATTCGACCGTCCAAGTTTGCTTTCGTACATACCTACATAATTAGGCGGGACGAGGAGAGAATATATGAATCCACAAAGATAGTGTGAGTGATATACCGGGTTTCCATCCTGAACATTCCTGTGGTCAAATTTTTAGAATTTTCAAATTTCAATGTTTTTTTCTGAATTGGAAAATAAGTATTTACAAACTGGAGAGCTAATCATTGATCTCCTAGGAAGTCAAGCTCCTCTCAAAGGAACGAAGCGCTCTATGACCAGAAGAGCTGTTTCGACTGTAACAGAAATAAAATCTTCTGCCTCTTGAATAAGGCAGAGACGGCCAAATCAGACTGGAATAGTTGGAAGAATGAAAGCTTTCTCTGGAAGCTCATTTAGAAACATACATGTATAACGTCAATAGGTGTTCATTCTCTGAGCTCAAAGTTCTACAGCCTCGACTGCACGATGAATAGCTGCCGTGGGTTCATGTAGGCTCGAAAAATCCACCAACAGGCTATCTGGTTGATACATCTAGACACCACGAGGTCTGTTGTGGGCATCTTCTCCTAGGAATATATGGAGCTACTCTCAACATCGAAGATGAGATGGAACAGGAAGGTTGGCAACTGTAGATACCTACACATTATACCCCAATCTCAGCCCAAAGTTTATAACCAGATATATCAAACAAGCCAGCAAAAGCAAAAGATGCAATACTACAAACAAGTAAAGCGGCTCTTGGGACTCCTTGGGCTCCCCATTCTCTCCATCCTGTTTCTTGGCACGAGTAGTTTCAGGGGCGGGCGTAGGCGTAGATCCAGAGGAGTCAGAACCGGAATCGTTGTCATATTCAGACTCGTCGAAAGGACCTTCAGCAAAACGAGAAGCTCTAGGACCCGTTTGCTGTTGCCGCTGACCAGCAGACCCAGTATTACCACCACTCATACCGATACGTGAGATCAGAACCGGGAGCTGAGCAAATTAGCTGGAGTTGATCAGGAGAGGTACCCAGAATTGATATTACTTACGCGTTCTCCTAAGATCTCTTCCCATGCGTCTAGAAAGATACGATCTGTGTCCGTCTCTCTTTCTGACTGTTGTACATAGACAAATGTTAAATTCGAATCATTTCAATATCCCAGACACTCATAAGACCATCTTCCATCATGCGGTCTACTATGTAGAGTTGGCATTGTCCTTGCGCATGATGCCTCTCGCAGTTTCTGCACCATCTCTCTTGTAGCGCATACACATGTTTCGGTATGTGGTCATGATGGTTGGGCTCTTTCTTATTAGAACTAGAGGAGACACCTGGTACGTTTCCAGGAATGTTCGCTGACATGGTGGGACTTTTGTTGTTCGTAAGGGAGGACTGATTGATATACCGAGTCAAGATTGCGTTGGTGACATGAAAATACGCGCTTGATAAGCACTGACAGCTGAAGCATGTAGATGTCAAATATTTCCAAGAGGCATACTAACCTGGTGTGATGATGAACTGAGAGTGTTGATTAATGTTGACTGTAAGTTGAAAGGCGAGAAACTCAAAAAATCGCGAAGAGGCTCCGCGTATGATCAAAACAGAAAGAGAATGAGAAGAAAAGGAGGAGGAAAGGTAGGACTCCAAGTAGTGTTTTTGGGTCTTAAAGTTGCCCGACGACCTGCCAGCAATGGCAGTCTTATTACTGGAAGGCAAAATCCGTCTAACCGGAGACAATCAATAGTATCACTGGGGATTAATACCGCCTAGATTGAATGCGGTAAGATTAAGTATGTCTACAATTGTTATTGTTTAAGTAGGCCAATGTGGTAAACGAGCGTAGGTAGTTGGATTTTCTCAAATGAAGGCTATACTAGCAAGTATTCGACCCTGTAATATTCCAGTGAGCAAGATTTGCCACGATATAAGGAATCAAGCCGTAGTTCTTCAATTCAAATGTCTCTGGATCGAGGAACAAATCATGGCGAAAAAACTCAATTCAAGCGAGCGACTGTAGTTGGTTGCAAAAATGACGAGAGGCGAACCTCTGATCTCGTTGGTTCAGACTTAGTAGTCATCACCACGGCTAATGATCTCGTTCCCGGAGGACTTGATCAGAATTGTCTGTTTAAATGTCAGCTTGAAACTCTGATAGGTGATAGTTTGATATATACATGTTCGAATTGGGCAGTATATGAGCCGGGTATATCGACCAAGGGCGGATACATGTGGACGATACCATGAGATATGAGGCTATTCATCTATACAACCAAAGAAATAACAGTCAGTCACCAAAAACTAGTCATCATTCCAGATATGAGAATCTTACCCCTAGGAGATACTTTTCCAGCCCGAGACGATCAAGGTAACGGCGACAGAACGGAATGGTGCCAAAATTCTGATTGATGGTCTTCAATAGTGCTCGTGCCGAAGCAAGAGGAAGGTGCATGTTTCGTGCATCTGGATCTTTACTATAGCCATACACGCCGGGCTTTAAACATCTTAGTCAGCTTATAATCATTTTACAAAGGGGGATAGAGAATACTAACACCATCCATCATGTAACCTTTTCCAGTCGTACCAAAAGTCTCAATCGCAAATACTTCGCCCTCTTCCATCTTGGTCTGATCCTTGCTCTTGATGAAAGGGACCTGCTTACCGCCATGGATTCTATAAGGGAGAATGTCGTGTCCGGTAATGTTGCGAATCGCTTTGACCGGATGCACTTTGCCATTTATCTCGACCTCGTAGCTCTCCATGGCCTCTTGAATGTAGCCACCGATTTCGCCGACTCGAGCATCCACACCCGCACACTTGGTAAATGTTAGTGAGGATACTCGATTCAGACATGCAGGGTTGACTACTCGCCTTCAAACCAGTATTGGTGGCATCTTTGACGGCCGCAAGTAGATTATCGTAGACGGGATCAAAAGTCACTGTAAAGGCACTATCGACAATCCAACCATTCACATGCACTCCAAAATCGACTTTCATGACATCCTCTTTCTTCAAGATGATATCCTTCTGGCCAGGATTGGGCGTGTAATGTGCAGCGCAGTTGTTTAACGCCAAACCAGTTGGAAATCCCATTCCGCCTTTCAGACTGTCTCCAGGCTCTAGTCCCTGATGACCGAGCAATGCGCGCACGCCATCCTCAATGCCCACGGCGAGTTCGGTAAGGGACTGTCCGGGGTGGACTGTCTCATGAACCCAGTGGCGGACTTGGCGATGAACCTCAGCGGCCTTGCGATAATCGCTGAGAGCTTCATCATTGGTGATAGTACCACGGCTCAGATAGCGGAGTTCCTCGTCGGTAGTACGACGCAGATTCACAGCCGGAACTTTCACCATCTGTCCAACCGGATACTTCCCATCTGGAAAGAGCTGAGAAAGCGGAACTCTAGGAGGCGAAGTCTGCTGCTGAGCACCGTCACCGGGCTTTTTCTTGTTGCTCTTCTTCTTTTTGCTGCGTTTTCTCTTCTTTGGCTTAGAACCATCCTCGGGATTTACCACGGCCAAGGATGAATCCTGTCCATCACCGTCGTCGTCATCGTCGGTGCCAAATTCGCCGTCCCCGTCTTCCAGCATGTTGGCGCCACGAGGTTTACCTCCAACGGCATTCGATTTGGTCGAAAGCGCGTTGGTTGCTGTATGATATTAGCATGGTTTCACGGCAGGTTTTCGAGTATCTGATTTTACCATCCTCATGGTTGTCGCCTCCTTCAAAGGTCTTTGCTCCCATTGAGATTATTCCAGACTAGTAAATAGATGATGATATTCGAGCTTTTTGATGATGTCTGATCTGGTGGAGACAAAGATTCTGCGGGGAAAATGGCTTACACCACCGGTGACAATCAATGTGTTAGATAATCCGGGTATCCAGGAGCAGTCAAATGAGGCAGTCAATCAGAAGCTCTACATGATGGCCCCCAGATTTACCCCTCATGATAGATCACAAATTACGTCGACCATACACAAAATCAGCTCACCAGAATGTCTATAAGAACCCGGCTTTGGAACATCATGTAGACGGAGAGACAGAGAACTAAACAGATACAATCTTGCTAGTCACTTCTTCCTTTCTTATACTTGTAAAATACATTCAGGGTTAGCCGGGAGTAAACCCGCCAATCCGACACAATGCCTGAGGCATAGGTCTAAGGATGCGCTTAGGGTTAATGCGCGTAGGGTTATGGATTGAACTGCCGTCCTTCACCGCTTGATAACCAACCCTACCTGATAACCGATTTTGGCGAGTTGTGTACAGGGTGAATGTATTTTTTAGTGTAGAAAGAGAGGAAAGTTACATTTGTGAAATATGGGTGTATATTTAACGCTCTTATCCTCTATCGGCTAGTTTTTTTTAACTCTTAGTTAATGTTCAGTTGGCATTAGTGTGTTAATAGGAAACCCTGCAGCGAGATCCTCGAGATACTTCGTATTCAATATTGGTAAAGAGTAAAAAATACGATCGTACACCTCGTATCCGAATGCCCATAAGGTAACTGTGCGGCCTCTCCCCGGCAGAAATACATATTATCCATAAGAAGCCTACTCACCACCGCCCGTCTCTACAAGTTTTATCAGTTGCAGACCTATGTAGTCATTGGGAAGAGATTCGAATGTGATATCACAACGGCTTTCAATCCTAGCCCTTTAGGGACGTGCATTGGGTTAATCGAAAAGCTTATGAGCTGCTTGAAGCTGATAACATTAATTTCGCTATCCTACGAACTGTCTTATCGACTGTAGTTGTTGATAGGGTAGAAATGTAGGCTGGAACATTTTACCTTTTTCGGGCTTTCCTAACATCAGGTCAGGCTTCAGGTATCGCACTGAGGGGTTTTGCCGAGTTCAGAATCCGGGTTAACATGCACCCGACCTCATTCAACGCTATAATATTGGCGGTCTCGAATTATCTTGTCAACTAGTTATCTCCGTGCAAAGCCACAGAGGACCTTTAGGAAGCAAAGGTAGCATCAGCTAGCAATTTCTTCACTTCTTGGCCTTGATACGCAGCCAATCACATTGGTGTGAAACCTAGATTATCAACAGAATTGACATCCACCTGCCCAGTTTCAAGCAGAAATTGTACCACCTCGACATCGCCAAGTATAGCAGCATGTGATAATAGTATATAACTATCATTATCCTTGCAATTGAGATCGACGTTTCTAGTTTCAAGTAGCAGTTTCATATACTCTTCATCACATTGTGATAGTGTGGGTGATAGTGCGTAGGAAAATGGTATGTTGCCATAGATACAATCTCTAGAGTTAACATCCATGTTTTCTATTGTAAGCAACAGCTTGACTAATGTCTTTTAGCGGTTATTTATTGCCTGAGATTGACATCTATATCTCTAGTTCCAAGTAATAACTTGACTATTGCTTCGTGCTTGCGGCATATAGCCTAAAACAGTGGTGTTTGATTAATGACATCTCTGGCGTTAACGTCAACCTTCCTAGTCTTAAGTAGTAGTTTTACTACTGCTTTATAGCCCTCTATTGCAGCAATATATAATAGTATACATCCATCGTTATCCTTAGAGTTCGCATCCACTTTTCCTATCTCAAGCAGTAGCCTTACTATTATTTTATAACCGTTATTTGCAGCGTGAGACAATGGTGTACGGCTACTATAATCTTTAATATTAACATCGACTTTTTCAGTCTGAAGTAATAGTTTCACTAAGGCTTTATCGCCTTTTACTACAGCAATAGATATTGGTGTGGAACTATTTGTCGTAAACCGGGTGCTTCACAAGCGTCTAGATCAGAGTAAACTCGTCACTGAACGGCGGTTCGGTGGTATTCTGCTTAAGAAAGGGCAGGTAGCCTAAGTAATAAACAAGATAGCCTTAGTTAACTAGATCTATGAGCAATAGTATACTCAAGGTTAAACAGTTAATTCAAGACGATAGAGACATAGAGTAAAACTAAATACATGGTAAATGAGCGTCCTTATATATTCCATCGTCATCATAGCCATCAGAGACTTTCTCGGAAGTCTCTGCTGCAGGCTTCATATCTATCATAGATATTCTCGTTATTCTATGATACCCTAACCCTAGTGGTTGCGGATCATCCTTTGTTCCATCATGCATTAGCGTCCGTAGACTACCTAGCGTCTAATCTATTGGCTGTGACTTTCTTGAATCTCTGACACTATTATTATATTTAGAATTGACATCTACTTTTCTAGTTTTAAAAAGCAGCTTTACTATTGATTTATAGCTATTTAATATAGCCATAGACAGTGGTATTTAATTAAAAAGACAGTCATTAATATTAAAATTCAAAGATCCATCCATAATTAATAACTTCACTATCACTTCGTGGCCCCACCCTGTAGCATAGAATAGCGACGTCTGACCGTGACCATCCTTTGAATTGATATTCACTTTGCCAGTGTGGAGTAGCCACTTTATTAATCTTTCGTGACTGTATAATGCAGCTTGGGATAGCACTGTGCGATTATATATATCCTTTAAATCGATGAAGAATTTTTCAGTCTTGAGTAAAAGCTCTACTACTGCTATGTGTCCGTCTTATACAGTCAGTGTTAATAATGTTGTACCATCTTCAGACAGATTAAGATTAGCCAGGCTCCTTTACGAATGCTGAGTCGAGCAGTAGCCTCGCCACCAACTTTAGCGGCCCACAGGAGGGCCGAACTGTTGCTTCTCTAGCAGTTATATCGATACAAAAATGGATTCAAAGCATGGTAAAGGCGGCTGTTGGCTCGACATAATGTGTTTATATAGCTCTCCTTGTCCAGAAAATGTGCTATCAATCGTAATAATTCCGTGGGCAGATGATCCAGAATCATTTTGTTGTGTTTGAAGGTAGGATGTGATGTAAAGATCGCTATCGATTTGGCCTGTTTGATTTAGGCAGATGTCGTGGGGCCTGCGTCCAATAACGTTAGCTCGGTATCCAACTGCTGCCATTCTGATATTGAACAACATCTTCGGAGACTGCGTTTGGTGAGAACAGGCGTGTCAACCTGTATTATGCCAGCAACTGTTTCCAAAATGGTTAAATTCCCAATATTTTGCCATTGTTGATGAAAAGGAGGACTTGAATCCACATCCATCCACCATGTCCGGATCCACGGTTTGGGAACAGGCCAGTCAGCAGTTTGCAACCCTCGAAAGTACCGAGGATGGGCATCTGTAGAAAGCAATGCCCAAAAGGGAAAAAAAAGCCTTGGGTGGCAAATACCTTCGAGGTGGGCAAAAAGGTAAATGACAAGAGTGGGATTCGAACCCACGCCTCTTGCGAGAGATGCATACTCATATATAAGAGAATATATGGATCATATTATAAAGGGTGAGCCCTCCATAAGTAACCTTGAGACATCCGCCATAGACCGCTCGGCCATCTTGCCAGATAATTAGGAAATATTGCCCCCAATAGCTGTCATAGTCGAACGGTTATTGTACGTGAGTCGGTTTCCTTGTTATCTCTCAGAAGCTCGCCAAACATACTCCGTAGTATATGATTCCCGATGTCATGGGGCATCTTCCATGATTGAGATGAAAGGCCCTTGAGTATGGACTTCGGAATCGTAATATCTATATATCCCTAAAAATTGCCACCTATAACATGCCCAGTCGTTCAGCATAATAGTTCAATGTTAGCTCCCGGTGTCCTCTTCGACAACGAGACCAGACTTGGGTGGTTCACCGTTCTATATCAAATCATCAAATGACACACGACTCGTGCTTAGTGTGACAGCCATACACGGCTTAGGCCTTCGTCCTGGAAACTCCCGTCAATATCCTTTGTTTACGGGACATACCTGAATCTTTGTACGTAACTAGATAGTATTGGAAGGAGATATCCGGAGCATGAGGATATGAGCTCACGTGCCTGTTGCCTATATATATGGCTCCAGTGCTCAACTCAATCCTAGTCTTCTATTCTCCTCTCCATGCTTAGTTTTCTCGTCGACCGCTACCCAATAAGATATATTGGCCTGGGCACTTTCACACTTAGTTAAGGTAGGAAATATTTATCCTTGAAGGCACGAAATCATTTAGGATGATTCAGATTTCACCACAGATTGCATCCTACGGATTTATTATCGGAATATACTCATGGGGATATCTCGCAGGTGCACCCGTGCTTAGCAGGAAGCCTCGTCTAGGGTAAATTGAAAGATTTGAACCATGGCAAGATGGCCGAGCGGTCTATGGCGGATGTCTCAAGGTTACTTATGGAGGGCTCACCCTTTATAATATGATCCATATATTCTCTTATATATGAGTATGCATCTCTCGCAAGAGGCGTGGGTTCGAATCCCACTCTTGTCATGAACTTTTTTTTTGCCACTCTTCCTCCTCGGGTGTTCTATGACGACTAGGTCTTTATTTCAGTGAAGTACAGTATATATAGCAAGGAAACGTAAGTATGAGAGAACTATGCGGATTTATTGTTGGGTAACTTGTGGATGGCCAATCCTGCCTCTCTTCAGCCTTGCGTACTCTCGTCAGTTTCTTACACACCTGTGAGTTTATCGACGATGTTATTGTGACTCTAATGGTCTAAAAACGTACATTGGTTTACCTGGGACCACATTACAGCCTGACTATATATAGAATAAAGCGGTGGCGTTTCCAGGTACTAGGATTCATACACACCTGTAGGTCTGCTTTTGATCGAGGACAGCCTAGTAATATATTATACCAGCTGTAAGCCGACACCTGGAGCTACCAAATTTTTTATCGAAGCAGCATGAAGTAAACAAGGGCTGGGTCGAGGGTCTGTAGGCACTTAATTTCTTCATTTTGAGTTTGGAGTGCTCATTCTAGTGTATAATATCCGCTTGGAGCTGGATCTATCTGGACCGAGGAAATCGTAAGGAGTGTCAAAAGTTAGAAAGTCAAAGGGATATAAAAAATGATGGCCTAGTGACACAGGCATTGACACGACTTTGTATTGCTACACAAAGTATTTTTTCAATGTTGGCAGCCACCATCTGTCATCTTTCGAACGGTTCGGCTGTTAGAGAAAATTCTAACACGGGCTACCAGTAGTAGTTGTGTAGCTATTTAATAATACTAGAAGCCTGTTTACACTATTACATAGCTTAAAAATTTGAGCCGAGCTCTAATACGTGCCGATTGACAAGCCTATATGAAAGTTAATTGGCAGGTCGCGCAGCCAGCGTATATGCTCGCAAAGGATACCTACCCATCATATCAGCCAGTGAACGAAAAGGCTCATTTACGTGCCCACTAAAGACTCACTCAATGATACCTCAATGTAGGCAATGAATAGTGTTTGAAAAGCCTAAAAATCCACTCCTTGGTGATACATAGTACTAGTTCTAATACTTATTTGGGAACGCATCCGCAATAACTAGTCCTCTTGTACTGTTTGTTCGTACTATCTCTCTTTTCTTTTCATTCAAGCTAAGTCTGAAAAACGAACGATCTAGAAGATGAGATATACTAAAACAAACATCAACTGGTCTCACCCAACTTTCTCTTCTTCCCTCGAGAGAATTTTTTAAAGTACTGCCCCAAATTATCTGTATAACCACCCAATACGAATTTTTGCAGGGCTGGTGGAACGTCGGTCATCTGACTTTGAATAAAAATAAATCTTCGTGGCCTGGATGCTATTATATCATCGTTATCTCCATTCACCCAGTCCACAACCGAATTGGCTTTATAGGGGTCGCATTCTGAATTGGATTGAGGATAGAAGGTACGCGTGCTCCCATCCTCATATGTAAGCGTCACCCGGATTGCAAGACGGCGGCATGGGTCAGTATCCAAAGCTCGTAATGCCCAAACGTTGTCATGTCGGCCTTCTGCGAACTCAAATTTCACTAATGCGTTGCCTCTTTGCCCCTCCATTGGTGCATCTGTTATAATTAATCTCATCGTTGAGTGAATCAGGATGGTATATTTGGGGTTCCTTTCTTTTGTTGGTTTATAGGAATTGCGAGCAGTCCCCACCGTGGGTTCAGGTACTATCCAGCGATCAGGATACTCACGTCCTGTTTGAAGACTGGCTATAGTCCGTCTGACATGTATGTTCGATGGTCCGTTGCTAGACCAACGTCGAATCGAGTGACCAGATTTGGATCTGGGTTTTGAGACTAGATCGATGCAGGATTGTCCTTGTTCGTTGATAGTGATAGTAACGTCTTCCATGGTTGAAGTAATCTCTTCGGCCAATTCAAGTGCTTGATCAAGCTTCCCGACGTCGACGCCCCCAATTTGAAAGTTTTCAAATTCGTTGCTTCCATGGGCGTCTTCGGTTTCACTATCTTGAGAGTCGTACTCCTTGTAGTGCGTATCAAGGGTCGAGGTATCTTGATATTGACTACACGCTGTTGGTATGAGTTGGTTTGTGGGACCATCTTCTTCACCTTGAATGCTATCTGCTAAAGTGGGTACCAAACTGTGAATTCTCGGAGAATTCTCTGCTGATACTGGCTCAACAATCGCATCTTCGGGATCTTGGGCAGACATGCTCCGATAAAGATCTTTAATTTCCTCAATCTGTTGCTTGGAGGCGAACCGTCTCGGCCCACCCTTCTTTCGAGGAGCAACGAGATGCACTGGGGTATTTGTTATGGCCCTGAACTCTGTTGGGCATCGGGATGCGAATCGAGCTAGAATCAGACAAGCATGGGATAAAGTGACTCCATTTGATGCTAGTTTATTGATATCTTCAGTGTTGGTAAATCCTTATCTGGCTAGCCACACTCGAATTGCTGGGTGAATGTTGTTAACAGTCATTGGAGCCGCGCCCTTTTGTTCAGCTCCACGAAGTCGCACAAGCCGGGTTATTGCTCTTGAATTATCCAAGAAGTAAGGGCTGATGTTAAGGGTTTTCGTCCATCTCATAGCAAAGTGGAAAAGTCGCGTAACATGAGCTATTTGTGCATCCGTACCTGTGAGCACATGTAACATTGAAGTTGGACATTTCAGATAGAGGCGTTGAATATTGATTCCGTCCATTGTTTCGACGTACGCTTCGATTGTACCATAAGGCAAGGCAATATTGATTCGGCGTTCCTTCAGATGTTCAGTCAGGATAATTCCAACCGGATTGTTACCGCAGAGGATAATCACTTGTAGACGGCTTCGTGCAATCAAATCTTTCGTATAATTTCTGACTAAGACAAGTTCTGTCCGAGTAATTGAATTGATTGGGCGACATGCATCGGCGCTTGTATATTGACGGAAACTCCACGGCCAAGCTAAAATATTGGTCTCATTAAAACCAGACTGCTTGATCCCATATGGCAAACCCGTTGATTCATCCATCCCCTCCTTTTGGTAAACCTGGTCAAAAACCACGCCAATCTTAGCCTCTAATGAGCCAAAGGGAATTCGTCGAGTCGTTTCATCTGATAGTGTGGTTTCGAGGCCATTGCAGAGCCCGATGAACCATTCCTCAATATTACCATCCTTCCGGACAGGTGAAGTATTCTCACCAGGGATAACCAGCCGAGAAAGAAGGCGGTTCACTTTTGTCCCTGTTTTCACAGCCTCGACGTAATCCTCGTTGGTAATGACATGAGGCGTCTTATCTGTATCCCAGCGCTTCTTTTGTTGGCTGGAGCGAATAGTAGGCCAGGCTTTGATATCAAGATCCACCGACTCCTCACAAAGTATCGTAAAGCTCCGCCGTACTTCTTGGCCTAATGAGACAGTCTGGTACAGCGGAGGCACGATATTCAGTCCTAGCATTGTAGAGTTTTGAACATTTTCTAGCTCGAAGTACTCTTTCAGTATCGTAGGAGGCAGAGTCTGAAATGCCATGCATGGGACCATCTCGAGAATATTTTTCACTAATATGAGGAGAGTCTGATCGTAGAATTCACCCACTTGATCTGGACCGGTTTTCCAGAGCTGGATGAAATTAGGATGGCGGTGGCCATATCCCTTTATGGGCACGTGGTAATGAAGGGCGGAATCATAATTTGCAAGGATTGCGTTGATATGGTAGTTCTTACGCCGTTTTGGAAAATTCGATTGTCCCACGTAAGAACGAAAATAGGCTGGATTACGGTCGTCCGTGATGAAATCCAGATATCCACCATCTACTTCCCAATTTATCGAACTTTCGGACTGGAGATTCTCCAGTTGTAGAAGTCTAGAGTCATTATGAGTCAAGTGTCTCTTTTAAATTTGATAGAAGGAATATGAGAACTTACCGAAGGGCTGTAATGGTTTCACCCTGTAGCTCTTTAATCTCAGGATTAATGAAGCTGACTAGCTCTTCCGCTGTCTCCTCGACACTCTTTTCGGCCATTAACTGAGGATAATTGAAAGGTTTAAGACTTGGGTCTCTTTCCTCGTCAAGGTACCTCAACAGCTTCTCAGTCAACTCAAAAAGGTTAGGGAAAATAATGGTATGGGTTACCAAGCCGTAAGGCTGTGAACAATTAGAACGCCATAAATAATGTATAGGTATCTTTGACTGAGTTATCTAGATAGAGAGACTCACATCCGGTGGTTCGATTTGGATGAGAAGCTGTTTAACTGGAGCTCCTGAGTTCCCTACAGTTGTCATAGTTGGTGGTACTGCTGGAATTGTAGTTGGAGCTGGACCACTTGGGTTTTCTGGAGTTGCCATAGCTTGAGGCACAGCTGGAATTGTAGTTGGAGCTGCACCACCTCGGTTTTCTAGAGTTGTCCTAGTTGGTGGTACTGCTGAAATTGTAGTTGGAGCTGCACCACCTGGGTTTTCTGGGGTTCTCTGCAAACAGCTTGGGCACTGCGTGCAGACAGGGCAAGGGCTGGTAGCTGACTTGATATGTCCTGGTAGGTCATTTTGTCGACAGACTGGACAAGAAAAGCGAACCTCAAGATATCCCGGACGATAACGCACCAGAGACTTGCAGCAAGGCGCCATTTCTTCTCCAGTATCGGACTCTGCCAAAAATGGAAATCTGACACGAAACAAATATGAGCTTGAAGCCAAATGATAAAACTGTATCCAAGGAGTTGTTTAGAGGATGAACGAGTCGACTGATTGTTGCATGTAATTTGTAGCGTTGGGTCTAATGAAAAAGAGATCCAGCGAAATCTAGATAGAGATCTAGGTGAGGACAAAGGAAGCTAAAGACTCTCTGCCTATTTGTCAGTGAGTGTTTGTAAAGTCTCCTCCTAATTTGAAAGGTAGAACTATCTATGTTTGTTTACCATTGAAAATTTCTTTGTCTGAATCGGATTCTACTTCGTCTTGGAGTACTTTCTATGTATTCTCATACAAACGGACGTAGTTTGTTCTGAATAGGATGATACTCTTAAAAAGGTTGTGATTCAATACAATCCACGCAATGGGATACAGAGCATAAAGATCATCTTTGAATGTTGGATTGCGACAACACCAACCTTATGTATTGAATATAGCTACAAGTGCATACAAAAGTGCTCGCACACCGAGAATAAGAAGCATAGAGAAAGGAAGAAGAAGAGAAAACAGGAATCCATCTGCCTATGAGCAAATATACACTCCTGTGTGTGTAACCATTTCCCAATCTGACACCGCTGAGTTTATTTCCAAATCAAAACCGCCTAGGGTCTCAGCCCTAGGTCGGCAAGATCCGTCGAGTGTCGGCTCTGGTCTGGTGTTGAGCCACGGCGTTATCGCGACTTGTTTCTCACCCACTCTATACACAGTCGTCATCTTACTCGCCAAGGTAAGTACCTCCTCACACTGTATGCCACGGTGAGTTGCTCATAGACTTTGCAGCTAAAACAATACGACTGGAATGAATTCAAAGAATCACCCTAATAACCGACGAACTCACACCCGAGGAACTATGCCCATCATGTTGGGACTGCTAAGAAGGCGCTGATGGGACGGTTAGTTCCTCACTTTCTTCCTGGTCTCGTTGTTCCTGCTGACGGTGTCTCCTTGTCTTCCTGACCGCGAGGATGTTGAGATATGGAAATCCAGCATGGACAGACACCGGGTCCAGGAAAATGACTAGGTCTAAAGGTGCCTGGGTATGGCAGAATATCACCTCCAAGAAAGATGAACGTGGTTTTATTATCGTCCACCAAGTCAGCCGTCATGCGAGCCAAGGCGCACATATGCCCGACACAATGTCCCCGACAATCAGGAAGATAAACCGATCCATCCCCAAAGAAGCCATAAGCCCCAATTCCGACAATATCCACTGTGGTATGAAGCGTTAAAGTAAATCAACGAGAGACCGGCCCGCAAGGCCAGACGACCGAATCGACGAGTTCGACAACTCTGGATATCCAGGAAGCAGGAGCGGCACAGATTTGAAACCTGGCCCGACGATTACAAAAGTCGACGATGGGAACTCCGAACAATTCTCCGTATGATCCTAGTGATAATGCCACCAAATCACGCGTTGATTAGCTCCAGCGTGACACCACTCTCGACCAGAATCTGACTAATGTCCTTGTCAACTCTCAGCTCTGGAATTGCACCCCCGAAAATCTCGCGGACGCTCGGCGGCAAATTCCAGTGATCCCGTCGACAGTCTATGTCAAACATCAATTTTCGGAAGTTTCGTTCTCGATCAGGAAAGCGGCGTCTGTTAAGCTGATGATTTCGTGGCCGAGTTGAATGGGAGAGAGGAGGCTTTCGGCTTTGACACCCATGACGGTCGTTGTGTCGACCAGTCAGACGCGGTCTGTGTTATTTTATTGGGGGAAATGCGTGATGATGATGATGATGGTGTATACTAAGAATTGTTCTTATCGTCATGACTAGAAGTTGATGGTATAGAATGTCCATAATTGTCGACACATCCTCCAAAATCGACTTGAAATGTAAGCTATTTGTCATGCCATATTCAACTGTGGAGATAAAATTGAAGTATATTCGCAGCGCATTCCAGACCAACTATCACTAACAGCAAGAACAAGTCTTATATAGATGGGCATCATGAATAGGCTTAGATCTGCTGGCCGCGCTTACTCAATAGTATCTGGGTTAAATCGCTGCGTGCCTTGCTTACAACTGTCATCAATGACCTCATGTTAAAGAGCATTTAGTTATTTAGCTGACCTACTATGATGAGAACCTGCCGCCACCATTCATAGTACGACAATTGTTGCATCAGCGAGATAAGGTATTAGGTATCTCTGGCTCAGTAATGCCATGTCGTGGCAGAAAACATATGCGAGGTGTTCTTTTTAATTATTTCCAATTTCTGCGATAAATCACCAAGTAGGAAGAGACAAAATCATCGTTTTGTTACAACTGATGATTGAGAAGTCGCTCACGTTCGTTCGTAATGGTGTACAGGGGGCTGTCTGTATCGACACAGCAACAATTTGTGGATAATTTCTGGCGGACGAACAACACACCTAGACCTTTAATCAAGCGACCATCTCACATGCGCAGAAGACGTCATTATAAGGATCGCCCAGTTCAGTACTACCATCAGGGGTATTAAGTCAGCAGTGAACAGCACGTTGCAATCATGTGGCGCTTGTCAAGAAGCACCCTATTTGTGTCGTGTATCGCGACATTTAGATCTCCAGAATCCTGCAGATTGTAACCCTTGAATAGACCGGCTATCCTATAGGAAATCTGCTGTGGATAAAGATCTGATCTAAGGTCGCAATTTTGGCCCTTTTATTCTCATCTCCATCCTGCTGATGTAGAAATCCGAGGTGGTTGTAGCCTGTTGAAATGAAGTCGAAGTGGGGTGAAGATTGCCTGAGGAAAGGAATCAAGCAATACTACCTACCTATGTATAGAACCATGGTTGCAATGCTATTGTTTCGACTCCTTTCGTACACGTGTAATATTATTATGTCGAAAATCGAGAATGAGTGCGTGACCATTACTCTTGCAGGACGTTTCATGCGTTGCGTACCGTTACAGTGGGATATATTGACCCCTAAATTAGCAGCGACTAACCAGACCAGATCCGGGGGGCCAGAATAGACTCGACCATGTTTTGCTCCATCGCTTAGTGCATGATGAATAGTATTGTTTGATCTCAACAAACAAATCATTGTCGAGTCTGTTGATGATTAATGGATCAACCTGGTCCGGCTATTTGCTACGTACTACGTCGACTATAGTATACGTACTACGAGTATGTGTACAGGGTCCAGGGTACGAAGCGGGGAGTAATAGTTAGTTAGTTAATTTAACTACGTATTAACCAGGAAAAAGCAACTGGTGACTCTCATTCTGATTAGCCCTCTGTGCGAACCTTACCCGATTCAGCGCAGGATCAGCAGCAACATTGGACACAATTCATCCTGATTGATTCTGGTTCGGGCCGAGTCGATCGACTAGAGGACGACTAAGACGGAGTGCCGAGTCAGACTGCTGATTGTGGAAATATGGAGTAAACACCTCCTCATGATAGGTAATTGACACGCCACGAGCGGTTCAGCCGAATAGTTCAGGGTTCCGTAGAGAGACGTCCATTGGTCCCGTCCCGTTGAGTTTCGAGGTCATTCGGGTAGTCATCTGCTCATGCACACGTAGACGGGTGATATCAGGAAGGAATCGAAGGATATTATCGAGGATCTTCGATCGAGTGTGACTGTGTCAGGTTGCAGTTTAAGTTGTCGGACACAAAAAACAAAGAAAGGACGGTCACGGAAACACTACAAACTACTCCAGTGGGCTGCGGCCCCGCCTTAATCTTCTTAACTTCATTGACAACTCCGACTTCCTAACTACTCTGGGCCTAACTAATGTTTACTCTCAACAGACTAAAGCAGGTACCGTCAGGGGCTATTTGCGACTCAACTCGACCAATGCTACTCTGTGCCCCAGAATGAAACGTCAACCGGCTTATGCACACGGGCATCAGCGGCGTGTTTGTGAGGCCGTGGAGTGCACACAAGGTTATCACCTCCCCCGGTACGACCACGACGGGGAGAATATATCTGTATGGAGTACCATGACTCCAATCATATCGAGGAATTAGCGCCAGCTGATCTATTTATACGTTCTCCACACATGCCCTCGGACTTTGGATCTGGAAAGCAACCTCGATGAGTATGGACCGGCTATCGATGAAATGTGGATGGCACCGACTTTTGATAGCGCAGCCACCAGCAAGCTTCGACATGAGTCTACAAAAGGACCACCCCGCCCAAATTTTTAACCACATTCCAATCTGATTTTCAGCATATCGCCATACACACTCCTTTATACGGCATCCACCGGCGACATGCGTTGGTCTTCCGTTCTTTCTTCTGCCCTGCTCGTCGCTGGCGCGAGCGCTTTCTCTCACCATTCTCACAAGAACCCCACTCCGTCACCGAGTGCCTCGTCCTCGGTGGCAGTTTCGATTCCTTCCGCTGCACCTCTCATAGCTGCCGGTGCTGCTGCAACTCCGTCCTACTGGTTGGCCGATATCACTCATCAGGGAAATGCTCCCTTTGCCGCTAGCGGGTACACCGTCTTCCGCAATGTCAGGGACTACGGTGCTGCCGGTTAGTCTATCCCCGACTGTATGATTTAACGGATTTCTGATACTTTAGCAGGAGACGGTGTGACAGATGATACCGCTGCTATTCAAAGGGCCATCAGCGACGGTAACCGCACAGGTCCATCGTCCAACACTACAACCACCATCACCCCGGCTATTGTCTACTTCCCCGCCGGCACCTATGTGATTTCTTCTCCTATTATTGACTACTACTTTACCCAGCTCGTTGGCAACCCCAACAGCCCTGCTGTCCTTCAAGCCACCGCCGGCTTTACCGGTATTGGCCTTATCGATGGTGACCAGTACCAGTCCAGCGGCAAGGAGGGCTGGATGTCTACCAATGTCTTCCTCCGCCAAATCCGCAACTTGGTCATCGACATGACCAAGATTCCTGGCACTACTGCTGCTACCGGTATTCACTGGCCCACGTCGCAGGCTACTAGCCTGCAAAACGTGGTTGTCAACTTGAACGCTGACGAGGGTACCCAGCATACGGGTATTTTCATCGAAGATGGTATGTTTATCTCCTAGTCTTTTGGGAATATAGCTGACGATGTAGGATCCGCTGGATTCATTGGTGACGTTATTGTCAACGGTGGTCTACAAGGTTTCAACATTGGCAACCAACAGTACACCATGCGCAACGTTACCGTCAACAATGCCGTCACTGGTATCACCCAACTCTGGAACTGGGGCTGGACTTACATTGGACTGACTCTCAACAACTGTCAAACTGGTATCAGGTTTGCTGGATCCAGTGACGCTCAAGTCGTCGGTGGTGTCAACATCATCGATAGCACCATCACTAACGTCAAAACATTTGTCAACACCACTTGGACCCCCACTGCCAACCCCGCTGGTGCTGGTAACTTGATCTTGGAGAACGTTGTTTTGGACACTGTCCCCACCGCCGTTGCTGGAACTGGCACTGTTTACCTCGAAGGAGGCTCTACCACTATTGCCAACTACGGCCAGGGCCACGAGTACACTCCTACTGGCCCTGCCACTCTCTCTGGAACCTACGCCGCTGCATCCCGCCCCACCGGTCTTTTGGCATCCGGCACCTCCAACTACTACACCAAGTCCAAGCCCCAGTATGAGTCTTATACCACCAATCAAGTTGTCAGCATCCGCAGTGCCGGTGCTGCTGGTGACGGTACCACTGATGACACCGATGCCATCAACTCTGCTCTCAAGTCTGCTGCCTCCAGTGGTTCTCTTGTCTTCTTTGACTATGGCGTGTACTTGGTCAGCGACACTATCTACTTCCCCCCTGGCTCCAAGGTTGTTGGAGAAAGCTACCCCATCATCGCAGGTAGCGGCGGCAAGTTCTCCGATGCATCCAAGCCCTACCCTGTTGTCCAGGTCGGCAAGAGCGGTGATACTGGTACCATCGAATGGTCCGACATGCGCGTTGGTACTATTGGCGGCACTGCTGGCGCTATTCTTATTGAATGGAACTTGGCCGGCGATTTGGGTTCTGGTGCATGGGACGTGCACTCGCAGATTGGTGGATGGGAGGGATCTAAACTGCAGCTCAGCCAATGCCCAACCACTGCTGCTGTTTCAACTGAGTGTGAAGCTGCGTTCTTGAACGTACACATTACTTCCGACGCGTCGAACGTATATCTCGAGAACAACTGGTTCTGGACTGCTGATCACGATATTGAAGACCCGGCCAACACGCAGATCTCTGTCTATACAGGCCGCGGTGTTCTTGTGGAGGGCAGCAACATTGAAATGTAGGCCCCCTCCTTTCCTCTCTTGTTTTGATTTAGCTAACGTTCTTCTTAGGTGGGGAACCGGCGCTGAACACCACGGGCTGTACCAATTCCAATTCAATGGCGCCTCTAACGTCGTCGGTGGATACTTCCAAACCGAAACACCCTACTACCAGCCCAAGCCCGATGCCACATCCGGCCCTTACCAATCCATCACCACAACCCCCTGGTCTGACCCCGACTTCAGCACCTGCCTCAAAGGCAACTGCGACGCTTTAGGTCTCCACATCACCGACAGCACCGCCATCACCATGTACGGTGTCGGCTTGTACAGCTTCTTCAACGACTACAGCACCACTTGCTCCAACAACGGCAACGGCGAGAACTGCCAGAGTGAAATCTTCCGTGTTGACGGCACGGTTTCTGGTCTGAATGTTTACGGTTACCAGACCGTTGGTACTACGAACATGATTACCATCAACGGCACCAGCGCGGCGCTGTACTCGGACAATTTGAGTGTCTACCCTGACTCTATCGCTTTGTTCAGCTACTAGACAGTTGACTCGCTATCTTTCTCTTGATACTCACAGTATTTAATATGTACCAATTAGTTAACTACTGAGTACCATCCAGTGTATGAATAACTTAATGACATATCCGACCACCCTATCGCACCGTAGAGATGATCAGCAAACTGACTCATAATCGCGCCTTGAAAACAAAACGATTGGCTGTATCGCGGGCTTGGAGTTGTTTCGCGTCTTCTTCGTGTCTAAACGCGCTCTAAACGCGTGCTTCCCGCGTTATCGTTCCCGCGATTCAGCGCCTCATGCTTTTCTCCGTTTCTCATTGGGTCCTATTCGCACACTACGGAGAGACGGTCTGCATATCGCCTCACCGTCTCAACATTTCGTTCTGAGCCGCTGCGGCCCTTGGGGGGGGGGGGAAGGCTCATGCATTTAGTCCATCTCCTACTGGTTCGTCGCGTTTCGTTTCAAGCCCAGAGGAAAAGCTTGCAGTCCACTAATGCATTCCGTCCGCTTCGACCGTGAAACTTTTCCAGTTGACGGCCTATGGGATCGGTTCCCCGTTGTTCCCCTCGGTGGATTTATTGCATTTTCTTGAAGGTTGAGAGTGTGACTCACGATTTAGCTTCTTTCTTCCTTCTCTTTTTTCTAGCGCGGGGTGTGATTGGATTGGATTGGTGGATTCAGTTCTGTGCAGTTCTCTTGCTATCACGGAGCAGGACAGTCGAGGCGCGATATTTTGAATCTACTCCGTTACGAAGAGAGGATTCTGTTCGTGAGTGCGAGAACGGGGTTTGTTTCACGCGTCGATGTCCTTGGCATGCAATGGATATCCATCTCTCGTACGGAGGAGAAAGTCTGAAATTTCTTCGTAGGATTTTGAGTAGTGTGGGATGGTTACTTGTATACAAATATGAATGTCATGCCCGATTTCTGAGGGGTTGAAACTTTTCTGTTTCTTTATCTATCTATTTGCATTACGATAATACCCTTGGATGATGTTGATGTTGATGATGAATACATATTGATGACTTTATGATACTATTGCATTTATTTTATACTATCCTCAAGAAATATCTGGCATATTTCTCCCTGTTCACCATTTCTTCTTGTCTTTTTGGCGATATTGTTGATATTGTTTATCCCACCTTCCTATCCGGGACATAACCCTACCAAGCCCTAACCATCTCCCACCACATATCAAAAAGAAAATGACATCCCAATCCTTCTCCAAATTCTGGTCCACAGACCTTACTCGCGACTCCTTACTCTCATTCCTAGACACTCCCACCCTCAAATCTCTACGTCTCGTCAACCGCGAGTTTGCTATCACCACATCTCGACATCTCTTCCGCGATGTCTCGATTACATTCAAAAGCAGCACATTCACAAAACCAGCGCGCATGGCTGCGCTGGAACGGATTGGATGGAACATTCGCACCGCCACGTTCAAGATTGAGCATGGCCCCGAGACATTCCTCCCGCCGCTGCTGGATCCCATGACGGGAGAGGAAGTTAGTTTTGTGTTTACGCCGTGTGTGCGGAATTCTCCTACTTCTTCTCCTACTGCACCAGCAGCGACTGCTGCTGCTGCTGCTGCTGCGGGTGAAAGGCGAGGGGTATACGGAACATGGGAAATGACCGATATCCTCGTCAAGCAGTACCCTCCCTTATTCCACGCAGCCATGAACGTATCCTCGTTCGTAGCCGCATTGACCTATATGCCATCGCTCCGACATTTAAAAGTGAACTGTGCAGGTCAGGACCCCTCGCACCGCTACCGTCGTAGCGTGGTGGATTACGCTCTCTCCTCATTGAGAATAGCAATTGAGCAAGCTCCCCTGTCGAGACTAGAGGCATTGTCACTTACACCCATCCACCCCGGCGGGATTCAATATCTCTGTCCCATGGCGGGCATAGGTTCGTTGCCGAATAGTTGTCGACGCTGGACGCAGATCCAGCGTCTCGAGATCCACATGGACACTTTTCCTTTTGACAAGGGCCAGGCAACGGATCATTTGAAACTGTTGCATTCCTACTTACAGGCATTTCGAGCTCTGCGCAGTTTTACATTTCGCTGGATCAACGGCGATGAAAAAGGGCCGAGCCCGTTGTCACTCGCGACGGAGCCGGCTCTGTGCGAATTAGCAGCTAGATCGCAGGCATGTCCCAAGACAAGGCATTATTTGCGACCACTAAAATTCCCGTATTTGCAATACATGGTCCTGGGGAATGCGATGCTGGACGCATCGCAAGTCTCGGATTTTCTGACCGAGCATCGCCATTCATTACTCGAATTCGATTTTGAGAGTGTCTCCCTGAGGAGCGGCACGTGGGATGATGCGCTTGCGCCGTGGATGACGCTGTCGAGCGCCGAGTACGATGCTGCTTGGGGTGAGAAGGCGGCCGAAGTGGAAGTTATGGAAGTCCCGTTCGTCCTGGGACCCAGTCCAGAAGAGACATCACCGCCGAATGAGCATAAACATGAACACAAGAGACGAAAGAAAAGGAAGAAGAGACACGCCAGAACGGCCGAGGTCGCGATTAACAACGACCTGTTTGCTTCAACGGCCGCGATGTTGTTAGACGAGGAGCCGGTGCATCGAAGCAATTTGAATTTCAGGACTCTGCGGGAGGGACTGAGTAACTGGGCGCGGTCAAAGGCCAAGCCAGCGCGGATGTTTTGGGGACATGGTCATGATTTACATAAGGCGGTTCAGTCGCCGATATTTGTATAGCCTTTTTCTTTTGTCAATCGATATGCCGAGTAGTTAACTCCTCGTTAACTAGTCAGTTATATAACGAACAAAGTTATATTGCCGTACCTAATGCATAACTATGCGGAGAGAACCTAAGAGTCGGGGAAGCTCAGTTGGGGCAGACCGGAGCCTCGGCATATCACATGTTCTCAACGTCACCTCCTCTTGTTCGCTTCTCCAACTTCTCCATTCTTAACTTTCCCTGTGCTGACTAGTCTTTCTTCACAATTCATTCTTTCATCTGATTTGGCGAATATCACTCTGTGTCTTAGCCCAAACTGGACTGTGCGACATACTACTAAGCTAGTAGTAACTAGTAAGTGACGATCCTACCCTCTTCCATCACAAACCAACTTCCCAAAACTGCCGAGGTTCGTCTCGCACTTGATTGTCGATTTATATACCCCGTGTCCCCATTTCGAAATGAGCAATATCTAACATTTTCCATCGCTTCAGGACCTTTGTCACACCGCACGAACACATTACATACTATATACCATCACCGCCAACATGTCCGTTAAAGACGGTGCGTCCCAGCCACCTCCCTTCCAAGCAGATCAAGCCAGCTAATCGAGACCTGGTAGACTCCTTCCCCGCCAGCGCCGCCTTCGACGCCATCAACGCCGCCCTCCAGAGCGAGGCAGACCGCAAAGACGCCATCAAACAAGGCGCCGGCATCTACGCATTCACGCTCACCAACTCCGCTGGAGACCAGGCATCGTGGCACATTGACCTCAAAGAGAAGGGAACCGTTGGAAAGGGTCTTGGCGGGAAACCTGACGGTGAGTTCCCCCCTCCTCTCTCTCTCTCTCTCTCTCGCAAATGGCAAATGTGGATTTGTGCTGATTTGGGCAGTTACGTTGGTCCTCTCCGACGCCGACTTTGCAAGCCTCGTAGCCGGAAAAGCGAATGCGCAGCGACTGTTTATGGGTGGAAAACTCAAGATCAAGGGTAACATTATGAAGGCGACCAAGCTTGATCCTATTCTTAAGAAGTCGCAGACAAAGGCCAAGTTGTAAATTAGTCGTTGTACAGTTCATGCATTGATATTGTTAATATACTATATCTCCAACGTACTGATATCTAAATGCGCGGTGCGTCCATATGTATAGGGAGTGACTCCTGGTCCGATCCGAGCGCTCCGTTGACATGTAATAGTCTCTCCTCATCATCCGCCAACTTTGCGAATCCTTCACCCTTGGCATCCGCCAGATCGTATGGGACATGGCATCGTATATCCCTCAAAGATGGATAGTACCGTCTATAAGTAAAATATGCCACGCTCGACCCTAGAATTGCGCCTGCCGTGACGTCCCATACATCATGTCTGTAGTCTTCGCAGCGGGATATAGCAATCATTATAGCGCCTAGTATCGGGACGAATGCGAATAGACAGCGACCGAGATCGGCGCGCGGGCGAAAGACGTGCAATTGACCTGCCAGGAATCTTCAATCAATTAGTACAATCGTCTTATAAGAGTGTCAGGGGTGGGAGCGTACAGAGACAAAAACCCTAACCCGGCGAACGCAAAACTACTATGTCCACTCGGAAAACTCCTCCATCCTTCTTGCAAAATATGCTCATTCGACTGCATGCATACACTAAACGTAACCAGTTTATGTTCCGGCGTGCCTGCTTCGGGCTTGCATCGATCAATCAGATCCGGCCGTGGACGACCAACGGCGTTTTTGATGATGTCGGTCAAGAAGGGCGTAGTAATCAGGGAGACCGCAAGCCCCAAAAAGCTGACATGGAGTTTGTGTGTGGATGGGCGTGTGATGAGGGCCCAGAGCAGGAGGACGAGCAAGGGGAGGACGGCGGAGTAAACGATTGACCATCCTGTACGCCAGATTAGAAATAGATTTGATAAGGTGAAGGATGACATACGCATAGGAACTCGTTCAGATTGCGCAAACGGAAACTGAATAGCCATATCATCCAGATAAAACATTCGATGAAACGGCGTAACAAACAATTGAATCTACGCAGCCGTCAGAACTATCATTTCTCTCATCACCCGGTTTAGCATACTAGGATAAACCCAATCGCAACAACCCCCAAAGCGACATAATCGGCGGCATATGTGCGCGCCCAAAACCGGGCGATTGCGCCGACAGCCCCGGGCTGGTTTGAGAATGCCATGCTGTTTCGCGGTGCTGGGAATGGAGACATTGTATGTACAGATTGTCGACGAGGAGCCCTATATAAACATGCCGGCCATTATACTCGGTGCTCTTTGGCAGTCGGTGAGTACAATGTAGCTACTATGTCGTAGAGACAATGTGGATATCAGAAGTAAACTCAATTGATGGGACTCAAGAGTGGAGAAGGAAGGTGGTGCCAAGGCAGCAGGATATAAGTATCCCGACCAACCAGAGTACAAGGACGTCCGTATCTCCGTTGTTGGGTGATCTCAGAGACAAGCATTTCCATCCATATACAAACATATCAAAGTTCTATTGACCTAGTAGAAGCTCATAGATGAGGCTTCAAATGTAAGACAAGAAGCATGTTTATCCAATCTTGGTTGTGTCCTATACATGGACCAAACAAGGCCCAACGCCGGTATCATTCCGAGGATTTTTGGTACTGAGTTGCGATATACTAATTAGGCCGTTGGTAGTTAATTGATAGACTGCCTGTATATACTCAGATAGTCCATTTCCGTAGTTGTAATAATGTCTGAGGTTTGAATGTTGTACTATGTAGGCAATCATTCATTGTAAAAATGTAAACAGTGCGGTTACTGGTAGTGCGAGCCAATAGGAATGCAGCAAGCGGAGAGCTTAGCTCCTTCGATATCCTCCGCATCTCAACTCTTATTCCTTCCTTCTCACTACACCGACACACTCATGAGCTGACCTCCCATCATTTACGTCGCACTTTCCTGGTCGCGTGATCACATCCTGTACACAAAATGGCAGACGCCCAGCGCGCCCTCACGGCTGCCTTTCCCCCGCCGCCACCATTCTGGAAACACTTCACGGCGGAGAACATCGAGAAGTTGGAAAAGATCAAGAAAGAGTCCGCTGCCACAAAAACCTCTCCCGGCAAGAAATGGACGCCAAGTGAGCTGCGGGCGCTGGACGTACCGCCTGAGCTTCGATATTTGATCCCACCAGAACCGCCAAAAGAGGGCGCATATACTGTCTTTGGAGAGCTGCAGAACGTATGAACTTGCCATCTCAGCCAGCGCTTATTGAATTAATCTAACTGAAATACATAGCTATCGACGAATCTACCCTCCCTAAAAGAACAAGGAATAGAACAACTCTACCCCGACGCCCCTGCTGACGGCAAAGACGACCAGAACGGCGGCCGAGCCTTGAACCACGCGTACTACCTCCTAAAAATCAGCAAGTCCCTCTTACTCAACTTTTTAGAGTTCGTCGGCATCCTCTCTATCGCCCCCGAAGAATTCGAAGCGAAACTAGGGGATCTACGGAATCTATTCATCAACGCGCACCACCTTCTAAATCTCTACAGGCCGCATCAAGCACGGGAGTCTCTTATATTGATGATGGAGGAACAGTTGGAGAGTACACGGAATCAGATTCAGGAGATGGATGACGTGAAGAATCGGGTAGAGAGGTTGTTGGAACAGTTGACGGCCGAGGGGCTGGACGCGCAATCTGTTCCTCAGGAGTTGGGCAATGAGGCGAATGCAGTGCAGTTTGATAGCAAAACTGTGGAAGAGGCGCGGAAGTTGTGGGAGTTGCTGAATGATGAGGATGAGTGATTGCTTTCAGACTCGGTCGATCTTTGTATCGATTCCGAGCAGAGAGCCGTATCATTCATTTTCATTACGAAGTCAGCAAATATATCCGCAGGCCGACAAGTTGCGCGCCACCATATCAATTCGTCGTGCAAGAAATCACCGACCTCTGAGTTGGATTAAGTCTTACAAAAACGGTCAACAGCCTACTTGAAACACGATCGAATAACCGGGTTCTGATGATATACCGACAGCCGGAGAGCGGAGGGAGGATAATCTAGTTTAGTCACGTTCACGTGGTCGCTAAGTTACTGATCTTCAACGCTCTCTGAGAAGCCACAAATTCTTTCTCTTCCTCATCTTCAAACACACCAACAACAACACCGCCGATCCTTCGGCATTGAACAGCCACTTCATACTTTATAGTATGTAGTTCATAAGGTACGTTGATATTGGCTCATTCTACACTACGCTACCAATTCTACGATGAGGAACGGTCCTTTTCTATGTTTCAACCCCATATGAAAATACCTTGATTATATTTTGCATCTCCTACCTCACCTGAAAGAACTCTTCTACTCGGATGTCTTTTCTTCCCTGGCGACTTTAGTTGACTGACATTGTCTCAAGATAGTCCTCCGTATCGTCTATTTGGTCGATGAGTGGTCTCGCGAAGATAGTTATGATAGCAACAGCTATAATATCGTCCAGATTGAATACAATTGCACTTGATTATAAAGTCTATTGATAAATCACAGTATCTCTATTAGCTGCTTATTATGCATGACACTGGTCTATGTATCAAACCTCTAGATAACGCCAACCGACCGATAGCAAAGAAATAACAAAAGAGTGAAAAGTCACGAAAGGAAAGGCGGACTATTCGGCCTTCTTACTCGCCTTCGTCCTCAACTTCATCAACGCATACACCATCGCATACGACGAAATCACAAAAATCACCACAATCCCCGCATCCCTCCACCCATAATAATACTCCTTGAGATTCAACGCCTTGAGATAATCGCTACCCTGCTGGTACTGACACACTCGACAGCCCGACGTGGCGTCCGGATTTTCCAGGTATGCAGCAGCGCCGAACCCACTCAAATACTCAGCCAGATAGTCCGCGCAAGTCGTCGCGTTGGGTGTGTTGAAAACGGCGAACTCACGCTCGGCGCAGCGGACGGGACTATCCCATACCGTGAATGTGAGCATACTGCCCATCAAGTAGTTAAACGGGTTGAGGTAATAAATCCAGTATCGCCAAAACTCTTGAATCTGCATGTAAGGCACTAGCACACCACAGAACGAGACCAGGACACCAATCAACAATGGATTCGCGAGAGACGCAAACACTGCATTTGGTGCATATGCAGCAATGAATTGTCCAATACCGGTATACACGAACTCATACATGAGCATGACGAAGAACGTGGCGCCGGCCTTGTTGCTGTCCGACGGAAACCCGACGGTGTAGTACCAGCACACAAAGTACAGCACGGCACAAATACACAGATACGGAAGCTCAGAGACGATTAGTCCTGTCACGAAGGCGACCCAGGAGTACATTTTCGATTTCTTTTCGCGTGCTTCGTAGATGTCGCGCCGTTCGATGAAGAGTGGCTGCAATTGTGCAATGACGCCGGGGGCGACGAAGATGAACTGAAACACGGTAAAGAGGCGCATTTGTAGGTCGTTGACGGTGTTGCCGATCATCCAGAAACTGAACCCGTTGAACAGCGCGGAAAAGATGTGTAGCATGAACTTGTTGTTGAGATAGTCGGTGTTACGGTACAAGGCGACGTTCATCCGCTGCGTCACGATCTTGGTTTGTTCCCATAGCGGAGTCGCGAATTCCCTGCCGTCGTCTAGTGTGCCGGGTGGTTTGGAAGCTGCTTCGGCGATGATAGCGTCTAGTTCACGGCTTGTAGCCTCAAACTCGGGAGACTCGAGCCAGACTTTATTCCAGTCTCGGCCCTGGGACAGATCGCCAGAAACAACATCGATCATGTGTTCGGCTGGATTTGCCTCAGATGGACAGGGAGCACCGTATCGACCAAAGTATTCCTTGACCGTGGCGCCGTTGTCACCAATATCACCGAAGTACACGGTCTTGCCGCCTTTGGCAAGCAACAGAAGAGTATCGAATTGAGCAAAGAGTTGGGCAGAGGGTTGATGGATCGTGACGAGAACGGCTTGGCCGACATTAGCTAGTTTGCGAAGGAAACGGACGGTATTGTAGGCTGATTGACCGTCAAGACCAGACGTGGGCTCGTCGAGGAAGATGAGGATACTGGGCTTGGAGACCAGTTCGACGCCGATGGTGACTCGTTTGCGCTGTTCGACGGATAGACCGCAGCCGACTTTGCCAATCAGAGTATCGGCGATATCATGCAGTTCGAGCAAGTCAATGATGAAGTTGACGTATTTCAATTTCTCTTCGCGGGGGACATCACTGGGCTGACGCAACAGAGCGGAGAACTCAAGGGCCTCGCGAACGGTGGCGTAGGGTTCATGCACATCAAGCTGCTCACAATAACCGGCCGAACGCTGGAAAGAGAGTGGCAATGGACGGCCATCGACCATCACGGATCCATGAATTGTTCCTTCGGTCTTGCGCTGGGCAAGAACATCAAGCAACGTCGTCTTACCGGCACCCGAAGAACCCATCAACGCTCCCAGCATGCCTGGTTTGACCCATCCTTGGACATTATCAAGCAGTAAACGATCACCGGAGGGTGTCTTGACAGTGTAACACAGATTCTTCCATGTGAAGACGGACGTATTTCGGATGAGGTTGTTGTCAATGTCCGGTTGGCTGGATTTGTCGGCTGTTTTCTCGGCGAGGGTATTCGCTGAGCTGCTCACGCCGCTGTCTGCAGATGGGGGAAGAGCAGCTTCTTCATCGAGCGTGTTTTTCTGTTGAACTATTTTCAGATTTTCGCGTGGGATGAGTAGCGAGGGTCCGTTTTCGGAGGACATTCGCCAGCGAGAAGTTGAGTAGATGGTGATGGCCACAAAGAGAGCCCACCATGCCCATAAGATACCAAAATTGCGCCATACATGCGACGAGCTGTACGAGAGAGACTTGAGGTATGCTTCTCCCGTGACGAAAGTCTGTCCCTGGACAGCACCGCCGACACCGGCACAAGACTGGTATGCAGAATCCGTATATCCCGGTCCAGTGGGGATGATATTGTTGCCAACGCAAGGAATGATTTTGCCCTTGTACTCGTTTCCGAGCAGAGCCTCGAATCCATACGCGAGTGGATCAATCCAGTACAACCATACGAACCAGGGGTGCATATGGGGTTTCATAATCATGTAACCATTATACATGAGCGTGGCCGTGACAACCAGACCTGAAATCTTGGATGCATCATCAAAGTTGGCTGATGCAGCGCCGATTGCGCGGAAGAGCGCAGTCATACACTATTACTGTTAGCCTGAAGACCGGACCGAAACGAGGATGGGGGTTCACCATAGAGGCAGAAATAACAACGATCCAATAGGTGAAGAATGCACCCGCAGATGCGGTTAAGCCAACCATGAAATACAACACAATGCCAAAGATACTGACTTGGAACAAGATTATGGGAATATCAGCTGCAATCTGCGCGATGCAAAACGCGGCGGGATGATACATGGCGAAGGTCTTGTGTTTGATCAAGACAGGACGTCCAGTGAATGAATCCGTGACTTCACTCATGGCGACGAGAGAGTTGTATAGCAACGAGAAAAATAGGGCACCAGACTTGACGAATAGTCCTGCACTATTGTTCGGAGCGTTGTAAAACAAAGAACCAGCAATCAGAGCCTGAACGAGGGAAGAGACTTGCTTGATCAGAAAAGAGGCTTTGTCACCCCATAGGATTTGGTACTGTCGAATAACTGCGGCCTTGACCTGAGTTGCAAAACTGGATGTCAATGGACTTGACTTGGGTAGTTGAGGATGTTTGTCGTGGGACACTGCTTCCTTGAACGTTTGAGTATTTTCCAGCGCTCTTTGAGTCGAAGGAAAATCGTACTCGGCAATCATTTTGGGATAAATGTTAGATTTCTTGTATTCCTCAAGCAACATGTCCGCATTTCGAGGAAAGGTATGCTCATAACCGTCACGGATTAATCGTTCAGTCGGCACAGTGACACCAGTCAAATAATCAGCAACATTGGCGCCGTCTCGACAGACAAACCCAAGATTCTCCATGTACGGACGAGCCTCCTTCAAGGGTCCATAGAAGACCTCCTTGCCTTCATCGAGAACAAGCACATTGTCGAATAAATCATAAATACCGTTTCCGGCCTGATACAAAGTGACAATAGTCGCCAATCCCAGCACATCCGTCATTGCTCGAATAGCCTTTGTATAACTCAACGCGGTACTAGCATCGAGGCCACGGGTACTATTATCCCAACAATACACCGACCCTCTTGTGGCTAACGTCTCAATAATTGAAACACGTTTTCTTTCGCCGCCAGAGACACCACGCACATACTCATTGCCCACCATGGTACCATGCGTATGCGAGATGCCCATCGACTCTAGCAAAAACTCTTTCGTTTCGAGACGTAAAGCCTCCTGTGACTCCACATCTTGGGGGACATGATGCGCAATTTTGACTCTAGTTGCAAAATCGAGGGTCTGACCAACTGTCAGGGTGGGGAAGAAGATCTCTTCCTCGGAATTCATCACAATCTGTCCCCGATATGCCTCTGCCTCTTGCGGCGTCATAGAGCCATACCACACATCGCCTGACACAGAAGAATACCCGCCTCGTCGATTGGCAATCATATTCAAAAGCGTCGTGCAGCCTGACCCGGGTCGACCAAGAACAAGTAACATCTCTCCAGGTTTCACGCAGCCATGACTATCACTCAGAATCCGCCGAAGCGGTTTCCTGTGCCTAGACTCAGTGACCTTTTTTGGGATATTGAACTGTGAGAGCGCGTTTTCGTTGACTGCGGCTTCGGCGCTGATGACGTCCACGTTGAGTCCCTGCCATGTTACGCCGAGTTCGCGAGCCTTGAAGCCGGAGCGGGCTTCCCGGTCTTTTGTGGCGAGAACTTTGTGTCTGAGGGGCCAGTGATGGGCTGGCTCTGGCCTTTTCGAGGGGCTCATCTTCTCTGGTGGTGACGATAATGTATGATTGTAATCTTGGTCCATCTTAAAGTATAAGGAAGGCTGTGCAAAAAAAGACAAAAGAAAGTCAAGTCACCTACAACCAGGGGGAGCATGAGCATTTATAATCCATTTACCAGAATCGTATATCCAGATCCACGAAAAAAAAAAATATGAACCAGCAGTCCCATCACAACACATCTTAACTCCGTTCTATTCTTACTCTACATACACGCGTAGCCACGGTATATCCGTGACCAAGTCGGCGAGTCGGCAACGGCGTGCTGCGGATGCAAAAGCTAATGTTATGGGGCCAGCCATGATCCTCCCCTCTTCGTATGTTCTTTTTGCCATTACTCCGTAAAACGTGAACGGAAGATGGAGACGTGAAGGTTTTGACTTGTTTCCAGCTTCCGGCCACGGGTCGCCGGGAGCCCTAACTTCCGAAATGGCCGTAAAATTACCGGACGATAGTGCTTTCCGAGAGCGCTTTTCGTGCTTCCTATTGGACATAACTGATTACGAGCGGTATTTGATTTACCACTATGTATTTTTCTAATATTGTTCCAATTCTTTCCGTTTGGAGCAAATCACACTGATTGCGCCACAAAAGGCACTTGTGTGCGAAACAGGCCTAATCTAATATATCTCTCTCTCTGCTGACCATGTCAAGTCTAGATGTAGGCCTAGATTTACCACCCCTTCCACGGCACCCACGTCTCGCGAACAATATCCTGCTCATCTACCACGTAAAACGCATGGAACATCGCACTCGTAATACACGCATGCTGAGTATACAGCAGCACCTTCTGACCAATCGCGAACCTCTCCTCGGCGTTTTCCCTCCTTTCGTCACTCCCCACCCAGCCAAAGATACCGTGTTCCTGACTAACGCGCACAATACTCCAGTCCAGTCCTTCCGTCCATCTGGCTAGGCCACTGAAGGAGCTTGTTTCTTTTGTGAGTGCGAGTACACCCGCGTTGATGAGGGCTTCATTTCGCTCGGGGTATACGCTACACACTTCAGCTGCGACTCTGACTGCTTGGTCTGAAACCGACACGAGGCCGGTCGCGACTTGTTGAAGATCATTTGCCGGGAAGTTACCGGCATGCAACTCTAGCTGCGTGTTTTCCAGCATGCCGGATTTCAAGTTCGAAATGACGTGAGCCGTTGGAGTAGCGCCAATGGAGAGCACAAGTTCCGTCTTGGGATCGATAAGCTTCTTAGCCGCTGCCAACGCGCCGTTGATTTCGTCATGAAGGATTTTTACAGTGTCGTCGGTCGTTTTTGATGCATATGAATGCCCGGCATGACAGTAAAAGCCATATATCGACACGGCCTCAGACGTATCAGCCTTCTGAATGACCCCATCCAGTCGTGACGATGAGTTCTCAATGC
Source organism: Talaromyces marneffei (assembly GCF_009556855.1). Classification (NCBI taxonomy): domain Eukaryota; kingdom Fungi; phylum Ascomycota; class Eurotiomycetes; order Eurotiales; family Trichocomaceae; genus Talaromyces; species Talaromyces marneffei. The sequence continues at coordinate 212,104 of NC_072350.1, read as the reverse complement.
CGGCGCGGTTAGTGCCGACATCAACCTTGATAAATGCCGGCCAGGGGTTCGTGCGGCCTGTACGAGCATTGAACTCCTCCACGATACGTATATGATCAACATGGTCAATCATAAGGACTATCTTCAGACCATGCTGGGTCGTGAATGCGTCCAAATCTGCGAGAACAGATGGTCGGATTGGTAGGCCGTATAGACACTTTGAATAGGTCAGCTATTGACTGAAATCAGGAATGCTGATCATATACCGTACCTCTTCAAGAATCCCCTCCTTGACAAGTGGCAAACACCCCCGGATTTCGCACAATGTGGATGCCACGATCTTTTTATATCGCCCATTGCCGAGCATGATTCGTGTAGTCTCAATACTCTACGTACCCGCGTTCAATAAACACCCTACAAGCAATTGTTTTCGGGAAGACAAGAACATACTTTGAGCGTCTTGACGTGAGGTCGAAACCCAATACCCAACGCCTCAACATCGTCGTGGAGTTTCTTCACATTGTTTTCGAGGACTGGCTTGCTTATCACCAGCGCAGGGGTGGGAAGGGCGCTGATGGGTTGGCCAATGTATGACTGGTGCGTTTCGAGGGAGATGTCCATGTTTCTTCTCTTTCGACTTTAAAGAGTAAGGTCTTTTTTATTCTGGATAGAGACTTAATAAGTAAATATAAACAGTCATGAATCCAGTCAGGAACCGGATTTTGTCGGCTTCAGAATTATAACCGGAAGTGGGACAGCGGGGAGTGCCCCCCACAAGATGAGAGTGGGATGCTCAGTTATACTCACGACACGCATTCTTGATCTTGGCTTTCACATTCAATTACAGATCTATTCTTCAACCTAGGTGGACAGGCTGCTACTTTTTCAAGAACAACGTCTGTGAATTACAATATGAAACAAGCCCGCTAACCCCCCACTCAGTCCCAATTCCACTCTCCTTGTGACCCCCAAACGGCACCCGCGCATCAAGCTCAAAGTGCGTGTTGACCCAAACCGTTCCAGCCTGGATTTTCTGGGCTAGCTCGTTGGCGCGCTCAATGTTTCCCGACCATATTGAAGCACCTAGACCGTAGTGCGTGTCATTGGCTTTGGCGATGGCTTCGTCGTAGGTGCTGTAACTGAGAAGCGGGACAATTGGTCCTGCGAGCAGAGTGTGAAATTGTGTCAGTGCATACGAGTAGGACGATCTGACTTACCGAAAGGCTCCTCAACAACGAGACGCGAAGTCTCGGGCGGCCTGTCAATGATAGTCGGGTTGACAAAGTATCCCTTGCCTGTTGGGATATCTCCTCCGACAGCGATGTCAAAGTTTTCGTCTTTGACGTGCTCAAAGAAGCCCTTGACACGTTCATATTGCATTGCATTCTGGATAGGGCCGAGGAAGACTCCGGGCTCAGTACCATCACCAACTTTTAGTTGTAGAGTGACTTTGACAATGGCCGCTTTGAACTCTTCGAAAATCTTTTCGTGGACGTAAATACGTTTCAAGCCAAGACATATCTGTTTGCGTGTCAATATCTGAAGGTAAGATACGAACATGGATCTCATGCACGACTCACCTGTCCAGTATTCAAGAAAGTAACTTGAGCAATCTGTAAAACCGTGAAGATTAGCAGGTGTCCAGACTATGCAACTAGGTGATGTTGGACATGCCTTGGCTGCGACATCAGGAATATCAACATCTTCACAAACAATAGCAGGATCATTCCCACCCAGCTCGAGGGTAACCCGCTTGAGAGTCCTACTAGCAGATTCCATGATCTTCTTACCAGTCGCCGTGGAACCAGTAAACGCAATCTTTGCAGGAATAGGATGACTAGTAAGCCAAGGCCCAAGGTTATCGTCTCCGGACAACGCTTGAAGTACACCAGGAGGAAAAAACCTCTGGCCCAGCTCAACGAGCTTCAGACCACCGCAAGGCGTAAAAGGTGAGGGCTTGACAATCATGGTGTTGCCGGTGACCAAGCATGGTGCGATTTTACCTGTCGCCAGGAAGATAGGGTAGTTCCAAGGTACGATTGCTACCGCCACACCTAGGGGTGTGTACCGAGTGACGAGAGTTCGGTTTTCTTCTTCGATTTTAGAGGTAGGTAAGTCGAGGTTGGCAATGATACGGATCCATTTTATGGCAAATTTTATCTCGGAATCGGCGAATTGGCTCTTGAGAAAGCTGGTATCAGTGGCGGGCACAAGGGTTATACCAATTTCCATGCCAATTGGTAATTGACAAAATATATAATATACTCACCGGCTTCCCCTGCTCCTTGACGAGCATATCAGAAAACGCCTGAAACTCAGCTTCAACCGCATCCGCAAAGGCGAGTACTGCTTTTCGACGGTCCTCATACGGCGTGGTAGCCCAGCCAACCTGGGCTCTCTTTGCTGCCTGCATGGCCTCCTCAACGTTCTCTTGAGTGGAGACAGGGACGTCGGGATTGTCGTCGCCAGTCGCAGGATTGATGCTGTGGCGGACTTGAACAGTTGAGGACAGACGTCCATCTATGACATTAGCATAGCTCGACCAATCCAGAGGTTGGTACGTGGAACCCATTTTGGTGAAACGATGAATACGAGATGAGAAGCTAGCTCCTTTGGTTATGTTTATGTGTGAAATAGGAGAGAAACCATTTGCATAGATGGTTGTTTCTGCTCTAGACTCTTATATATGGTCGATCCATTCTCCCAAGGATGTGCTGTTTACCCCTGGTGCCTCCTGGAAGTGAAAGTAGTAGGGGTCAACAGCATGAACAAGATGAGGGGTAACCGTGAAACCGACAGGGATAAGATTAATTAAACAAAAAAGAATAGAGTCGTGGCCTGACCCCAAAGATCGCATGGCTCGCGATCGACACGACATTCGGATTCGTGCCATCTACAAGAACCCGACCCCGGGGTTATCCCATAGGTACCGTGCTCGGATATTTTAGCACAACCCGGCTAGGCTACCCGCTATGATTTTCCCATATCAGGCTTACACATCATTATTTGGCTGCAGGCGAGTCATCTGCGGGGTTGGCTTTTCTTACACAAAGAGTGCTTTGTGTGACGGTCTGTCTAACGAGGGGCCCCGGCTTGACCTCAGCGAGGGTTAAGCGAATGACCAGACATCAAAGAGATCAATGCTCTCTTTGTTCCAGATCAACATGCCGATTCTATGAAATGATCAGCGCGAGTTCTCCTGCATATAGGAGCAGGATGAGGTAAGCAGAGCAATGTGGCGGTAAATTGTAAAAATAAGTTACTCCTGAGCCTGGACAGAGATGCATAATACAAGTCTTGACTGATTTTCTCCGTATCATTGGATAGGAATGTGCAACATATAACCTTGGAATCTGATTTTGTTCTTCGAATATCACTTATCAAAAGGTGACATTGCATGGTAAATTTCTGCAACGTTGTATGCAATATATATAATGAGGCTGCATTCTCTCGACAGGCATCTTCGGCGATAAGGGTAAATATAACAGATTCTCTTTATTGTGATTTCAAAGACAGGTTTTCATCTCTTAGACACATGGGATGGAAGATTTTCGTTGGATGGTGGTGGTGGTGGTGGTGGTGGTTGTTGACGATGATGAGGCGAACTGGAGAGCGCTGCCTATGATGCAGTGATTTCACACTATTGTATGTTTCTCGGTATATATAAGATTCCAGGGCGGTTGTATGATATATTAAAGCATAGTTGGCTTCTATCAGTTACAAATGCCCCTATGCATATGCAGTGGCGTATTTTCACCAGCCCCGAAATCCAACTCGTCCATACAGAATGCTTCCACCTCGGTTACCGGTAAGCAATTTAGAGAATTTAGAGACAACAAGCACAGTTCGGCCGAGAACACGCATCAAAATGTGAGATAGCCTCATCCGAGCTATCCAGGTGCCGAGGCAGGTATTCAGATTTGACATCATATATCAAAGGAGAAAAGATATAAAGAGATGGAAACCATCTAAAGCGATTCCGATTTCTACTCGATGTTGAGAATTAAAATGTAGATATAGAGCTGGGGTCTTCCGCCGTCAAAATGCAGTGCTCTTGCCAACGTCGCGATAACCCTGTTGCCTCAACATCAACATCAAGAAAAAGCACTTCATCACGCCCATACCAACAAATCGTCTTCGATTCCAAAACAACAGGCAACACACGCTTGGAATGGATATCCTCTACTACAACCACGCATACTTCCCCAGACAAGACCAAGAGTCGTGTACGCTCGCACGTAATGCAACGGTTCCGAGCGCAGCAGGCTCTGGGTCAACATGCGCCACCGTCAAATAGAGCTGGCGTGTTTGCGGATTATGATCCGCGTATTGAGTATTATTTTACGTGTCGGATGTGTGGACGCCTGAATACCGAGGGCTGTAGAGAGACGACTACTGAGAGGGACGTGGAGGGTCATCTTCGGGAGTTCACGATGCGATGTGAGAGTCTCTATCTAAATGTGAAGAGGGGATGGCAAGATCTGACCTTTTGCTGGGATAGCAGTACCTATCGACTACACATCAGAATCAGGGCAGCTCTACGAATACCGTTAAGTCCATTCTGCACGAATTCTCTAATTCGCGCACTGACAAACTTAAACAGTAGCACAGGTATACGTCTTTATCCAAAATCCCGTCCGCAGAACAGGCCTTGGTTTGGTGCAGTATTGCCTTCCCTTCATAATCTCCAGCGCCGCTGTCTTAAGTGCACTCTTGAGCTTGGTGGCGACTCACCGAATTCTCATCAGCGGCGGCAGCAACAGTCGACACGACTCGGATCTCATGGCTGCATACTACCATCACAAAGTCCAGGCTATTCAGATCGTGAACCAGAGTCTGGCTAGAGATTTGAATGCCGTTGCGTATGATGTTCAAGTTGCGATTGCTGTTTTGGCGATTATCGAGGTTTGTGGTCTGCTCCGCGAGTGTAATGTTGGTATTGATGGCTGACGGTGGTCAAGTATACCACAGGAACCATAGAGAATGCACGGAACCATATGTCTGGCCTGCGAGAGATAATGGCTGCCAATGGCGGTACGGTTGGAGCCCCGGCGGATCATCATTTGTCGTTTGGCATTGTGAAGCTGTCCGTATCGCGCTCACCTATAATTGCTGAATGGAGTACTAACACGGAATTAGAGCGAATAAACTCGTCTCAAACGGCCATCAAGATTACCCATCAAATCACGAAAGCAGAACGCTAGACTATATCCTCACAAACCTACCCCGAGACAGCCATCCCTCAATCCGATCAATGTTCCATTCCCTCAAACACCTTGCAACCACCATGCCACAAGCTCCCAGCGGCAACATGACCCAACAATCCGCCTGGCTTGACCAGCTAAACATCACAGAGCTGAAAATGCACAGAATCCTCGAAAATGATTACAGTCCTCGACACCCTTCATCATCATTCGTGACATGGCGCGCATACCCCATTGCAGGAAGTATTTTTCTGTGCCTATGGCTACGCCAACTCTCCTTACGAAGTAATGTTTTGGATTATCTGGTCGTCTCTTTAAAGTATGCACTTGAGGAGACGATTGAGGATCAATATCCGCTGCCGGTTTACCTGTGGCTTCTCTTTGTTGGTGGCGCGGCGGCTGAAGGACGACGGTATAGGCCCTGGTTTTTAGCGACGTTATCACGTACGTTACAGAGGTTGAAGTTGGATTCCTGGCAGCGTGTGAATGGGGTGTTGGTTGTGTTTCCTTATGTGGAAGAATGTGATGGCTACTTTCGGAGGATATGGGAGGAGCTTCAAACGGAGGAGGATTGAGTTCAGACTGCACCTGGGTGTATTTTATGGGTAAAAGGATATAGATTTGTGTATAGAACTTCTCATTGGTTCGTCCATTAGATTGTTCAATGACTACTGCCTCAAATTAAACGCTTCAACAGCAGCACTAGCCATCTTCACAGCCAAAGGCGCATCATCCTTTCCTAGAATTAACTCAACAACCTTACCTAAAGTCAGCACCTTACTAAATCAGCTAAGCAGGACTTGAAACATACCTGAGTACAATCAGCAGCGCTGAACCGCCCATAATTCAGCAACTCGACGAGTTCTGCGCCAGTTTCAATACGATCGTATCGAGAAGGGTGATCCGGTCCAAACACTTCGGACAACTTCTCATACTTCCAGACTGGGATGGTGTTGTATAGTGCATCCATGCCATGGATCAGCCTTTCGACCGTGTAGCCGCCGTTGTTCACGATGAATCTACGCACAGCATCAGCATCCTGTTCGTCACATTCCACCCCTGTAATGGGATTACTGACATGGTAGCATTTAACCCCCATCTCAAATAATCCGCCAAAGCCTGCACAGTCAACTGCAACGACCCTTCACCCGTAACCAAAATCCCTCTCTTGACCGAACCATCTTCCTTCCCAGCAACAAAAGACCCCAACGCGGCCCCAGTAGCATATCCTATACTCCCGAATACAGTCTGATTGTACATTCTAACATTTTCGAAATGCATCAGATTTGCGGCGGGGATACCGTAGCTGGATGTCCCTGTTTCGGCGATTATGAAGTCGTTGGCGCGGAAGTAGCGGCCTAAGGTCTGTTTACAGATTAGCCAGGATTCGATGTATTGGTTTTGTGCGAGGGGATGATACCGGCCAGAGGAAGTCTTGGACTAAGTTGCTGAGGTTTTCATAGCTATCGTTTGGATATGGATCCCAAGACACTGTTCAAGGAGTTACAGAGATGGACGATATATGTTGAACGAGCTTCTGGAGGAGCTGCAATATTATTAGATTGGATCAACCTGTTTCGTGGGAGGAAACCTACATATTTGTTGGCAAGATTGTATGACTTGCCGGCAATATTGACCGAGAAGCGCTGGAAGTCGACAATGTTAAGATCCTGAAGCTGAGTAGTAAATTCCCCTCTTCATGATACAGACAGGGTATTAGCACAGAACCGTTTTCTAAATAGCCCCTTATGATAGACGTACGTATTGAAATCAGACTACACAAGGGCGTTAGTATGCATATCAGATGGACACTTCTAGTCCTAAACATACCGGATATCTTCCAATAAACAGCGCCAACTCTGACTTCTCAACAGCAGCCCTAATACTATCTGGCGATGCTCCTCCAGAATAAACGCCACCAAACAGTTTCCCGTCACCGAGGCATTCACTAATACTGCCCTTCGACATGGCCGTTGAGAAGTATGGCACCTGGAGGGATGTGATGATCTCTCGCGTCTCTTGAAGTAGATCGAAACGTATGGCTCCTGTGGTAAAGTGTCAACGATAGAAAGAAATAGGGGGATGAGATTGCGTACCGCCATCGACCACGATGACAGGATCTTTACGGAATTGCAGCAGATTGACTATCTCTGTGATTATTTTCGTTTCTTCTTCCACCATGTTTGATGGTAAACTCGTAATAAGTGGCTTTGATAAGTGACTGCTGGGAATGACCTTTGGACCGATATCAACAGGGATGCCAATGTAGTTATATGAATTATGAATCAGATCGAAGTCCTTACTGGAGATGAATCGATGAACTTACACCGGTCTGGAGTGGTAAAGCATTGCTATACAACAATATCAGCCAGACTGTATGTATGACATTCTGACAAGGCAACTTACTCTCAAGCACCCTGTCGATCTCTGAAGCTGCACTACCCACGTCATCCAAGATAATATCCGCAACAGTAATATGCTTAATCATTTTTTGATACATTCTATAACATCATATTAGCAAAGTCTCGTGGCAGATTTGATAAAAAACATACCCAAACTCCCCATCTCCAAGACTATGGTGCATAACAGCGCCACTCTTCATCGCGGATGTAGATGGATATCCCACAATATGCACGACCGGAACCTATACATCGTAAGCTTCTGGACACATGTATGTCGCATAGATGACTTACGTATTCAGCATATTGCCCAGCCATACCGCAATAAGCAGAAAGTTCACCGGGTCCGAAGGTAGTCACAAAAGCACCGATACCGTTTACGCGTGCGTAGCCATCGGCCTACGATGACTCGTTCATCAGCAGGCCGTCTAGATTCCCGAGAAGAAGAAGAAGAAGAAGAAGAAGAAGAAGAAGACATACAGCGTAACTAGCAATGAGTTCATTTGCATTTCCACGCCATGTCAGGCCTGCGGCGGGGGTCATGTCGAGAATGATGAGCTCGTAGTCTGGCATCGTTAGTAAAGTTGATGAAGCGTGTCCTTAGGACGGAGGATACTACCTCCAGGAACGCCAAAGACAGACTTGACTCCAAGCTGAGAGAGTCTGGTGAAAATGTACTGTCCAATTGATATATCTGCCATGATGGTCAACAATCTAAGGAATCTAATGGTTGCTGTATCGGGAGTGTTGTGAAGGAATGAGAATTCATCTTCGAGGACCAGGGGAAATTGCTCAACTAAATACTTGAAAATAGCCATGGATTTCCAACCCCTCTTTCATATCTGTAATTGCAAAAAGTGCACATGTACAGATAATTTCTCTGCCAGCTAAGTATATGAGAATCCACACTATGCCAGAAATGGGTCAACCACTGTCCCAAGATGGAAATGTTGAGTAAGACTGCGTATGTTGTTCTTTATTGGCCGACATTCAGTCTGATAATACGCTCATACATTACGATAAGATATTTCTAGAATATAGAATTTTAAGATACAATGCTTAAAAAGGTTCATTTTGTACAGTATCCACTAGACAACGTAGTTATATAAGTTAGTTATTGTCGGACCGCGCGGTGATTACGTTAGCTGGCCTGTAGTGGACTGACTAACTTATCTGTCTAGTTAGGTATCTCCAACTTCCTCTCGGCGTTTATCACCTTAGCTCATCATTTCATCCTTCCGGTCACACATGCCCCACAGCCCAAACAATCACTTCTCACAGGAAAATGGCCTCTCAGCCCCAGTTCGGCATTGCCTGCAAGACGTGTCGCCGAAGAGGTCGCAAGTGCGACCAGACTCTGCCCAAGTGTATGAGATGCGGTGTCGAATGTGAGGGTTACCCTCTACGTTGGGTCGGCCTGGCAGCTAGGGGAAGAATGGCAGTACGAACATACCAGTCTGTTGCTGATGATTCTGCCCCACGAAAACAGCAGGCCTCAGTTAGCTTGATTTCGAAAAACGGCGACTCCAACGTTGGAGGTGAGTTTTCGAAGTGGCTGAATGCCCAGGCACTGGAGGGACAGTATTATGCTCACCAGAACAGTCGATCAGCAACTGAGCGATGTGAGGAATTTACACCTTTTCCCTTCACTGCGTCGACCTACATGGACAATGCCTGCCACTCTACGCCTTCTCGATGGCCTACAGGTCTTCATCAAATATTGTAAGGATGGTTATTCACGGAGAGATTTTGCCATAACTCATGGCTTATAGACGAACGCGACATCAGCACAGCCTTCTACTTGGGACATGGACCTGCGGAAACCCCATACACGCACCATATACTACCAATGGCCAAGAACGTTCCTTGCATTCGCTATGCTGTGGCTGCGACGGCGTCGTGCCATATGGGTAACAGACTTCAAAACAAGAGGTTCAAAATACAAAGTCTCCAATTACGGCTGGAGGCCACGCAGGCACTACGACAACAACTGATAAATGACGCCGAGCAAACAGACATTTCTCTTATCGCCTGTATGATATTACTTGCCCAGCTCGATGTACGTGCTTAGGTATCCTCTCTTTAAGTTGTTCTAACTAACAAATGTAACAGCTCTGCTCTGGGGACTGCCTGGAATTTGGAACCCATTTAAAAGCAGCAAGTGACATTGTGAAGCGGCATGGTTCTGATGGAACTGATCGCGGCTTTTTTCAACAACGTCTTGCATGGTAACGTGTTTCCTCTTTAGCAGTATTCAATGCAACACTTACATTTTGCTAGGCTGGATATCATGGGCGCCACGACATCATCTCGAATGCCGCACCTGAAGCCTGAGCATGTCCAAGCCTCCTTGAACAAATTCAAAACCCCGTCGGGTCGCAAATGGGGATTCGACGTGTTCGACTGCCCTATTGATTTATTTGAATACATTGCAGACATTACTGTATTGCATAAGCTGTATACTTCTTCACGAATCCCATCCGATAACGCCTTGAGAAAAGCCATAGCCCTCGGCAATGCTACAAGGACATGGAATGGTTCTGGTATGCTGTCAGATCAACGACAAGACATGGTCGAGATTTGGAGACATGGGATTTTACTCTACCTCGTTCGTTTATTCCAGCTATCGGACGAGATATTAAATACTTCGGATTTACTAGACAATGTCTTTTCGAGGGCCAGAAAACTATCATCAGAGATGGAACGGAAATTCTCAACGTCATGGCCGTTGTTTCAAGCAGGTTTATGTCTACGTCGGGAATCTCATGAACGGAAGCAATGGCTGCGAAACGAATTCGCAAGCCAGTTTAGGACACTTGGATGTTGGAATCCAAAACTTGCAATCGATGTGTTAGCAAAGTTTTGGCAGACCGGCAATAAGCTGAATCTTGAATTGCAGACGCTGCTGTTTTAGTAGCAAAAGCTCGATATTTGACGTGAAGATTAAGGACCCGAGAATGCTAGATCAACAAAGAACCCGATTGGCAGTTGTTTCAATCTGGATAAAAGCGTTTATATACCGCATCGATTTCTCGCATAATTTGGTTCTTGGTCGACTGCATTGCCCAGGAAATTGAGATGGCGTTTTGGGCTAATGTTACAATTTCCTCATCAGTAAAGCCAAAGTGTTTTGTGAGCAACAGATTATGCAGAATCCAGGCATCATCCATGAAAGCCGGGTCATCACTATGATGGTGAGTCTGATCCCTGCATCGAAAAGAAGTCTCATTTTCGATCCGAGCTCGCTGTAAGTCTGATATCGCATGTAAGCCCACGGGCAGATGGTCATGCCTATGTCTCGCTTCAGGATCAGGTCCACCAGCTCTGGTCTATCAGCTGCGTTGAGCCCATGGTCGATTCGATCCGCCCCATTCCCGCCCATCTCGGAAGCGACTTGTCGGATATGCTCGTGGGTGTTATCCTGTCCCACATCACAATGCATCGTGATCCGGAAGCCATCCCGTCGGGCGAGGGAGAACACCTCTTGGAATAGTAAAGGAGGTCGATGGTATTCGTTTGAATCAAGTCCAATGCCGGTAATCATGTCTCGATATGGCAATGCAGCCATATAGTGATCCATTGCGTCCTCAGGGGACAGATCGCGTAGAAAACACATGATCCACGAGGAACAAACCTAGATAATTTCGTCGTACTTTGAGTCTTTTTTTTCCCAATACATGACAGAGTGGCATTACTTACGTTGAATTCACACTGGGCTTTGACCTGAGCCTCTTTGAAGCCTCCCATCATAACATCCCAGGAGATACCTCGGCTTGTATGCCCCTGAGGATCGAAGAAGACCTCGCAATACCGAACATTCATGGTTGCAACGGTCTCGAAGTAGTTCATTGCCAGGTCGAAGTAATCCTGCTTGGTCTTTAATGTGTCAAATGCCCCATAATATGACGCGAAGAAGAACTCGCGCTCCTCATCTTCAGTTTTAGGTTCCGCGCTATTCATGGCGTATCTCAGCTCCTCCATACTTTGTAGCTCCGGGCTATTGCCAAACTTCACCTGGAGACCATTCCTCTGAGCCAGCTTCCACCTCAGTTCGGCAGTCAGAGTTCCTTCAATATGCACATGGAGCTCGACTTTGGGAATGTCTCGCACGAATTCGTCATTGGCTGCCAACAGGTCTTCTCTGAGCTTCCTGCGGAGCTTCCGGGGAAGTGCATCTTCAATACCCATAGTAATGATGTTGGTCAGCACTGTGATTTCGGGATGTGTGAGATATTTTTGAACGTTTCGTATTGAGGAGCTGTTGTGTGAATGTTATATATGCGGGGAAATCTGTTTGAATAGTTTGGCCGCTGCCTTTCCAAAACAGGTGAATATCTCAGTTCGGGGAGAGAATGAGTGTTCGGTATTGACCCTAAACCAGCATCCTAAGCCATCTGTGAGGCACTAACTAGTCCTAGACAAGTCATAATTTCAGCCCCGAAACTCTAAAGCAAGGAACCGTCGAGTAATCATACAAACGCGTTCTCCAAGTTCGACTCTGCGGGGCTCGCTCTTTTGGTGAAAATGATCGAACTTTGAGACGCACAATTTCCTAAAGAGGCAACTAGCCCTAGTTCGCGACCCAAAATCATGTACGATCGATAATAATATCTGAAGCCGAGTTTATCTGACAGGTGATATAATATGCACAATGGTTGCAATCGTCATACAGATTGTGGGCAATCAGGTAGTCACCATCCAACGTGAGAATTTCAGCATTCTTCTTATTTCGTTCTGAACGGGCATATTTTCCAAATCGCATATGCAAGCCAATAGAAGGAAGATAAACCAAAACAGATTTCAAAAGGCGAGGACTTTCACCGAGGTAGTCAAATATGCGACCATAAGGAGACAGAGCATCCGTTCCGATCGGGCCTGATACTATTAGCCCTAACAAACAGACAGTTAGTTGCATTAGGGATGGTGTTATTCTTTGCTTTGAAAACAAGGCACAGTTGAACGCGAGAGATACCATAGACTAAAACGCTAGAACAATTATCAAAGACAGAAACTCACAGCATAAAACAATAAGGAACGACTCAAAACCCACGAGATCACCACATACCATCTCGTGCGAGGCCTTCCATCAAATTCACAGCCCGAAGCGCAAGCTTCTTACACTCATCAGTGGCATGCTCATTCTCGACTGCAGCAGCAAAAGCCTTTTGCCAAAATTCCCATCTCTCTAGCCCATGCGTGGGCCCAGTATACAGCCCTTCGATTTCCCAAATTCCAGCACCACATGGATTAGCTTCCTGTGGGCGCAAGACCTCATTACAGAGCCATTGACCAGCACACAGAATCCATAAGGCCGCAGCACTGATATAACTCCTGTAATACTTTGCGCTTGGTTCACTCTCCAGAGCATCTTTCATGGTGGATATTGCCCACAGTGTGCCATCAAGGATGTCCAAAGCTGCCAGACGTGCAATGAAGGCTGCTATGTTGATCCAGTAGGCTTCCTCATCGGTTCCGGACTCAAACCCGGCTTTTGTTATCTTAGTATCCTCTATTCGGCAATTATGAGACGCGAACTCAAACGTACGGTCATACCACTCTTGTACTGCCGTTCGAAAAGAGTGCATGCTAGCATATATTTTGGACCCCTATATGGAAGACTTTTGTCAGCCATAACACATAGCTCTCGCCGATGGTATACAAACATGACACAACATACTTCATCAGTGCAACAAATTTCATTCAACTTGTACGATCTCTGCAGGCGTTGCAATAACCTCGCAAACCGCATCTGGGCTGGATGATCATATGGAATCTGCTGTGCTTGTTCCAAGGTAAGACAACCAAAATTCCCCAGCTGGAAGTGGAGGTCGCGTTCGTCGGGACTCGGAAGCATGTCATCAATTAGTTTTGTGGCTTCTCCTATTGAAAGATCTCCACCAGGCTCGAGGTATCGTCTTAGAATTTCCACTGCTTTGCCGTCAGAGTAGCGACCGATAACCTTGTTGACGGAGTCGTCGGTGTCGTCCAGGATTCGAAGATCCAGTGACGACATGTCGGCTTATTATGTTCTATGTAGCAGTGCAATGCGACCGAGAATAATATGGCACTGAAGAAAATCGAAAATGGAAAGCAGGAGAAAGTGGAATTAATTAAAAGTGACAAAGAAAAGTTGGGTCTAAGTTAGCCTCACGACTGTATAGGGCTGGGGTTAGGGCTTCGTACTCGGGTCCCCTATCCCAGTCATTATGTACCTGTTCAAATAGATTAAAATCAACCCAATAGGTTGTGGTATGGATCAAATCGAAGTATCTGTACAGGTACAAGCAGGAGTAATGCCAACCGAATAATCAGCTTTGATCGCCTCACAGGCAGCAAATAATCCAGATCCAAGCTTGAAAAAGCCAACACAGAGCACCAGCAAGAATACCAGCAAGAATACCAGCAAGAATACCAACAAGAATACCAGCGACGCAATGTCCTGCCGAGGCCCGTCAACAAGTTAATCTCTATGTAGACACCAGTAGATACGCGACCGCAAAGAAGACGTAGCCGAGAAACAAATTGAGTGCAGCGCTCAACAACGACGAGAAATCCCCCACGCTTGGGATGGATTGATTTCAGGTGTCCAAAACCGAGAATCCAAGTAGCTGGTATGAGGAAGCCAATCCAGATTAATCTCCGGTCAGCAGCCAAGCGACCTTCTGCCATGACATGGTTCGTAACCTGATTTCATGTTGTTGATCTGCGCTATGAAATGTCAACGATCGGTGAAAGGCTAGCAACTATAATCAGAACAATTTATCTTCTTCCAGAAGTATTGAAGGCCCTCACTTTTTTTGTATATGGCGTGATTGTTACGGAAATGGCGAGTTTGCACCATTTCCGAAGGAACTACGGTACAAGTTAAAACCCAACGGGCGGACTCACCAGATGACTGTCCGACTCTATACTGGCCTCCATTGAGATACCACACCCTGGTCTTGATTCATAGCCTTGGCTTGGTTGAATCTGTCTGTCGTTAAGTTTCAACAAAGAACCCTGTCACTGCATACCATCCCCGTTGCTCTTCGCTTGCAAGGAAAGATACCTTCAGACACAACGAATTAAGCTTCATCCAAACCCGCACACGAAGCCCATGTTAGGGCTAGATGGCGCTGGTTCAAAGTAGGCAGATATGATGCTCGGGAAGACGGCCGACGCATAGATAATAGCCCCAATAAGATTCGCAGCATACGGGTCCCCGCCCACTCCTGACGCCATCTGGTCTAATATGGTACAACTCCTATTCTATACAACATAGGGTCTAGGATTATCACTAAACGCTGAATTATTTGCAATTTCTTACTGGGCAACACAATTGCGAAGAAGAGGGAGGAAAGGGAAACTCACCCATTCGTGCTTGTGAGGGGTGTTTGCATCATCAGGATGCTGGCGGGGAAGACGTTGAGGGGGATATATAGCCATCAACAATCCGACACGAAGGACAAAACGAGACACTGTCAACCTTTCAAATAAAACGCGGCCCTTTGAAAGCAAACTCTGCAATATAAGATACAATTGTACTTGACATCTCTCCTTACTCTTATCCTCCAGCCCTAAATCATGGCTCCCGCAGTCACTGAAACGACAGAGTCTACCATTCCAATCAGGGAGCATATCACGTCCCAAAAGGGCCTCAAGAAGACACCTCTCAAATACAGCGGTGCCCTCGATGTGTATGAGCACTTTGATCTGACCCCAACCATCGGCCGAGAATATCCTACCGCCAGGGTTACAGAGATCTTGCGAGCTCCTAATTCAGATGACCTTCTTCGTGATCTTGCCTATACTAGTCAGTTGGCAGTTTTGCTTCCCCCCTTCTCAAAACAAGAGCTAACTGGGTAATATATTAGTATCCTCCCGCGGCGTCGTATTCTTCCGAAAGCAAGATGACGTGACCGACGAAATACAAAAGGAACTTAACCAGCGACTGGGTGAACTGGCCGGAAAGCCCAAGACCTCTGGCCTGCATATCCACCCCATCGCCAACTCTAGTCGCGAAGAGGGTACGAAGGACGACGAAATCAGTGTCATCAGCTCTAAACAGCGCGAGAAGCTTTACAATCATCGCAATGCACGTTCCCAAAGCGCTAGGATTGAATGGCACAGTGATATCACTTTTGAACCTATTCCCAGTGACTATACCAGTCTACGATTGACCGTACTTCCAAAGACGGGTGGTGGTAAGTACTCTTCTTGTTTTGAGCAATATGGATTATTGCTGACGGGAGGGATGACAGATACTTTATGGGCCTCCGGCTACGAGGTATATGATCGCATCTCTCCTCCATACCAAAAGTTCTTGGAAGGCCTTACTGCAACTTATGCACAACCAAAATTCGAGGAAGTTGCACGAGACAAGAATTTTGAACTTCATCCGGGACCCCGTGGTGCGCCCGAAAATGTTGGCAACATACTACGAGCCGTGCACCCTGTAATTCGTACAAATCCAGTCACAGGCTGGAAAAGTGTTTTTGCAGTAGGAACTCATTGCCAGAAGGTGAATGGCCTCTCCCAGGAAGAAAGCGCCCATCTTCTCAAGTGGTTTGTTGACCTCATTGTTGAGTCCCATGACTTGCAAGTGCGCTTCCGTTGGCAGAATCCTAATGACATTGGTAAGGACACATCCACACACACTTACATTTTGGAGTTGAGATACTAATGCCAATGTCTCTGTTTTAGCAATCTGGGATAACAGATCAGTGTACCATGCCGCTACGTGGGATATTGATGGCCAGGGTCCACGATCTGGCCATCGCGTTGTCAGCCTTGGTGAAAGACCCTACTTTGATCCTGAGAGTACTGGAAGACGAGAGGCTTTGTTCGGTTAAGAATAAGGGCGTAGTTCTCGGAGAATGTGCTCTAGCTCGAGGCTCAAACAGTGAACCTATTCTTGGTAGCGCTTGTGTACCAGAACATGAATCGCTCGGCATCAACGCATGCAAGCACTCTAACAAGCAATTCATTATCATTTGTAAGAGAAACAATGGCTAAAACCGAAGATTCAATGTAATTGGACCCTATTATACCTAAGCGCCATTTCTTTGTGTTGTAATGGAAGCTATTCGTCTAGTGCGATGCATTTAAGCGCCGAGTGCCACCATTCACAGTTCGACTTTCAAGAACTTAATTTTGATCTGTCACACATACGGCACAGGCAGAGTTTACTCCGTTGTGTATCGAATAAATCTAATAATATATCCATAAGCGCTTTTCGGTCATAGAATATTAAACATGGGTCTCTCCACCATGCTGCTCGATCTACACATTTTAGTTATGATCTGCTCTGCAACGAGCGTCGTGGGAAAAACCTTCACACAACATATGACACAGCAACGACTGATGAAGAACACTGCAGTTTTTATCTAGTTGTGGTTATTGAGTCCTCAAGTCTTCGAACCTCCTGACATTCGATATTTCGATATTACATCTTGACGACCCATCATGACAACATATAGCTGCGCCTGGCCGTCAGGCATGGCCTATATACCAGCTTCAAGCCCCTGTGGACCCATCAATGAGACGAATCCAGTCGTCTCATGTTGCGCAGATGGAGATTTTTGTCTTTCTGACAATATCTGCGCATATACCTCTCATAGTAATGTCGGTGGGAGTGGATACTATTCCGCCGGCTGCTCAGATGGGACGCTTATGGAAAAGGGCTCAAGCTCGGCGTGCTCAAATCGATGTGGTGAGTGATATCTAGTTTGTTCGGTCTCAATTACTATTTTCTTGACTGTTCTTGGTGCACTATAGCCGATACTGGTCTGCCCGACGTTGTTTATGACAGTTCATCTGGTTCCTGGAAATGCTGTGGAGGAAATGAGAGTGAACGAAAATGCCAGTCACCAACGAACGAGACGTTCATTGGGGGTGCTCCTTCGAATCTTTTCACGATATGGGTTGCTGGATCTAGTACAACGATAGCATCGACATCGACATCGGCATCCACGTCAACTACTTCTAAAACGACATCTCCATCTACGTCCACATCGTCATTGACGTCAACATCAACATCCTCAACATCCTCAACATCCACAACGTCAACCACGATATCGATATCATCAGCATTATCAACAACAATGGCATCCGCAACTACAACCCCAACCCCAACTACGTCGCCTACTTCAACCGCCGAAATACACACCCCTAACACCAGCCGCCCTTCAGAGCTATCAGTCGCAGCCAAGACAGGCATCGGGATCGGTGCGGGCGTATTAGTGCTTGTTCTTCTTGCTTTCATATCGTTATATTTCCACCACCGTCGTCGCCGGCAACGAGCCGTTAAACTTCAGGATATAGCGCCGACAAAGGGATACCCAATGTCATCGTCATCAGCTAAAACACTATATGAACTACCTCCGACGCCTAAACCACAGGAGCTTCCACCGAATACCAGGCCATTGGCTGAGCTATATTAAGGGAGTCAATCAAACGGTGTTAACTTAGAAAGGGAGAGGAAATTTTATTCTTGCGTTCAGCCAGTGGTTGTTCATGATTGCATCTTATAGCAAGCGTTTTTGGGTAGGCAAGCTGTTAGGGTGGTAGGTTTCATAGCAAGCGGTTACAGCCTTGAATTTGACTTTTTGAGGTCTGAAACAATAATATTTATATTCATAATATTGAATATGTTGATATTCTCATGTTTTGTGATCATCTCTAATCTATTGACCACTGCGCGATGCCGACAACTACCAGGCCCTAAGTCGGATGTCACGCTCGTCTTACGAACGAAGTTTAGATATGAAATATACTAATCTACTTGAGGATTTATGATGAGCATTTCGTGTTAATATATCGATATAGTATCATAAACTATCGATGCAGATATGGGGAGAGACATTTTGATTGTTATAGCCAGGGAACATGGGAGAGATTTGGGCGGAATTTCTGCTGGTAGCGAGCCTCCTAGGTATGGCGCGCGCTCAGAGAAGAACTCTTTGCCTCTATTCATCTCCTCTATCAGCCCCTCTGCTCCTCGTCGTCTTTTATTCCCTTCTTCACTTCACCTTCTTTCACAGTTTTTCAAGGATATTCTTCCTCGTCTGAGACTAGATCCCTCCACAATCCAAATGCCATCACATAGGGACTATTCATGCCGATCTCCTCACCAATGTCATGGTACGACCAATGCGTAATGTCAACCAAATATCTATCCGGCAAATGTGAGTCTGCTCTTCTCCATAATCAGATTCTATCGAAAGAAACTCACAATTTATCATTCATTCTATCATATTGCAAGAAACTAGGATGTTGACCCCCATCGTCACTTTGATCTTCCCCAGTTCGTTTAGTATGTAAGCAAGTTACTTCCTGATACTAAGTAGCTCCTTGTCGGACAGGTCATCCATGATCTCCTCAACATCGTCACCCGGCACCTGTTCCATAGCATCGAGATATATGAAGCCTCCTGGGCATGGTGAAATCTCTGCTTGCTCGTAAAAACAGCTGTCGATGCGCCCGGGGCCATGGCCGATCTTGAACAGCAGATCGATGATATCGGGTTCTAATCCACGATGGAACTTGACATCTGCCTGGAGATCCTCCAAATCGTCGATATCGAAATCGTCAGGCTTTACACTATGATGAAAGAAGACAGGCAGTTAGTATTATTTCAAAAGCTGATGATAGAAAATAACTTACTCATAACTGATCAACACCATAACCTTGGTGCCAGTTTCTTGGATACGCCCATTAGCACGGACGAGCATCTGTGCCATGCTTTCGTCCAAACCCTCTGTCAACATCTCCACGACTTTAACATTCTGTTCTGTATCATCTTCGCCGATTTCAAACGTCCGACCCCTTAGGTCGCGATACCAGATATTCTCATACATATCGAAGAAGGTGGAAACAGGGAAACATGAGTTTGGGAGAAGCAAGTATTAATTGGTGTGGACAAAGAAGCTGATGAAGATAAAATTTAGAACATTCATAGTCATGGCGGGAGGTATGTGACAAGATAGTTAGGCAAACATAAATGACGCGCCATTCAGGGTTTCTATTATTAAAGGAGTTTGCATTTATTGCAATAATAATGAACATTTGATATGGCGCCTGGGATATACGATACAATCAAACAAAGTCATACTGATACAAACGATTTGTGTGGGAATATGGCAAACAACACTGGGACTCTGCTTTATCACGGTCTGAAGGAATCGATCTACATCTATGAGCAGGATACAATAAAGAATTTTGGGGTTCTCCAGTAGCATCTCATAATCATTGGTTAGATAGATAAATGGATTACTTGGATCCCCCGCACAAAACGACCCAGCCTCTCGAAATACAAGTTGGTGGTAGAGCAGACCAAGAAGTGGAATAATTTCACTACGATGGTACAAAACGTGGTCGTGAACTTTGAGGCCAAGTCCAAAGCCAGAATCCAGCCTTGAATCAATACTAACTGTATTCATAGACCGATGGTAGAAGTTACACGTCGGTGGCAAAGCGTGCTCGAACTTCATCTAGCCCTAGTGGGAGCCGTTGCAAAAAAGTTCCAAAGAAGTTCTAAATCAGTCGGTAGCTAGTTCGCTAGGTAGTCCTATTAAAAGTTGTTTTTCGTGCCTTGAATCCTCTAGTTATAGAGTAGAACCCCGCGATAACGCAAAACCTGCCTAGATTCAATAAGTAACAAGGGATGCTTGGATTAAAAAATGAGCCGAATGACTAATCCAGAGTGCTCTTGGTTCGTTGGGGATATCTCCTTTCCTCGGCCTCGCCTTCTTTAGACAACGCACAGAGTAGAGGCGATTACACAGTCCCACGTCTGCCCGGGCAAGAAGCAAGAAGCAAGAATCATATCGTAGATAAGGACTCGCATCGGCCGTCGTCGGCCGCCTTCGGCTAAAGTCAATCGAAGAGGTTATTGTCTTTCCTCACGACTAGCGCTTTGCCAAAGGACTGTCAAATTACAGGCTGTTGACCTAACACATATAACTGCATAAACACCGGCCTTGTGATGTCTGTCGTCGCCAGAAGCATGCATGCATTTATGAGGACCAACCCCCATGCCAGGTCTGCCGTGACTTGGGAACAGCCTGTACTTTTGATGAACCTCCAGCAAAACGGCGTCGACAGATCCGACAAGCTGGCAATGACTCCGTGTCGCGTTCGCGGCCTTCCTCTCCCATAGATCATCGGGCAAATGGTAATGACGGTTCGACTTTCTGTGTTTGGTCTCAAGACCCGAACAATCCCTCTTTAGCTTTGGGACTTTCTGATCCTGGTGCCTCAAGTTCATGCGATACTGCGCTCGTCGGTGAAGATGCAGCCGTTTTACATATGCTACAGCATGAAGGTCATCACGACATGTGGTTCACAATGTTGGACCCTACGTTGGCCTCGTTTCCCCTGGGAAGCGAAGAAATGACCCTAGATGACATCAACTCTTACCAACTCGATCCTTCATTCCAACTACCTTCTCGCCCGCCTTCGCCATCAAAGACTCGCGCTAAAACAAACCCAGCCCAGCACGTCACGGGATTCCTTGCTCAAGGACATCCTATTCAACAGCTTGACTCGGCAGATGGTAGTGTCTCTGCACAGTACTTCGGACCATCCGGTGAGATGGATCCATACATTCTTCAGCATATGCTTTTCCCGGAGGACGGAAAAGTAGTTTTCGGACAGTTTCAGTATCGGCAGTTGACAAGTTCTTATTCGCACGATGAGCAAGAGTCTTGTGTTCCGGCGAATTTCTTGATTCATATGAACAGGTCTCCTACCCTTCTATCGCCAGAAGGCACAATCTATCACACTCATGATGTATTGCTCGAAAACCTGATATCCACCGAACAGGGCTCGCAGTTGATTGGGTTGTAGGTTTTGCCTCTTGGATCCCCTCCGATTGGGAATTTCTAACACTTCACTAGATTCCTCAGATACAGGTTCCCCAACATTCCAGTTCTGTCTCGCAGCCATCTGAAAGTAAGAACGGAAACCTTGATTCCCCAAATCAAAGTAACCGAATTACTTCCACCGTATCTTCTTGCCGCCATTTACGTTTCAGCGGAGCCATTTAGCCGATACGATCCCATGCTGAATGTTTGTAATGTCAATACCCCATTCCCACGTACAGAACTCCGCGAGATAGCGTACCAAGTAATTATAAAACAAATGCATTCACCAAATCTCCACCTCCTACAAGCTCTTTTGATCTATCTCCAGACGCCCCAAGACCATGTTAGAACCGCGTCTGCGGAGGACTCCAGCAAATGGTCTTTGGTAGGTTCTACTGTGAATATCAGTCATCACCTTGGGCTTCATATGGATTGTTCTAGTTGGCCCATGCCTGCGTGGGAAAAGCGGCTTCGCCGCCGAATATGGTGGATAGTCTACTCCGAAGCCGTTTGGAGACCTCTTTTACTTGGAATGCCTCAGTTAATAAATGATGATGACTGGGATGTCAGCCCCCTAGAAGATAATGATTTTCAGATGGACCATTTATGGTGCCCAGCTGAAGAAACTGCTGCAGAAGAGCAAGCTCATCAAAAACCCTGCCCGTTCTGTCACGGCGGACGTGATTTCAAGTACTTGGCCGGGCTCTCATTGATTGCCTATGACACACACAAATCTTTATTTACCATGGGTGCAACCAAGAGGTTAGCTACCAATTTCTCTGCTTCATTGGTAGCGGGGAAAGAGTTGCTGGAAAAGCTTCATCATTGGAGATCAAGGACACCTATTCAAATGGCCCCAGAAAATGGCTTAGATGCAGAGCCCCGTTTTTGCTTTCATGCAGGCTCATCGTCCCACCTGAAATTGGCATGTTTGACTTTAGAGACTCTTATCTGGCGAGCCATAACGAGACCCCTAAGCAACTTGGTGGCTCGAGAAACGTACCTTTCGGATGCAAGAGAGTACCGCCCCAAAGAACGATATCAGGGTCGACCATATCCCAAGCATGACTGAAATAGTAGGTGAAAACCCTATAAACTTTGAAGAAACATATCGGAACTGCCTTAATAGTGCAAATCGCACGTTGGGGTACGCTCAAAGGCTCGGGTCTTACGATTGCAATGGTTTTTCATATTCGTGTAAGTCCAACCCATTCTTTTAGTTTATTTCTTTCCAGATCTCTTCGTGGAATGTTTAGCCTCCTTGCATGCAAACAACCTGATATTGAAATAGGGTCTTCGGCTTGCTTTTCCGTCTTGTCAAATTTCATCATGTTGCTTCTCATTCAAGCTCCCACCAAGCTCCTCGCCAAAGAGTTATTAGCTATTCTCGCAAAATGGGTAATAATTATGAGGGAGCAAAGTGTTGTATTTGATACCATGAGGTTGGGTCTACTTAGACTAGATTCTTTCTTCCGAATGGGTCTCGAAAATACGTTTAGACTACCAAGCCATGTCAAGGACACTCTACGACAAGAGTTACCTACGCCACGATATCAAGGCTAAAATCCATTTTTTTTGTGAGATAGTTCTATCATTTTCGATAGAATAGTTAGGTATGCATCCAGGTTGCTTCAGTGTATAAACGCGTAAATGCCCATTTATACCTTGTAGTTCGTTCCAGACATCCAATCTACTACAGATATCGATAGTTGGCTGGATAATGCAGGAATCACTGTATCATTTCTACTAGATATGATCACAAATCATCATCTCTAGAGCCCTCTAATCCGGAATTGTTATTAGATACGCTAAATGATTAGTATTTGTAGGTTTCGTGTGTAGAATAATGATAAAAGATAAGGCTATTCCCCAGAATCGATGAATTGGCCGTATTATCATGGTGTGATTGTTGGCTCGAAATGGCCGATGTTGGCCTATCGCATGAGATCGAGCCGCCGTCAAATTGACTCTGATACCTAGTGTCGGCCAAGGTTTTGATAATGAGACAGTAGTAAATCTTACATATCACTCACAATCTAAAGATTTTAAGTATTCCCACCTCGGTCATTGCGATTCATTAGACAACTCTCCAGTGTTAATATCCATACCTGAAGTTCTCCTTATTCTTGATTACACGTTCTCACAATGAACGGAAATACAAGACAAAAGCCCATAGACAGTGGTCGTCCAGTTCGAGTTGTCATCATTGGAGCCGGAGTATCTGGAATTGCTTTGTATATCCGTCTTCTCCAGTATGTACCTAACGTCACAATCACTATTTTCGAGAAGAACGCCGGGTTGGGAGGGACTTGGTTTGAAAATCGCTATCCTGGAGTTGCTTGCGATATACCCAGTCATGTATACCAATATTCATTTGAGCCAAACACACAGTGGTCGAAGCTCTTTTCCACTGGAGCCGAGATTTTAGAATACGTGAAAGGCGTTGCCAACAAGTATCGGGTCTCCGAGAAGATAAAGTACAATACGAGGGTTGTTGGCGCTACTTGGCATGATAACAAGGGCGTATGGATGGTGAAGACAATGAATGCTAAACCTTCTGGAGAATCTGAAGAGGAGGAGACAGAGGCAGAGATAGTTATCAGTGCTGTAGGGATCCTCAACAACTGGAAATGGCCAGATATCGAGGGTCTTGATGCGTTTGAGGGCAAACTGCTTCATTCTGCGAATTGGGACACTACTTGGTGAGTAGTATCCTTTTCTGCCCTTTAGGTACATGGGTTACTAACAGGAATGAAATTCGGACTTCAGGGATTATACAGGACAAGCTGTTGCGCTGGTTGGCTGCGGCTCTTCAGCAATCCAAATTCTACCGCATCTTCAAAAGAAAAGTCTGCGCGTGCATAATTTCATTAGGGGAGGAACCTGGATCAGCCAGCCATTCGGCTCTACATTCACTGAGAACATCTTAACAAATAGTGCAGAGTCTGGAAACTACGCTTACACTAAGGAAGAATTGCAACGATTTGAATCCGACACTGAATACTATCAGGCATATAGGCGAGAAATGGAAAGTTTCATCAACAAAGATTTCCCATGTCTCTTCCCTGGAACCTCCGAAGAAGAAGAATCGACGCAAAAAATCAAGGATAACATGCGCGCCAAACTCGCCTCCAAGGAGGGCGTGTATGAAGCTCTCGAACCTCAGTTCACACCTGGCTGTCGGCGCTTGACTCCGGGCCCCGGGTATCTGGAAGCTCTCGCCCAAGATAATGTTGAGCTAGTGAAGACACCAATAGCGCGCATTACCAAACGAGGAGTGGTTACTACAGATGGCAAGGAATGGATCGTAGACGCAATTGCTTGCGCTACTGGGTTTGACTGTAGCTATAAGCCTCGCTTTCCGATCATTGGAAAAGACAATAAAAACCTCTCTGAGAAATGGCAGGAACGAGCCTCAGCTTACCTATCTCACTCAATTCCAGGATTTCCAAACTACTTCACTGTCGGTGGTCCTAACTCAGCCACTGGCGGTGGCTCACTTCTCTTGATCCTGGAATCGGTAATGGGATACGTGGTGAGGGCCGTACAGAAAATCAGCCGCGAGAACATCAAGTCGATGGAAGTCAAGGAATGTGCATTGGTCAGCTGGCAAAACCATTTGGATCAGTACTTTCCAAAGACAGTGCACGTTGACAATTGCACAAGTTGGTATAAAATTGATGGGAAAATCCTCGGGTTGTGGCCTGGGAGCAGTCTCCATGCCATGAAGACTCTTGAACATCCACGGTGGGAAGACTACGAGTACAAACTCGTAGAGAAAGAAGATGAGCTAAGCTGGATCGGTAATGGATGGACGATTGAGGATGTAAATCGAGGTAATCTCGGCTATTACATTGATTTTGCAGATGTGCCCCCTATTCCT
This sequence comes from Talaromyces marneffei, assembly GCF_009556855.1. Classification (NCBI taxonomy): domain Eukaryota; kingdom Fungi; phylum Ascomycota; class Eurotiomycetes; order Eurotiales; family Trichocomaceae; genus Talaromyces; species Talaromyces marneffei. The sequence continues at coordinate 186,795 of NC_072350.1, read as the reverse complement.
TCTGAGGAACTCCTAGCCAAGCAGCCATGAGTGTTATTTTATGATATATCAGAGCAATCCGTGATTAGTGATGGAGTCATAGTGAAATTGAAAGGTCTATTAATGAACTATAGAATTCATAAAGGCAAACGGCTCTCCATTTTGCATCTCGGTAACTGTGACCTCCAATCCTACTTTGCCCTACATGTAGATGTCCATGTAAGATCGCAGCTACACAAATATAAAATGACAAGAGCGGTATGTATAAGAACTCAAAGAAGCATTTATTAGAACATAAAATACTCTACCAAAAAAAAAAAAAAAAAAGAGCCGCACCGAGTAAACCATTGTGGGTTTTTGCGACCTGGTCCGGGGTGCTTCTCTACATACAATCTTAGACTTGAGGCCTCTCAGTCGTCCAGCCAGCACCAACCCCCAAAGCGCGATTGATGGCTGCACAATTATGGGCCATTTCCGCTCCCATCCATTCGCTGTCTAGTCTTTCAAGGTCCGACTCTATCTCCCATGCTTTGCCACCTTCCACATAAACCGCCAATCCAGTTTGGAGTGTTCCGTCCTCGAGGACTGGGGATGCCGTGATATTGATAGCATAATCACTAACTTCCGCCGCCTTGTTAATTGGTAGGTCCCTCTCTTTCCAGATATGCTCAACTCTCGATGCCATGCCAGTGCTTATCAGAGAAGGGCAAAGAATATTGACTCGAATAGAATGCAATGAATGCAGATTCTTGCGCGTGGATCTAAAGAGACCCATGACACCATGTTTACTAGGCGAGTAAATAAACAAGCCAACCTGCTCCTTGAAAGCCGCCAATGATCCGGTAAGAAGTAAAGATTTGTCCCGGCTCCCTTCCCCTTGCCTAAGATATACCGTGGCGATCCTGGCGAAGTACAACGCTCCCAACAAATTGATATCCAGTACTGAAGTAGATGGTGGCTGTTTGACGGACTCCAGATCCAAGGATGGGTCGAACCAATTTTGCCCTTCTGTAACGCCAGCGATCGAAAGAGCATGATCTACTCGTCCATGCTGGTCAAATGCCGCTTGGAAAAGATGTAAATTATCCTCGTACGACCGAACATCAACCTGTTGAAATAAAACTGTTCCATTACCCTGAGTGGTGATTGATTTTAAGCTCTCGACCAACTCCGTGGACGCCACGGCATCTATATCGCCAAAAACGACATGGGCCCCAACTTTGTACAGACTTTGAACTAGTTCTCTTCCGACACCGTGACCGCCTCCTATAATATATGTTATTGTCAAATTCAAGCAAGAGGAAGGAATGGTATATTACCTGTTAGGACCACTACCTGTGAGCGGAGCTTTGAGAAAGATTCGATGTTCAAGTTGTAGGCTGGCATGGTAACAACAGGCTCCGAAAGGACTCCAATTCAAACGGGTTATCAACCAACTTCGAGGAAAATAATTACTTAGGATAGACTGAGCTCCTTTACCTCCAACTCCACGGCTTAAGAAGTCCTTGAGTTTCTCACGAACTTGTTCGGCCACTTGAGTTGGCCGAAATAGGGCATGCGTATAGTTTCCAAAGACGATAGAAGAAATATTACAGTCGCCGGTGGCCGCCAGTGGCCGAGTATCAGTAGATATCATTCATACTGGCTCTAGGCGTAACAAAATTTTCGATCACAAGTAAAATTTGACAGACTGCACTCCACCCTTCCCTCAAAATGTGATAAACACTCCGCCTTGCTCTAACTACTCTGGTGACAGACTCTTCGCTTTCCTGTACACGGGGTGTAATAGAAAGTGTCAACCTAGTAGTTACTTTCTTTTTCCTGGTAAGAAAAGGGACAAGAAAGAAAATAGACTTTGGAGTATCTGTGCAAGATTGCCTAGGACTGGTCTAATAGGACTCCTACACCAAACACGCCATAACTTTGAAGAGGCGGAGAATTCTGGTCAGAAAAGACCTTACAACAAATGGGAATCACCCAATATTCAGCCTATAGAATATGTCTCATGTATATCATAACTGATAAGCAACCTTTGCGATGGCCGACAGTAACATGGCTCCTCGGCCAACGTTCGCCGATAATCTAACCCTAAAGCCACCGTCTACACGGCGAACGTCGTAACGTATGATACGATGGTAATTGCCTATTTTAAACCACAATTATATCGATAACGACTATCAACTTACAGTCGAGTTTTTTCCAAACAAGTCTGCCAACATGACTGTCACACATGTGGTGCAATTTCAGTTCAAACCGGGGAGTAACTCGGAGACATATCAGGTATGAAACTTGCAACGGCTTCTTGGCTGATGGAGTAGTGCTTACCAAACATGTTCTGCTATTAGGGGCTAGTTGACAAGATGCTGGCATTGAAGGAAACATGTCTTCATCCAGAGACAGGGACACCGTATATTCAATCCTGTGCTGGCGGCCGCGACAACTCCGTCCAGGGTTTGCATGTGAGTACTGACTGGGCAAACCCCTACGGTTACCTAGATGTTTGCAGCTGATCTTTCTAGGATGGAATGACTCACGTCTTCATCGTCACTTTTTTGAGCGCGGAGGACCGAGATTATTATGCATTACATGATCCAGTCCACTTGGAGTTTGTTGACTGGAGTGAATCAGTTGTGTCCAAAGTCCAGGCAATAGACTTTATAAGCGGTGTCTTTGATGAATAGGCAGCGATGCTGGATTGGCCAATTCACTGCGATGTTCATCATGACTTCATACATACTGGATAGTTTCCAGGTAGAGAAAAAATGCACCGGGCCTGACCTGTGTGCGAAGAGGCTTCGTGGTCCTCTTCCTAGTTAACTGAGTTTAGCATCAAACTCAATATTTACAAAGGTCTTTCGTTCTCTGGTAAGCCGAAAGGCTGAAGAGAACAATACTCTCCTTCAAGAAGTCTCCGTGTATTACAACATGGCGACATCTCATCATAAATTAACTCTATCCATGGATGTGGATGATCTAGTGCTTAGGGAGATCATATAAACTCGATTCCTTTCCGGAAGCTCGTATGATAAATATACAGTTCAATATGCCTATGTCCATAAAGTATGTTCAACAAAAAATAAAAGTGTACAACGAATAAAAAACGAAGCTTAGATCAACCACGTCTCCACCTCCCTGGCAACAACCACGCTCGCGGCCTCAAAATACCGTCCAACCTCCTCCGAAAGATATACCAACACCGGACCGAGTATCATGGTTGCACCCATCCACATCACCGCACACGCAAACGGCTCCCTATCCGCGAGCTGTCCACCAGGGTACGCATAACCCGTTAGATCCTTCCAGATCCAATTCTTAATCGGTTCACGCCATAGCGAGTATACGATCTGCTGAATCAGATGTAGCGGGAATGAGATTCGGCCGAGGTATTGTAATGTCCGTGAAGCTTCGAGGGGCCGCCGAAACAGCCAGCGTGGGGAGTTGTTTATCGAATAAATGACCAGCACAGAACCAATGGATTTCCAGCTGTGGTGGACCACTTCCCATGTTTTCCATGTTGAGGGCTGCAGGATCAGGAGGATGCGGTATCCGGTCGTGAGGTGGCCATCGTTTCGGCTCGTGCTGCCCGAGGGGAGACACATGAGATGAATTCCCAGGGCGAAAAGAACGAGATTGGTGATTGTGACGGGGGTCATGATTTGGCGGGCTTTCTTGCTGTCGGCGAGCAATTGGCCGCTCCATGTTAACAGACTTGAAAGTGTCGATGATAGGGAAGATGGTATAGACCATGAAAGACCAGGCTGCAGTGTCCCATTAACATTCTCCTCGTCCGAAGCATCCTCAGGGTCTGGATAATGTTGATTATGAGGCGTATATCCCTCTTCAGCCTCCTGATTGACCTTCATCTCCGCCAACCACAACCCAGCCACGAACGTCGCAACATCCCACATGCCATACCACAGAAGATAAATCGCCAAGGCAGCCAACACAATCAATCTGCGCTGGGCTCTCCAGGGCGCCATAACCGTGACCAGGAAATACACCAAACACGACCCTCGAAACTCGACCGGCATCGTCCAGAATTGTTCATTCAACCCATGATTTACGTCCTTGTACTGCAACGCGCCGAATGGGTTTATGATGTCGGTCAAATACCGAAACAAAAACGCTAGATGACCCCCCGGCGCACTCCAGGGCTTAATCTTGTGCTCCGCAACAAACTGCTTGATTTCCACAGACGTAAAACTATACAAATTCACCCAAAACAAAAACTGAGACACACATGCAATCATCACGACGGGCAAGAACAGTCTAAAAACCCGGCGTGTCGCAGCGGAAGCAACCTGTCCCAAGAAATCGGCCTGGTGTCGCTGTTGTCGCACACGCAACAAATTAATCGAAACCGCATACCCCGAAATCACAAAGAAAAGCGTCACCATCGCATGTGCCGCGAATACGATTCGGAAGGGGGGTAATTGTAGCCATACGCGGTTTTTGGAGGCGGGTTCGGCCCAGTACGACCGGAAGGGGAGGTTGAGGTCGTTCAGAAACAGACGGTCGAAGGCGACGATGACAGCGGTGAGGCCTTTGAGGCTGTCGAGGTATTTTGTGCGGTCCATCCTGTCCTCTCCCTTTCTCTCTCTTTGTGGAATGTGTGGGTAATCGTCCGTTATTCTCGTCTGATGTGTCCGTTGTTCATATTCATCGCCGTGAAATTGGGAGTCGTTGGAGATAGACACGTGCGTCTAGGGTGACAACAGCCTTAAATTATCGATCAGATCTTCGTCCTTCAGCAGAATAATCCATCATCCCAATGGCAATCGGCCAAATGGTGTGACGACTGAAAATTTCCCTCAAGTCTTCTGGGTTGGTGCCACTTGCTAAGGCCCTAAATTGTAGAGAGGGGCCGTGTTGCTCGTTGTGGTTAGAGCCAGGATTTAGTCAGCCTTATTTATTTCGTGTTGGTTGCGACGTTTGTCTTGGCTAAATTGATTCTCAATGTTTAAGATTGGGGTTTGATGTTTTGTGGATATTTGTTTATCTACTCCGTACAGGGGGATTTATTGGAGGAATCGCATTGAGCGTCCTTGTTTTGGCCGCGAGTCGGCATGGGGATTGTTTCATGTTCAACCACAATTGAATATCCTCAATTTTGGACATCTTTTTGATATATACAGGTCAAGACAGTTATGTTATACAGCCTCCGGTCGCTTGATCAACATCCACTCCGGCGGGTGGAACAAATGGCCTCTTCTGCGTCGCACGAAATACGCATACAATCCGCCCGCCATGTAAACTGCTGCTGTACTGATAGCCACCGGCCACTGGAATTGCGATGGTTTCGAAAAGATGATCGTCGATGCATATGACAGCAACTCGAAAAGGTTTTGGAATGCGGCCTCAGTGGTGGAAAATTCTCCGCGATGTGAATCTTCCACTTCCTATTACGAATCAGTATCCTCCCAGTTTCTAACAATAGTGTGTGGTGACTTACATCTTGAATGAGATTCTGTGCGCACAAATCATAACCCCATAGCCCAATTCTGCTCAACGCAACCCCGACCGCCAAGCCAGTCGCCGCGATAATCACATCGCGGCCCTCGCGATTGAAATCAGCAAAGAACCATGTGACCCCAGCACCGAGCCAGCCCATCTGCCAACAGAGACTCCATATCCCTCCTCGCACAACACCAACACGTTTCATCATCCGGGGTGCGATCCATGTTGCGCTGAGTTCTAGGGCAGTGCTCACTGTTCGCGCAATGCCGATGTAGAGGGTGCTGTAGCCGACTGAGATGAGGTATGTGATCATTTGTCCAGAAAAGGATAGAACGGTGAAGTAGAGAAGGGATAGCGCGAATGACGGGATAAATGCGGAGTGGTTGAAGTAGAAGTGAAGCGATCTGATGGGGAAGACTCCCTTCAAGCAATAGAAAATCGTTGTCATGGCAGATCGTTGTGGAGCCGCATCGGCACTCGATTCCAGGCGTTCGACTTCGTTTCGACGCAGTTGAGGGAATCTCTTAAAGACCTACACGCTGAGCATAGGAATGCACATGGATATGAAGTCAACTCACCTGAGCAATACATATATACTCAACCAAGACCGAAGCCACGTTCATAGCTAGAGTAACCCGGATAGCCATCAGAGTTGACGCCAACGCCACTAAGGAAATCGTCAACGGGCCCATGAGTTTGCAAAAGAGGTCAATTCTTCGCATTCGCGCATTCATCACTAGGCTGGTCAGCAGTTGTCATCGCATCTCAAGTATTATACTCACCTCTTCGGACTCCTTCATTCCCTTCCGTAATAACAACAATCTATATATTCATCAGCCATATTCACAACCATATCAAGGAACAACATACCCAATCCCGCTCAATCGAAACCGAATTCAACACAGAACACAACTTCTCCACACACGCCAGCATAACCGTAACCGCGAAAAGCCCATCCTTCACTCTCCCACCTCCAATCACCTCATCTTCTTGCTGCAATACCCAAAAAATAGCACAACTCGCCGCAACCGCCAACCGCTGACCGATAATCGACACCTGTACCGTAGACAGTCTCTCTCCACGATCGATCCATGCCCCCAATGCCTGCGCAAATATGATTGCAGCGCCGCTGCGTACCAGCGCGTAGACGGACATGGGGAGTAAAGTCTGTGGGTAGATGGATGCTAGGAATAGCACAGATCCAAATTCGAAGAGGCGCGAGTTCCATGTTGACAGGAAATGGGATGTGTAGAGACGGTAGGCTAAGTGCGAGGGGATCGAGGGTGGGAGCGGTGGTTCTAGTTCGGTTTGCGGTTCGACATCTCGTATCCGTTGTTCTTCGTCTTGGTTGTTCGTAGCCATTTCGATGTCGTGCGCTGTGGCAGGTATTTGGGACAGTCCCATTCTGCCGAAGGCTGCGATCTTGTTGTTTTGTCGGTTATTTCCAACAAGGACCTTGGAGGCCGATGAGTTGAATCATGTTGCTTGTCAGAGCATTAAATAATGTATTCGGTACCGAGTAAGTAGAGAGACAGCAGTAGGCTAGTCAACCGTGATTGAGTTTTTGCATTTTTGAAGCGGGATTTGGTCGAACCGATGGTCTGATGCTGGAGATTTTGTTGTAGAAGTATTTACGGCCAATACAGCAGTCTGGCCAATAATGGCTACGCCGGCAGGTATAGAACCGTAATATACAGCTGCCCCTCCGCCACCACAAGCGATAGAGAGGCTGTTGGTCTAATTCTCATCAACTCAATGATTTCTTTATAGACCATTCTCTTTTTTCTGGTCTGGGTTATAAATTGGCGCATCAAAAACATATCTCCCAATTGACCGAGGCTAATTTTCCAGCCCGAAGGAAATACTGAATCTGCTTGAACTCTCACATCGGGTATAATATATTCACGGTCAACAATCATACATAAATTGTAAGTATTTTCTCCTTAGAAATTGATCGCATTATGCAAGCAGCCAACTAAGCAGGGTCATAATCGTGACAGATCATTAAAATGTCTGTCCAAGCTAAATGGAGCAAGCTGCTCAACGCGGAGATCCTCCAACGCTCGTCACAGGCACTCTCCGTCGTTGGCAACAAAGTCTACGTGTTTGGCGGAGAGTTGCGACCCCGAGAACCCCGCGATAATGTTGTGCATGTAGTATCACTTGATGACCAAGGTGTGTTCTTCACTCGCGGAGTCTGTACGTTACTGATACCTAGTCACCTTTCTAGAGGCTAGGATCAGCTCTATGCCCTCCCAATCCGACGCACCCTCTCCTCGAGTCGGCACAGCATCTACAACCTTGAAAGAGAGCATCTATCTCTTTTCTGGCCGTGGCGGAGCTGCAATGGCTCCTATCGATGAGCAGGGTGCCATCTGGAAATTCGATACCACCACGAGACAATGGTCTCTTCTATCTCCAGCAGATGCCGTCAATGTTCCAGAGCCACGCAGTTACCATTGCGCCTGCAGCGACCAGAAAGATACCTTATATATTCACGCTGGATGTCCTGAGAAAGGTCGCTTATCGGACCTGTGGTCATTTAACTTGGGCACTAAACAATGGAAACAACTCACTTCTGCCCCAGACCCAGCTCGGGGTGGTACTTCTATTACTTTCGCAGACGGCAAACTCTACCGAATGAATGGTTTCGATGGAAAGACCGAGCAGGGCGGAAGCATCGACGTATACACTCCCGAAACGGATACCTGGGAATCACACTCGTACAAGCCAGACGGCGAATCCGGCCCGATTGCACGAAGTGTATGCGCTTTGGTTCCGGTCGTTGTTGGCAACAAATCTTACGTTGTCACCTTATTTGGAGAAAGCGACCCGAGCAATCTAGGACACCAAGGTGCCGGCAAAATGCTGGACGATGTATGGGCGTTTGACATCTCCGGCAAGACATGGCACAAGGTTGATGCCCAGAGCAATGCAGTTCCTGACGCACGAGGATGGTTTGACGCTGATGTTGTCGGCCAGGACATGATTATCGTACAGGGAGGATTGGGGGAGGCGAATAACCGTTTGGGAGATGTTTGGAGTCTCAGCTTTGTATAGTAATCGGAATAAAGTGTAGAACTGTTGGAAAATAACTCGATGTATTCTGACTGCAAAAGGAAGGAAGCGACCGAGTCTCACGTGATCGTCGCTCGTATTTCTCACCCCTGCAACCTCCAGTAGAAACAATCTGAATTCTTAGCTCCTACAAGGATCATGTTCTGACATGCCAACCCACGCACGCTGCGAGTAGTGCTGGATCGTGACTCGTGAGATGACACGTCCGCTATCTCTCCCTTGCAACTGGCGTGCCAAACGTCGAATGATCAATCTGCTGACAACTTGACAGTGAGCACAGTCCAGTTACTGTGCAACAATCAATCTCAATCGACTAGTGAAATCATTCAGCGTGGTCAAAGTCCAGACTCCACAGTTCAGCACCTCCGAACCGAACCCATCACAGCTCCCAGCCAATAGCTCCGAGATTGGCGTCTGGGCGCCCCTCTCCCATGAAGCTCGCCAAATCATCGCAGGGAGATCCGTCCCATCTAAGCCTTCAGCGGGGCTAGCAGGCTTCCTAATCGTGGGTCGCGAGATTTGGGTACGATCGACGAACCGCTCTGGCTCCCGCTTTCCAGCCATCGGCCCATCTATCCACAAAGCTCGCAGTATGACGAATCCCAGCTGTCTGTTTGGTGCACTGACTTGGCTCTGTGAATTTCACTCAACAAGTCGCTCCAGATTGAGCTTTAGCGGTGAAACAAGCTGCAGAACTACCTATGCCAACCCACTTTAGCTTGTTTATCGAGCCGGCGGCTGGCTGAGTGATCAAGCTCCAGCCAGTCCGCCAGACCCTCGCATAGAGAGCTCGTCTGTTATTACGTACGATGTGCTAGCTCAGAGCAGGCCTACTGTCAAATTTCTCCTTAGTTTTTCTACATCTTTTCCGGCCTCTACGTGTGCCCTACCAAAACCACATCAAAATGACAAGCAAGATCCCTCAACCGCCAGGCGTGCCGTTGCTAGGGAACGTCTTCGACGTCGACCCAAGCAACACCTGGGGTTCTCTGAACAAATTGGCTGCAAAATGGGGTATGTTGACATGACATGTGCACGACCAAGATGTTGACTGACTGTTCAGGCCCTATATTCAAAATCAATGCTCTCGGCACCCAGATTGTCTTCATCTGCAACGCGGCGCTTTTGGAAGAAATATGCGACGAAACCCGCTTCCGCAAGTGTGTCACTGGACCTATCGTCGAGATCCGCCAGGCTGTGCATGCATCGCTCTTCACATCGTATGAATCCGAGAGTGAAAAGATCTGGGGACCCGCCCATCGCATCATGTCCCCTTGGGTATCGGATGAGTCAATCAGAATGGCATTCAACGATCAGCGCGACATCATTGGGGCCATTGTCCCTGCCTGGACATCTAAGCCCGGCCAACAGGTTAATGTGGCGGATGGACTGAAACGACTCAACTTACAGTCAGTGGCTTGGTGCATGTTCCATCACAAGGAGGACTGGATGTCAGGCCCCTTCCCCGCGTTTCTCACTGCCATTGACAAGTCCACCATGGAGGCTGTAAAGCGCCCGACACGCCCTAAATTGCTGAATCGGCTCATTTATCAACGCGGCTACGACAAGGACATCAAGACTATGCGGTCTTTCTGTGCCGATATTGTTGCTAAACGCAAGAAGGAACAAAGCACGATCGACGACATGTTCAATGCTATGTTGAATGGTAAAGACCCACAAACTGGAGTGTCTCTTACGGATGAGCAAGTCATTGATGAGATTATAAACATGTTTATCGGGTCTGCGACATCCCCTTGTTTTGTTAGTTTCGCGCTGTACTACCTGCTCAAAAATCCCGAATACATCACCAAAGCCCGCGAAGAGATCGATTCTATTCTAGGTGCTGATGGAGAGCTCACCCACGACAATCTCCAACGATTCCAGTTATGCAACGCTATACTTCGAGAATCCATGCGTCTATCTTCTGTAGCGCCAGGTTTCAACATTGAGCCTCGACCAGACATCAATACTGGACCGACTGTATCGCTGGCTGGCGGCCAATACCAAGTTCCTAGCAACCAAGTTCTCATTGCAGTGCTTAGTGCTGTGAACCGCGACCCCACAGTCTTTGATGACCCAGAGGCATTCCGTCCAGAACGTATGCTCGGCGAAGCATACGACAGACTACCCTCGGGAGTGAAGAAGGGCTTTGGAAATGGTAAGAGACAGTGTTTTGGAACAAAGTTTGCCTGGCAATGGAGTTGGGTTACCTTGATTATTGTTTTGAGGGAAATTGATCTGGAATTGGCGGACAAGAATTACGCAATTGATGGGGATATCAATGGAGCGTTCTGCGTACAGCCATGGCATTTTGTGACCAAGGCTGAGAAGCGAAAGGACCATCCATAGTTTTGTCTTTTGGTGTCCTCTTATATGAAATTTGATTGGCAGACTGCATTATATCATTGTTATCTCGATATCTGGTTGGCTCGTTGTGCCTTATGATAGCGATGGATTGATTCATGACAGTGCATTTCCTATTTAGTTATTGTATTACAGCAACCTACTAATTGCCCAACTGACTCGGTGGTTCAAAGAGATTGTGTCTTAGGGCAATACAATTCATCTAATGTCAATGAGTGATAGATTGAAACAGTCACATGCTCACTACAAACGATATCACAATGAACCTAACCTCCCAATTGACGTCAAGCATATTGAAAGAGGTCGTTTGCCATTGATGGACAATGCCGTCAAATTAATATTTACAGCGCCCTGATTCGTCTTTGATAGACTTGAATATCTTTGACGGGGCTAATCCTCGGTTCCTTGTCGGTTTGGAATAGTCTATCAACGCGACAGACCCCAAGTCTCTTCTTTGAACTTCATCATCGTCTTGTAAAGACTCCAAGCGGTCTGACGCGCTCAGTTCCGCCAAGTCGTTCTCTCGAGCTCAAATATCCGAAAACATATGCAGTCATGACATCCGTGGTCCTCGTTACCTTTCTATCAAACTACAAGCTCAAGAACGACCAAAGTATGTCTCCTCACGTCTCGACTAACCACCTGCCATCTACTGAAGCCAAACCCAGCAAAACCATCCACCTGCAAAGTGCGCTTCTCAATGCCTCCAGACAAGACCAAAAAACGTCGTCACCACGCACCAACTCGAACCAACACGTCATACTCGGCGACATCTTCATCCACCATCATCGCAGGACCCCATAACTCTCGTAATGAGACCGCAGCAACCGCAGCAAAAGTTCTCGTAGCTCAGTTGTCATCACCAACACTCAACACACGCTCTGAGTTCGAACTGGCGTACAAAATCAGCAAATCCACCACCTCCATCGCCGTCAAACAACTCGCCACAACCCTCTGCCGAGGCGACATTGCAGAAACCACCTCCCGTCTCGCGCAAAACCGCTCTGACCTAAACGCGCTAATCGAAGCAGCTCAAGAACAAGTCGAAAAAGTGAAAAAGATGGAACGCGATTGGCGCCCTGAACTGCCCTCAACGACCAAGGAATTCGCGACTGATCTCGTCGCTGGGAAGAATAAGGATATGCGCGAGGCGATGAAACAATTTGATGAGTTGAGGTGGGAATATGAAAGGATTATTAAGTATTTGGATTGGATTGAGGAGCTCAAGGTTGAGAGGGAGAATTTACTAGAGGATCGAAAGTACATGTGTGGTCATTTTCAGTAACATGTCGATGGCTTGTCATAGAATTAGTTCTAAGGGCTTTACTGTAACTCTGTGCTTCATACGTCAAACAATGCGTGCTGAAAAATAACAATACAAAGGCCTATATATGATACACATATATTCTTCTGTCTCCGCAGCCTCTTCTACCTCCTCCCAATCCCATACTTTCAGGATGAACGCAGGCGACGCAGCCGCCCAAATCAGCGCCAGCGCATTCCAAGCCCAGCCATTCACAAACAACAGAATAATGGGCACGGCGATAGTTCCAGTCGACGATCCGTCGTCATACTAATCCTAGGACTACAGGATGTACTAGATTGATTGGTTGGCCAATTATATATAATATATCATACCCGCCCTCGCAGTCGTGGATATCCAAAACGGGGTCGTCGACGGAGCCAACAAACGGTGGCGAATGACAGGACCAGTATCGGTATACCATACCTATGTCAGGGCTGATCTGATAGTAATTCGAAGCTCAAGTGCACATTTGTGTTTGAACGGATTAATCAATTGCCTTAGCAACATATTTATTTTGTTTTTTTTATTTCTTTACGTCTGATAAACAACAATCAATATTAACTAAATGATAGTCGGTATATTATTACTATTAATCGCCGCTCATACTGTAATCTACCTCTGTCAAGGAGTGTATAAATAAAATAACCAAACACCAAAACGCAACGAAATAATCTTCAACATTGAATCAAACCAATGTAACCAACAACAATATTCCAGCACTGATTGTCAAAAGCAACCTCTCAGAGAGTGACTGCGAACTAGTAGATGCATCCCCTGTGAAGAGACCGGAAGTTGCGGCAGGAGCAGTTTCAGTGACCCCTGATGTTATTAAAGGTGTTGTCTGGGTGCTACTGGTAGTTCCTGAACCGACCCCGGGAGTAATAGTCGCACTTCCAGACGCTGTATCGCTGATAAGGCTGCCACCGGAATTGGAGATGGGGGTTGTACCAGTAGACAAAGACGTGATAGCGGTGCCAGTACCTACTGTCGAAGTGATCGAAGTTGGCGATGATTCGGAACCGGATGCAACACTTGTCAAGGTAGTTGATGCAGTTGCTGATAACTCAGGAGTGCTCGAAGCACCCGAAATAGATGCTGTAGATGTTGTGGTAGTACTTGGCACTATAGTAGTTGCAGCTGTCGATGTTGTCAGAGTTACCAGGCTAGGGGAAGATATTGTAGTCGTGGAGATTGCAGTTGAAGTGTCAGATGCCGAAGTTGTTGAAGGGCTGGTGGGTTGTATCTCCGAAAGCGTTGTGCGAGTACTAGTAGTCGAAGTAGTCGTTCCAACCGTAGTAGAATCAGCAAGTATTGGCACACTCGTCGTCGAAGTCGTACTTGTACTGCTAGAAGATGTCGTCGTACCCAATGATGAACAGTAAAATAGCCACTGCTCGAAATCAGGCACTGGACCCCGCGTTGTTTGCCCTGTAGCATGCGCAGATATACACACATTGCAATCATTCAAATACCCTTTAAAAACAGAACCACTGTCACAGAGTGCTGGCGTTTTTCCATCTTTCTCTGCTTCGAGAGCGACTTTGTTGCACTCGTTGTAGCATACGGGTGGGATGACCTCTGCACCTGTTTGCCGCTTGACTCTGTTATTGCCTTTCCATCCTCTGCTGTTCTTAGGAGGCTTGCCGTGAGGGTATGGGTTGCCGTTACCATCACATTCATTCCCCCATGGAAATGTGAATATGCTATAGTTCAGGCCAAATTCAATTGGATTCATGTTGAAATATCCTGGTGTAACTTCAAAGGTACCAGTCTTGTTTGACTGATATCCTTCTCCCCACCCTTTATCCGGGTTATCAATGAGTTTGGGGCTGGGAATGCACTCATCCGGTGAACAGTAGAAAGATGAGGCAGGAAGACCGGCTTCAAAATTGCAATCTCCTCCACCGGGGGGTTTGTTCTTAGGATGACATAGATATCCTGGTTTACAGCCCCACGTGTAGTCCGTTGGTAGAGGTCCTGGGGCGATATATGTAGGATTGACAATACGACTTGGACATACCGAAACGATGAATGTTGTACTAGTTGTACTAGTTGGACTTGATGTGATAGTTGATGTAAATGTCGTGGTGGAGGTAGATGTGGTCGTTGTGGTAGATGTAGAAGTAGCGGTTGATGTGGTGGGAATAACTGCTGTAGAAATGGGCAGAGCAACTGATGTAGATATAGGTGTAGATGTGGTAGAAATAATTGATGCGGAAGTAGAAGTAGAAGTGGGTGGAGCAACTGATGTCGATATGGTAGGAAGAATTGAGGTAGTGGAACAAGATGTTGTCGGAACCGGTGATGTTGAAGTAGGATTGGGGGGAACAACTGATGTAGATATAGATATAGATGTGGTGGAAATGACTGATGCGGAAGTAGAAGTAGAAATGGGCGGTGTAATAGATGTAGATATAGATGTAGATATGATTGGAAGAATCGAGGTAGTGGAACAAGATGTTGTTGGAACTGGTGATGTTGAAGTAGAATTTGGGGGAATAACTGATGTAGATATGGATATAGATGTGGTGGAAATGACTGATGCGGAAATAGAAGTAGAAGTGGATGGAGTAGCTGATGTAGATCTAGATGTAGGTGTGGTAGGAATAATTGATGTCGTCGGAATAGGCGATGTGGAAGTAGGGGTAGACGTTGTTGACTCACATTCTGTTTCTGTCAATGTCGTTGTGTTGGTGGTAGTAGTAGTCGATCTGCTTGTTGAAGAACTTGGGGTGGTCGCAGGGTAAATAGTATACACGCTAGGTGACGTGCTTATCACCGTTGGGGGATATCCACTAATGGTAGTCGTGTTGGTGCACGAACTTGTCGAGTAACTCGTCCACCAACTCGTGGACGTACTTGTAGACCATCCCGTGGACCTATCTTTCGGAGTTGTAGCTTGATAGACACTAGCTGAAGTGCTCGTAGATTGCAAGCACGATGGCTCCCTATATTCACCGTCTCTTTTTGCAGCTGCGTACGAACAGGAACGGCGACCATCGTCTGTGTTATCCCCTGCTATACAAGCAACTGGCATCATCGCCAGACAGAGAGAAAAGGCAGACCATGTTAATTGCATGGTTGTACGCTCTTTGCAAGCCTTCTACTTCCTGCTTCAAAGAACCAAGATTGTGCCCCAAAAATATCAGACTGCTGTTCTAGGAACTTTCATGTCAGTTCTCGAAGTCAGTTTAAGAATGGGCAAGGGAGCCTTACATACGTAGCTGAAAGCCTTCAGGGCGATTTTGGGTAACAGGGTGTCATTCCTTTAGTTAGTACTACATTAACCTCAAACTCTGTTTACGGGGCCGCGTGTATTCAACTCAGCCTTGAGGGCAATAAGTTCAGATTATGGCTAAATCCATAGCCCAGCCGACCCCGTCCAGTCATTTTGCTTCTGATCTGGTTATCATTTTGGACACAGCGACCATGCTGCGGGGACACTGTGTGCAGTGTGTTGGCACGGCCGGAATCTTGCATTCGATGTAGCTTTACAGCCCTAGCTGCGCCTCTCAAGCCAACATTCGATTTTTGCATTTCCGCCAACCTGTTTGGTCCAATGCGAAGTAGATTTAGTAGGAAAGGCACGTTAGTCGCTGTAACTTAAAATGCATAAAAGCGCAACTATGCATATGATGGACCTCCGCCATCAGAGATTGGTTAATCGTTCCGGCATGAGCCTCATGGTCCATAATATTGCAAGCCTGAAAATCCAAGCTGAAAATGTTGATTGACCACGGTCTTATGTAAGAAACAGTTTTGCAGCCCAAGCAAACCACACGTACGACATTGAAGAAGCATAATTGGATTCCAAGCATTATCGCACCTATCACGTTAAAAAACCCAAGACACCATCATGCAACTTCCGGAGTTTAGGGTACATACCACGCCGTCCGTGCGGGGGACTTTTTTTTAGCTGACATTCGCGGTCTTGTACCACCTATATCCAGTCCACGTTGGTGTTCAGCCTCCGGCCTTCTGCCCGCGCTGTTATCGTCTTTCGGTCATTTTTCGGATTCGACTTGAGTAGAATATCGTACAAACGCAGCGCAAGATGGTACTGTGTAGTATATATCGTTGTGCCATTCTGTAAGCACTGGCGAAAGCATGTTGCGGTTTGCTATTACCCCCATCGCCTGGACGCTTGTTACGAGCGTCGGGGGGATTGAATGGCAGAATGAGGTGAATGTATCGATGTGCAATTGGGCTCAATTTCGAGGTGAGAAGTTAATTGTCCGACTGATAAAATATCCAGCGAAAGAAGAAGATATACTGACAGAAAAGCGAATGTGATCCGGGATACGATTTATTTGGACGGCGGAGAATTGTGGTGGCAGGTGTGAGTCGTGCCTTCCCCTTTGGTCGTGGCTCCCCGTTCCTTCCTAATTCGCACGTCGACAGCGGCCTCTCCGACGGAAGTAACGCCAGCCCTCAAAACGACGGTTCGTTTTTCTCCTCTTCTCTCCTACAACAATCTCACTGACTCTTCCAAGGAGGCATCGATGGCGTTGTGTATGAATTCAACCTGGGCCAGCCCTTCAACCACTCGACCAATGTCACGAGCTTGTTCAAGACCCTGTCCAAGACTGGCGGCCTTGCCACCAACAATATTGCTCCTAATTATGTTGACGGTGCAATGTTTGCAAACGACAACGAGTTGATCACCTTTGGGTAAGCCCGCTTTATTCGTCAATTCATTTGACTTTCTGACGCCAGTGTAGCGGCCTCATCGATGCGACCAATAGTTCAAACGCACCTGCGGGGGACACTATCCTAGGGTACGAAGCATATCAATATGGTCCAGCCCGTCAATCATGGTCGCCTGGTTTTATCAACAAACAATTACCGACAAACATTACTCGCTATGTCTCGAACGGCGCCAGTGTCTCGGCTCCCAGTGAGAATATGGGATACTATTTCAGTGGGATGCGAGGAACAGACTGGGGTCCAATATTGAACGACGCTGAATCTGCAAACACTCCGTCAAATCATTTGATTTCGGTGAATATGTCAGTAATGAGACAAGAAACATGGGCGAATGACACGCTGCCGTCTTTCATTCCTGCACGGGCAAATGCAGAGATTGCCTGGATACCAGCAGGCGAAAACGGAGTGCTCGTTGCAATTGGAGGAGTCATAGATCCGGTCTCACTGACTGCAGCCCAAGAGATTAATTCATCACAGACTAATGACAGCGTAAGCACGACTATCCTTTCTGTGGAAAACCGACTGACATCCCTAGACTACAACTAGTCCAACGTTCATGGAGATAGTTTCGGTATATGACATTGCCAACAAGAAATGGTATCAGCAAAACACGACAGGGGATACCCCGCCCCAGTTGACTATGTTCTGTTCCGTGGTTGCCCCAGCAAGAGACGATTCATCCTTCAATATATACATCTATGGAGGATATGATGGAATTAACCAGAGCAGCATACCGTCAGATGATGTGTACATTTTGTCAGTACCACAGATGGTATGGACTCACGCTTATACCGGACAGAGCAATCATGGTAGAAGTGGACATAAATGCTTCATGGTGTATCCGGATCAAATGATGATCCTAGGCGGAATCTATGCCAACAATCCGATTATTTGTCTTCAAGCTGGAATTGTAGAAGTGTTCAACTTGAACAATTTGAAATTCCAGGACTCATATGATCCCCGAGTATGGAGTGAATATAGGGTACCGGATGCCGTCACAGCGAAAATAGGCGGGAAGTATGTATTTTTCCTACTTAGCTCTGGAAGCCTTTTACTTACTATGAATAGTGGCAATGGAAGTGCTACAGCCCAGGCACCAGCAACCTTGAGCGATGTCTTTGCAACTGTGTACACAAAAACGATCACAACATATTATCCCTATGCATTGCAATCCACGAACTCGACCAATACATCTAGTCCGTCACCCGGACCAACAGCCATCACTATCACCGGTGGTGGTGGTGGCCTTCCCACTTGGGTAGGGCCTGTATTAGGTGTTGTACTCGGATTGATAGTTGTAGCAGCAGCTATAATTCTCTTCTTGATTTGGCGAAGACGAAAGTCCGGGAGAAGTACAGGGGTAAGCGAGACACAAGCCAGTACAACTGGAATCAGAGGATTTGTGCTGCGATGGTTGTACGGTACAGCAGCACAAGATGGCAAAAGCCAACCAGATCTGGTCGTTGCGGATATTGATGGAGCCACTGTTGTGTCCTCGAAAACCCACGAGCGACACGTCTCGGAGGCAGGAAGTGTCGCATTGCATGAAATTGACAGTGAGTTGATGTTCTATAGCAGAACCACAAGGTTCAGTACTAATTTGACCAGATATTTCCACCCCTATCTATGAGATGGGTCCCAATGACCAAGGACTTCAATGGCATGAAACTCATTGGTCTCAAGCTCAGCAATCCCCACCACTTGTATCTCCGAATATCGACGAAATGATGTACAGCAGTCACTCTCCTGTGAGACCAACTCGCCAAAACACACGACACACTAGTAATATGAGTACCGGATATCGAAGTGATATCTCGGAAATCGGGTCATCAGATCCCGGACTGCCTACCCATAATAGGCAATTGTCAGACAATTCGGTCTCGGATGCAGCATCAGTGCGTGGTCCTCAGGACGGAAGCAACATAGAAACGTCGAACAGAGAACATACGTCTACAGCTCTCTCTGTAATGAGTGGTCGGATAACTACGGTACGAGAAGTTGAGGAGCACAACGCTACTGAGACTGCAGTCGGCCCATTAGATGAAGAGCTTGACGGGTTACAACAACAGAGCAATCATTTGACAGAGCTAGAGTAGTTTATTTGGCGCGGCGTGGACTTTTGGTGCTATTTTCAATGTATCTACTTACGAATTAACGTAATTTATAATGTTTAACGTTGGGAATAGTGATATGCCATCCGTTTTAGGTCCCTTCCATTGCTACCTAGACCAGCACCATTTGGCGAGCCATCAAAATATCACTGTGCGGTCACTCTGATCTAATTTATGATTTCTCGTTAAGACCATCAACACCATTTTTACCAACACCAGTCACCATCACCCTATGAACTTCAATGCTCTGATCCAGCTTTAGTATCATTGATCATAGATCACAATTCACAAACATCGGTCGGCTCACTAGAAGTACTAGACGTCGTACTCGAACTCCCAGAGGACGACGAGACAGTGCACAACACACTCCCGAAGCTGCTCCCCAGGGAGCCGGTATCAGAAATGCCCGGCGCACTAAGGGTGCCCGCTACGTCGCCTGAGCAATCGGGGCTTCTGTCGACAGATATCTGGTCAGTTGTCAAGTATCACCAGCGAGGATTGTAGACGTTACTCACGCGTAAACATTGCAAGTAGCATTGTCGTCGACCGTTGCGGAGCCTACTGTTCCTGATCTGTAATCCAGATTTAGCCCCTTTCCTTATTGATCATGTTTGTCGATTGGATATTCCGGCTTACGATGGAGCAGCGATTGCCTGGCAGCTATCGGAATCGAAGCTGTAGTTTTCAACGTAATTTTGGAAACCGGTACCGCTCCAGATGAAGAGCTACCGAAACCAAAATAAAGGTTAGCAACTGTCGATATGCTGTCGAGCAAATAAACGAGGAGCAGAACAGAAGGATGTTTACATCAACAGTGTCGCGCTTCTGGATCACAGCGGCAGAAGCAGGTGCCACTAAAACCAGGGCAGTCAACAGAAATGTCTTGAGGAATTGCATTTCGAAAATGCAAGTATTCACAAAGGCTTGATGATAGATTTGAGTTATGATGAGTGTGTCGGTCTTATCAATGTAGTTTCAGCAGGGGAGGAAGATGCGAAATACTAAAAGCTTCAGCGATCAATTATGACCCCCCCCCCCTGAAAGCACTGGTTATATCAGTGACGAACGCTGCTTTGTTCCTCATGTGATACAAAAGTGATTCCGAGACAGACTCGAGATGCGAAGGTATCACAGATGGCAATCCCAACCATCTTTTCGGATTGTTCCTGTGTTTCCTGTTTTTAGCGGTGTAAGCTCCAATGAGGAATCGTTCTGTTAAGAGTCGTGTAACACTGTACTCCGGCACTGTGTTGTTTGCCCGTCGAGATTCGAATAATTGCATGCTTTGTTGTACTACATTGGAAGTAGCGGAGAATCTCAATCTCAACTTATTATTCAATAAGCTAATAGAATCTCCCTAACGGAGAATATCTTCTGGCTCTCGAAGAACACGAGCCGGTCCATTATTTAATCCGTGTCCCTCCCATCGCCATCTGCGAAACCTTAGACTAGAAAGTCCCATTTCCTTCCAGCTTGTTTCGATTCATTTCTGTATACAAGACCGGATCTACGCTCCTTTTTCTCATTTTGTCCAGCTCCTCAGCGGGGATTAAATTGACTGGGTGATCGGGACCTGGGGGATCATCTTTCTTGTTGTTGCTGTTGGATGTCTTGGGTGTGATACCCCGTTTGGGACCTGCTTGGGCTGCTACGAGGGCTTCGGTGGATACTGCACATGTTGGAAGTCTTGTTGTCAGCAAGCGTCATCTTCTTGGTTAAGTTAATGGGTTACTAGTCTCTATCTTCGTTCTCATTATGATCGACTTGACCGGTTACTTTGTTTGTAACGCATGTTGCACCTAGTCTTTCGGTCAAGAAATAAGAAAAGTTCGATATTTTTTCATGGTTTATAAAGACATTTAACGTCCAATCTCACAGCGATGATGTCATAGATGAAGAATCTATTGGTGCCTCAGACGCCTAAGTCCTTCGCGTTTGGAACCTGTCGACTGCCTCAATATTGATCGTGAAATGATACCATTACCTTCCAGATTGTGACCATGCTGCTCTGGAAACATAGAGTTATTACAGATGGCCGTGTCACACATGTTCAAGTTCGCTTCGGCCGTGATTTACCTCCTCGCAAGTCGCGAATCAATGGGTTACTGGATATCGCTTAGATACCAGTAACAACACTTGATGACAATGAACTGAAAATTAAAATCCAAGCTTAAAGATTAATTTGATGCCATTGATTCTGATCATTTCAATCGGTGATTCCTTTCGAGGCGGAATTTGGATAGCATCGGGGTTCAGATAGAGATGCCGCTTATACAAGACAGAATACTGTCTGTGCGAGTCCTGAAATACTCAGATAGCATGAATATCAGGCTATAATAAGAGGTTTAAACGATACATAACAGTGGTGGGATTTGGTGACGGCTGAGGTAGATTTTAGGGCTACGAAATAATTACTCAGAATGGAAATTTTGCTGTTCACCTCACGTGCTCAAGCGTAAACCGATCATGATCCTTTCGCCCCTATGCACCTCGTATTCTAGATTGCAGCAATTCCGATCCTCTTTATGCCCGTAAGCAGTAGCACTCCGTCATTTCCGAACAAGATGAATTTAGCCTCCTGCTAGCTATGCGATTGGCCCACTGATGAATCTACTATGGACATGCCAGGGTATACTAAAGATATCGCGCTCACCAAAATTGCTCCGTAATCAATGCAAGACAAGAATCAAGATAACGCTCGCTTCATACCCCATCACATGTCGCGTAAGAAACAACACCAAGACCAAGATCAAAGAATCTTCTTCAACCAATAACACGAACCCTCATTCACATGAGATATCCTCCTCTCCGCCGAGTCAGCATGGTATATGGCATCCCGATATACTCTCGAAGCAACCGTTGATGGAACTCCTGTAAGCCACGTACCCATCGCTTCCGAAACGATAATGGTCCGTTTCGTGCTCACCATGTAATCACACTGCGGCCGGCCTGTGCTCGTCATCAATGTACCATCGTTATTCAAGATGGGCCACATAGATTGTAAATGATGATGAGAGTCCTCAAAGGAAAACCCCGCATTATCCATTAGATCTTCATGAATATCGGCTCTTTTGTAGAGCCATGCGCATACAACCACAATCTTGGAGTCGTGGAAAGTCGTCATTTCAGAAATCATGGCCAATCGCTCCTTGCCGTCTGACTGACTAATGTCGATTATCTTTCCGACTCCCAATACCGCCGCAGAAGGCTTGCTCCCTGTTGGTGATGCTGTGGTTGTCTCTGTAGCTGTGGCAGTATTATTATCCGCTTCATGTACTTCCGTTGCTGTGGTTGGAGTCGTAACCACAATTGATTTCTTCGGGTACTTCTTATTTCGCGGCGAGTCCTCGGCCCGGTCATGATGATGATGATTATTATTTGACCGACCTTTTCGGTCAAATCCTGCAGCGGGCCTCAGCGTCCGGTACACCATATTCAACCCTCCTGAATAATCGGACATTTCGATGGTTTGTGTACCGCGGGAAGCTGTGCGGATGGGCGAAGAGAATCGTATCCTTTCATTGTATTGATAGCGGCGTTTTGATATTGGGTTTGTTCTTCTTGCTCTCTCTATATGAAGCTCCGGGATGGTGTGTGTGGGTGTCATTGTTGTTGTAGTGAATTAATTATGACTATTGTTTGGATGTAAAGTGCCTCAACTCAATTTTTCGCTTGGTAGATACAAAACCCTAACATAGGTAGAGTGAAGTAACTGACTCCGCGGGCGGACCGATTATTTATCTACATATAAAACTATACGAAGGCATAGATTAAAGAAGAAAAGGCGCTATGAAAGAATTTCTTGCCTAGGCTAAATCAGTAAGTACACATGTTTTCGACTAAACTATGTACCTCCTTCGTACATGAACAGTCACCAGTCAAAGCGTTAGGTACCCTAACGCTGGGATGATTGGCGCGAGGCCTGAGTTCATAGTGGCGGACTAGTGAGCCTGCCTCCTCGCTTACGTAGTAGATGTCTAGTACGTAATTTAACTTACAACATTTGGGAATCGAGATTCAATCCTTCTACGGAAGCCGGCATGAGATTGAGAACTTTCTACTAGTTAACTAAGTTATGTAAAGGACATGAAGGTTACATAATAATTGGACCGTGTGGACAGTATTTTAGTATACATGTCAGACACGTAGTACGTTGTACCTTTTCATGAGGCCCCCCTACCAAATCATACTGCAAAGATTACAATGTAGATCAAACATGTTGGATTCCCCGCATTTAAGTTAGGGACTTTACTAATAAACGAGCTTGAGTTCCAGCCAGCCTGCGACAAGTTGGAAAGGCAATTCTATAGGACAGGCCGTGGGCTTGAAGCTTCAAAACAGAGCCCACCACATCCATTTTCTTTTCATCGTATAGACATCGTATATATAAGCGCCAGCTCATAAACTGGCGGTCAATTTATTTACTAGAATTTCAAGTTGTGAAAGACATTAGGCAACAATCACGGCAAGAATTGATTGCCATGAGTAGTGTCACCATGATGCTATTTGTTAAGACTGACGACCTAGGTACCTTCAATGCATGTCAATGTGACATCAAAGTATGTTTGATTGCACTTGAGTTGACACCCATGGATATACGAGTCGCAAACAAGCAGCTAGGGGGTGCGGCACGAAACTATCGTGTCTCAAGACTTGTTTGGACACATGCGACTCAAGATTCATCCAGCTTGAACACTCGGAGTACGACGAGAAGGCGAAAGGAGTTTGGCGAGACATGTATATACTCCGTAGACGATAGTGACAGACAGGAAAGCGAGTCCTTTTTATACGAATCTGGTGGCAGTTCCTCGTACACTAACCCCGATTCGGCAGTCTGACTAATCCACAACGGGCGCTAATCTGGCTTAGTCTTGCGCTAGACCGCTTTAGGAAAATACCCTAGGCTAGATTTCATTTCTCACTTTCGTACACTAGGCCCAAAGAGGAAGCATGTTCATCACACATTATTAACTGGAGACATCGTTCGTATATCAGTCATCGACAATGTATTTCGGTAGCTATTCTTTTGTTGTACGATCGGAGCAATGAGATGCAACCCCGAAGCCGAGACGGGTATGCGTAAACCCACCGAATGACGTAACACTTGGGCTGGATTTCGGCACACTTTGCGTGCTCCATACGAGGGTCTGGAGCCTCCAAGACTAGGAGCCCGAAGATACAATCTAGATCACACACACACACACACACACACACACACACACACACACAAATATATATATACGAACTTCATCGGCGGCATCTATCCATACCAGATGCTGCGAATATAGTTCGTGGTGGGAGGCTGGCTCGTCATACGCATTTTCAGCTGCCCAAGGCTGAAAAGATTCCCATCAAGTTATCAAGCTATCAACTTTCAACACAGCGGATCGGAAACTATTGTAGGGCTGCATCTGTGTAAAAACTCCGAGACACTTGCTGTTCAAAAAGTTCTACGTAATGATTTGCAACTTTGACACGTGACATGATCCTGCAAATCCGTATTTACGACCAGGCGCAAGATTTCACAACACCATCGAGGGTGTCCTTTTCTAAATTCTCGACTTTTGCAGCCACTCCCCTGAGCCAACTCGTTCACAGAGGATGCGTGCGATATTCCCAATCCACTCGAAATCCTCAATCTCAAGGTAAATCTGCCCACTGAGCCGTAGCCACAACCACCCTCCATGTGGGTAGAACTTTGCAAAAGTATCGTACTCCATGATAAGTCTGCTCTGCATCCATTCACACACCGGCTTTGCATCCTTCATGCTGAGCAAGGAAAACGGAGACGATGATGGATCGGGTACATGCGGATTCACTTCTTTGTCGTCTTTGAAGGCAAGCGGCATTCGCACATTGACCATGGCGCATCTTCGAATGTCACTTTCTTGAAAGGGATTGGAGAGACCGGGTTCTTGCATGACGTCTGTACCTACTATCTGAGCGACGACATCTCCGCCCTCTTGAGCAATAGTGTGTAGATATTTATATATAGCATCCTCGCCCCCACATATTCGTTTTCGAAAGTCAAGAGCCGCGGGAACACACATGTACGGAGTATCGTCCACGGTAGCAACAAATTCGAACAGCATTTCAAAATCGGTCTTTCCCGCATGTGTTCCACGGCCTCTGTCAGCGGGTGATGTGTAACCATGAGACGTGGGAAAGGACGTTCGAAGTAGATGCTGGTTGCGTTTAGGGACGTAGAGCAAAGCACACCCCCGCGGTGTGTATAGCCATCTATGAACTGTTAGTCGCACAGAGATGCTTAAGAGTTCTTCCAGCCAGAGTAGAGATCTCAGACAATTAAAATGACATACTTGTGACAGTTGCTGACGAAAAAGTCCGGACTAAGATCACCCAGGTCCAACGGAATCTGGCCAACACCATGTGCTCCATCAATGACACTCAGAACAGACTCTTCTTTGCAAGCCTTGATAAGTTTCTCAAAAGGAAATCTGACTCCCGGTACGGATACAATCGTGTCGAATATCGCCGCCCGCACATTCAAACCTTCACTCTTTGTCCGCCTCACCACATTCAAGAACCTCTTCACAATTTCGTCGTGTGTAATCGGAAAAGTATAGTCGACTCTACGAGTCTGTAGGGGAGTTGTTTCCATCAACGACTCTAATGTCTGTTCCACCGCATTATACACCGTCGCGAAGTATACGATAGCATCGCCCTGTTTAAAATCCAGGTTCCGGAGAACGGTATTAATTCCGGTCGAGGCATTCTTCACAAACACGCATTCGTCGAGAGGGGCCTGGACTAATTCTGAGATCGCTTTGCGAGACTCGGTGATATTTTGGGCATGTGATATGATAAAGAAAACATCCGGTCGCGATTCTTGCTCATCCTGGAACAACCGCTGCGCATCACGTACTTCGATAGGGAATGTGCCGAAGGAGCCTGTGAGATGCAGAAAGAAAAACTCCGATTAGCCTGCATATAATTAGATGCTCGTCTTAAATATGAAAAGATACATGATCGACAAAAAAAAAAGCAAAGTGAAGTAGGACAGAAAGTACCGTGATTGAGTGGTCGATATTTCGGGTTGATCATAAAGTGCTTCTGTAGCATGTCGCGACCGAAGATGGCCGGGCCCTTGGGATCTATCACGTACTGTCCCATCGCTGAGGATTATATTTGATGATATGTATCTGATATACTTGGTAGTGATGAGATGAGATCCATGGATGTTGGAGATGAGCACAGAATGAAGGTAACGTGGTAAGTTGCAGCTCTGGTGCTTATCGGCGTAGGTACCCCGCATTCCCAGGGTCCCCGGGCGATCCCAGAGAGCCCTAGTCGAGCCCTAACAAGGTTTGGGTATCTTCTCTTTAGACGTACAATTTGCCTGCGTGTGATGACGAACATAGCAGGATGAAGGATTTCTGGGGGCAATCACTCAGTACCATGCGGTTGAAGCAACAGCTGCTCTATACTTATTAGAATACTCAGTGCTATACCTAGGTCTATATATATCCGTTGGATGAGCCGATCAACTGGACTTCTTGTGACAACATTGAAACCTTGGAAGGTCCACTGTCTATTTACAAAATGACCTCGAGAGTCCGTAGGAGAAGGACTTTGTTAGCAGAGACGGTAAAGCACTCTATCTGCCTACCGACTTCTTGATCATTTCGATAACAGCTTGCCCAAACTCAACAGTTCCAACCTTTCCACCCAAATCAGGTGTGCAAATACCTTGGCTACATGTGTCTTCAACTGCTTTGAGCAAGATTGCCGCTGCTTCCTTTTCTCCAATCCAAGCCAACATTTCCGACGCGCACCACAAAGTAGCTACAGGATTGGCAACACCCTTACCAGTGATGTCAAATGCACTACCATGAACTGGCTCAAAGATCGACGGGTTTTTGCGCGTAGGGTCAAGGTTACTAGAAGCAGCAATGCGTGGACCTTTGCAGTTATACGCCAACATTCGACCCGTGAAAACCTTCCCGAAAGAGCCTTCACTACTCAAAGACGTTAAAGACGGTGACATTGACTGGGTACTTGTTCGCGAGAACAGCGAAGGAGAATACTGTGGACACGGCGGACGCACTCATCTGGGAACTCCCTGGGAAATAGCAACTGAAGTGTCTGTATTTACCCGCGTGGGCATTGAACGAATCATGCGTTTCGCGTTTGAGACTGCTCGCAGTCGTCTTCGTAAGTTCCTTACAGTTGTCACCAAAAGTAATGCCATGCGCAACGGTATGGTGCTTTGGGATGAGGTTGCCGTCGAGGTCTCTAAAGACTATCCGGACGTGAAATGGGACAGGACGCTAGTCGATGCTATGACGGTCCGTATGGCCGCTAAGCCGAAGTCTTTGGATACGATCGTTGGCACAAACCTACATATGGACATCCTGTCCGACCTTGCAGCCGCACTCAGTGGTTCTATCGGCATAGCAAGAATAAGTCCCCATAGCGAGATATGATCGGGCACGTCTGCATATTTGAAAGCTTATTAGTACATGTGATTGATGAATGTCCTTCGAACCCCGAAATCAAGTCTTCGAATACAAAACTTCATACCTGGTGCACCAACTGCGCCAAAGATCCCAGCGTGGAATGTTTTCAAAGTGCTCAGTCCATCTGCTGGCATATACTTTCCTGTCCTTTTGTATCGTGCCGTACCCCAGTCAAGCTCGGTGAATTCGAGCCTGTATGTACTAAGGATTTCCTGCAACGATTTGAGAACATCGATGGTAACATTTACGACCTCCTATAGGCATAAAATACGTTAGTGTTCGATATAGACCATCAAGAGGCTTTGAAATTGCGTGAGTCAAGCACTAACCGGGCCGATGTCATCTCCTGGGATGCTCGCAATTTTATATGTCTTGACTTTGTTTACTGCCATTCTGCTCTGGGTTCGATGTTGCAAAGGACAACCAAGAAATAGAATTATGTGCCAGAATGGCTCTTGAAGGCAATCTCTCCATTCTACTACTGGGCAGAGAGCATTTATAGAATTAAGACTTCCTGTGGGGAATCATGATATCGGCTGATAGTTCTTCCCTTGGTTATTTAGAAGTATTCATCCTTCGTTTCCTGATCAATATTCCAGATCAACTTGGCCTCTGAAATGATTCATGTGATGTAGCAGTTTATGATTTCGTATTATATCTCATTACGCAGTTGCAAGGCTAATGTTGATGATTCTGGACCGTAAAATAGTTGACGATGCGATGCAATATCAAGGGCGGCTGATAGTTCAACCGATAATAATAGCCCTATCTCGTCTGTGCGTACTCTGGACGGTAGAGTTCGTCACCCTCTGCTTAGAAGACTTGAAGACTCACTAGACTAGTTCCATCGTGCCCAGCACGGCACAACCTTGTCTTCGTTGGGGGGTTTGGGCCAGAGCTAATGATTGGTGCTGATTGTACGGGGCGTGAGGTACTAATACGAGCGAGACTTGGCTAAAGCAAAGAATTATTGTAGTACTACCCAGTACAGGGGTTGAAAGATTAATCACATCAAAATCAAAGAGTGTTGATTGCAAATCATAAGATGGGTTCATAGATGTACAGATCAGGGAATTTTCCCGAACGGGATCGAGCGGAAGGACACTGCTAAATTCGATTATGAGTACGGAGTAGAATCCTGGCTCAAATGGCCCAACTGGAGGAGAGATAATTCGGAGACAAGATAGAGTCTTTTCATCCACGACTAGCCAGTAAAGTCACTAGCAGCAGAACTACTAACTAATACGGGAGTAGTAGCTGGAGCTTTGGCTGACAGCCCCGTTTTAAATCTCCACAAGACCGCGTACTCCATACAACTTTACAGGAACTTCGGCAAAGCCAAGCTTAAACTCAATTAAATTTCTTTATTCCAACTGGCTGTTCGTGCATGCCCGTTGGGGCGCAGTTGCCTAGACGTTTAAGGTCCGGAGATAAACTGCGTATTCGAGTCACAAACGCACTACTCCGTACCTTTAGACTGTAATTGACGCCGTTGGTGACAGGATTTGTCTTGAATAAAACGCCACAAACCAATAGATTTTGGCTTAATATCCCTGAACTATGAGGTTGACTGGGTTCGCCGCATCGGCTGGCGGCTTAAAACCTGATACAAAAGACTGACGCACGTCTCTCTGGTGGAGGTGGCTTTCGTGAACTCGAAAAGTGTGGACTTTGGACGTGGTGATCTTCAGTACGCTGTTTTATTGCCTTCTACTTATATTTCGAACCAGTATTACTCGCTTATAACAATGCGCGTGACAGCTGCATTGCCGCTCATTGTACTGTCAACGGCGTCGGTGGGTAATGCACTCTCTCTGCATAGACGTGATGCGCCAGCAGTCCTGGCAGCACCGTTACAACGTAGGCAGGGTGGAGTTTTGAGTAGAAGGGACACTTCTCCAGTGGATGTGCCGATTTTCAACCACGTGAGTATGAGGGTTTTCAAATGCAACTATCCCCCGTATCTGACGGCTGAATAGCAAAATGGGAGCTACTGGATGAATTTGACTCTGGGATCGCCTCCACAAAACTTTACACTCGCTCTGGACACGGGCAGCAGTGATCTATGGGTTATTGGGGGATCGAAGCAAGCATATAACGTATACGACTCGGGTGCATCGTCCTCTTATAAAGCACTTGATCTCCCATACAACGCAACATACGCAGATGGCACTACAGCGCTCGGTACCTACGCGACTGATAAGTTGGGCTTGGGGGACACAACTGTCAAGGACTTTCAGTTCATTGTTGTTAATCAAACTTCTTCTGATGGTAAGATTTAACCTTCAGAGAGAAAAAAAAAATTCCCATTACGTTCTGTTATGTTAATTCAGGATTTATTACACAGTGGGTATTGCCGGCATTGGGTACAACATCTCAACATATGAGGCTCAACACCTAGGTAAAACATACAACAACCTACCTTATGCCTTGGTCGCTAGCGGCATTACCAAATCGGCCGCTTACAGTCTGTGGATGGATGATTCTGCAGCAGCTTCAGGAACCATAATGTTCGGTGGTGTCAACAAGGCCAGATACGTTGGCGAACTTCAAACTCTCCCAGTTGTGCCAGTCTACAACAGATATTATTCACTTGCGCTGGCCTTGACCGAAGTAATTGTGACAACTGGACACTCTAAGAGTTCTACAACCAACCTCCCGCTCGCAGTTTCCCTGGATACGGGTTCAAGTTGGTCTTCATTGCCAGAAGACCTTTTTAAGGACATTCTCGGTGCTCTGAATGGGACCTACGATGATAAAAACCGCGCCGCTTATGTAAGCTGTGACTTGATAAAGACAGATTACAATGTGACATTCAGTTTTTCTGGAGCCAAGATCGACGTGGGCCTGAATCAACTGGTCTTCGCTGCAACCGAAGCCGGCTGGCCTGCGAATGCCTGTATCCTTGGCCTTACCCCCAGTCAGCCGGGTATCAACATTCTTGGCGACACGTTCCTGCGTAACGCATATGTTGTCTATGATCTTGAGAACAACGAAATTTCCCTTGCCAACACAAACTTCAACCCTGGTAAGGACGATATTTTGGAGATTGGTGTCGGCGCCGACGCAGTGCCTGGTGCCACTCTTGTCCCTTCGGCTGTTTCAACCGCCACTGGAAACGGGGTCCAAACGGCTACCACCGGCATTGCGAGTGCTACTGGTAGTACAACTACTGGGGGTTCTGCAAAATCCACTGGCGCGTCCTCGGGCATGGCTGCATTGCCCACTGGCAATGCCAAACATCTGCTCTCGGGACTAGCGGGTGCTGGTCTTCTCCTGATGATCTAAAGATGTTGGGAATGACTTAGCAGTCGATGGCTTCGTTTGTACATTCCATTAGCTAATAAAGTAAGTTTTGGATTATTTATATAAATACGAACGTCTTCTAGCAGATAATCGAACTGTAATCTCTGAGGATGAATCTAGGCGCGGCTCATGTCAACATGGACCAGCGAGATATTCACATCAATTCACGTTTCTTTCTGTAGCGGCCCCGCCGCAATATACTTCGATGATCGGTTTATATAACTACGTTATAACTAAGTTACTCTCTACAGACACTATTATGTCAGTCGACTTGTGAGCATTGGCTGTAAACATATCGCCAAGTGGAATGCGGGGATTGGCAAGTGGAAATGCTGGGCGGGGTAAGATTGTACTATGGTACGCACTGAGAACGGTCTCTCATAGATGCTGCGAAGCCCGTATTATGTATAAATGCCTCTCGGTTCACCCACTGCTCGCTCTTTGTATTCTCAGATTTGTCTGTCATGCAGAAAGAGAGAGGGAGGAGGAGTATAGCGCGTAATCATGGATGAGACAAAAAAGGACATTGAAAATCTTCCGGATAATGAACCAAAATTCGTAGCCGATATACGTGTCGCAGACGACCCCACACTCACTCACAGTCACTACACGCACGACAACGTCGGCACACTCCAGCGACGCCTAAAATCACGCCATGTCCAATTCCTCGCCCTATCCGGTGCTATAGGCACCGGCCTCTTCGTCGGGTCAGGGCAAACACTCTCCCTAGGTGGACCTTTGTCGGCGGTGCTCGCCTACCTCATCACTGGGTTTAATTTGTATGGTGTAATCAACAGTTTGGGCGAAATGGCGACATGGCTTCCGTTACCAGGTGCAATACCCGTATACGCAGCGCGATACGTGGATCCTGCTCTGGGTTTTGCGCTGGGCTGGAATTATTGGTATCAGTTCGCCATCAACGTGCCGATAGAGATCAGTGCGGCGGCGTTGATTATTGATTACTGGCCGAATAATGTGCCTACGGTCGTCTGGATCACGATTTTGTTAGTCGTTATGGTCGCGATAAACCTGTTTCCCGTGCGGTACTATGGTGAAATCGAGTTCGGGTTCGGCGCAATCAAGCTGACTACCATTTGCGGACTAATTCTGCTTATGCTCATCATTACTCTCGGCGGCGCACCGAATCATGATCGTATTGGATTTCGGTACTGGAAGAATCCTGGTCCAATGCTGGAATACCTGGAGCCAGGTACCCTGGGACGCTTTCTTGCCTTCTTCAAAGTCTTTATCAGCGCTACATTCGCATACGGCGGAAGCGAGATGGTAGTCGTCGCAGCTGGTGAGGCTGAGAATCCACGACGAAACATCCCAAAAGCAGTTCGCAGAGTCTTTTGGCGTATCGCCGTCTTTTATGTATTGAGCGTCCTCTTGGCTGGCATGTGCGTCTCAGCCACGGATAGCCGCCTGCTGAACGCCATCAACCAAAGCGCCCCCGGCGTCGGCGCCAGTCCCTTTGTCATCGCAATGCAAAACGGAGGTATCAAAGTGCTTCCATCAATCATCAATGCGGTTGTATTAACGTCGGCCTTTTCGGCTGGTAACTCTGTCTTTTACGCGTCGACTCGGGTATTGTACGCTACTGCCCTCGACGGGAAAGCACCTGGGTTCCTGAAATACGAGAAATTCGGCGTCCCCTATGCCTGTGTAGGCGTTACAACATTGTTGAGTCTACTCGTCTATTTGAATGTTAACTCGAGTGCATCCGACGTATTCTTCTGGATCAGCAATCTTAGCTCTGTCTGCACGCTGCTTGTATGGACATCCGTTTCCATAATCTACCTCCGCTTCCACAAGGGGATGCAACACCAAGCCATCGCACGATCTTCACTTCCCTTCCAAGCCCCCTTCCAACCGTATCTTGCGTGGTTTTCATGTCTGTTTTCTGCGACAGTGGCGTTCTTTAATGGCTTTGACTCTTTCTTTCCCGGAAAGTTTAGTGCAAAGTCATTTATTCCCCCGTATATAAATATACCCATCTTTGCGGCGTTATTTTTGGGATACAAGCTCTCTAACAGGACGAGATTCGTCAAATTGGATGAAATGGATTTCTTCTCTGGAAAGGAGGAAGCGGATCGTTTGGAGGGTACTTGGGAGAAAGTGAAACCAAGAAATGTTTTTCGTAAGTCTCCTCTCTGGGTCAATTTCTAAATTTTCTGCCGGGTCCAGATACTAATGTTTTGCCGACTGCAGAAAGGCTGTGGTATTGGATTGCTTAAGACGGGAGTCTACGCTGGAGTGCGTAATTTTGATGTATAGAGTACATCTATACCTAGGTATGGTCGTTCCAATCATGTTCAAATTTTGTACAGTTCATCTTCACATGGAAATCTAGGCGATTCTAAGGGTTTGAAGCATGTGTAATGTTACTTGATTATTAGGAGAATTCCACAAGGGGCAATAAGTAGCTTTCAATGATATCGCCAAACTTGTGACGAACATATCAAAGGCAAAGATCTATATCAAATTCAACGCTATCAAACAGACAAATCTAGGAAAAGAAAGACAAAATAGCTTAAACGAAAGGGAAAAACAACAGGATGATGCTGAAAAAAGAAAAGAGCAGAGCACATCACACACCACACACAAGACCATTAAACTGATTGAGATGGCTGTTTCTCATGTGCACTTTCAGGACACTCGGATGTCTTGTACTCCGCTTCCCGCACATTCGACGCCGTTCCCAGCGCAAAACTACCATCAACAGCAGCTGGCCACTTTTCAGGCCACAACCAAAAGGCCTCGTGATTGGGCTTCCCGGAGATTATACCCGACAAATCAAAGGGGTCAATCACAGTCTGCCACATGGATCGCTTATCAATCCAGCCAGGACCAAGGCGCTCCGTCTCGCAATCCAAGTCTAGATAACGAGTCTTTTCTCGCGGTAAGAACCGACCAGGATGCATGAAATTAAGCCAGTAGGTAAACACGACCATGGGCGCAGCCTCAAAGCAGTAGAGATACCATTCGTGAGTTATGATAGGGCTACAATGGCCTTGCAGGCAGCTATCAATTTGAGTGAAAGTGGTAAAAGACTCGATTGCTCGGCAGATGCATCGGAAGATAACCAAGAACGATGTACCGTACAACGTATAACAGAGTCTTTGAACATTACATGGCGGTGGACGAGCGGCATGTCTGGCACGATAATGTACCAGAATAACCACGCCCACCACCATGGCTTCAACGATGGCTTGCAACACAAGCGCGATGGAGATGAGCGTCCCACCACTTTTGAATATAGACAAGTCGTCTGCATTGGTGGCCATGCGAGAAGCGCCTGCAGTCGTCAGGGACTCAACGGCTATACCCAAATAGATGAAAAAGATGGTGGCGCGGTTGGGGTGAAGGGGAGCGTGCATTGGTAGGTAGTGTAGTAGTCGGCCGATCATGTTGTAGGCTGTTGCGGAGTATATGGGAGGTCCTGCATAGATGAAAACCGTTTGAACGATGTATAGGTTCAAATTAGAGGTGTTGTGGCTCGCTATGCATCGTGCTATCCAACCCACAGTAAATATTGCACCTCCCCATGACATCCAGAATGTGGTACTCCAGAATTTGTAGCGGCTATAAGAATGCCACGGTAAGCTGGTGCACCAATCATCTCTGTTGAGAAGGGACTTACAAATTCTGGTAGATGTGTATCACTAGGGATATGCCAATCAAGACAGCAAAAAATGCCGGGAGGACATGACTTGGCTCATATGGATAGAGACTATGCGCCTCCGAGTCCGAGTTGGAGCTCATACTGGATAGTATTCCGAGATTCGCGGGAGGGTTTTTCAATGGAAATGGAAATTGATGATTCACTCCGATATATGTCTGAATGAGACTGGATTCTTGTACTATTGACATGAGGAAGGTATAGATATTTATACTCAGGCAAGGCAACCACAAGAGCAACAAAAAGCTAGCCCTCGTCTACCACCATGAGGCCAGGCGGCACAACAGACCGCTTAGGGTTAAGCGTAGCTGAGCCTCCAACCCTAAACCTTAACCTAAAGTCGTATTACGGACCCTATCATTGGTCAACTGAATTATGTCAGCAATTCTCATCTTACGATTGGACGATCTCTCCTAAAATGACGTGCGGCCCTCAGCCAATACAGTGGCTTTGATGCCCCCGCTTTCATGTCTTTAATTCTATTGGCCAGTTTATAGTGATCTCCTTGGCCAGTGACCCACTCCTTGGCCCATTTTGGCCAATTGGAATACGGTAAACATGAGATCTCCACTCGGCGGTGCGTATGTCCGTAAACGATTAGCGTTCTCTATGGATAAGCCAATCAGACATACTCTGTATTGAATACGTACTCTGTAATTGTATATGGGCTGAGGGATCAGTGGACTTAATGATAGCGACCGTGCTGAAGAAAAGGGCGACACATTCTGGAAGTTTGAGAGAATTAAAACTCGTATTTGCAGGCATCTAATTTGATGCCGGTCTGTAGTAAGTCGTCATAACCCGGAGCTCGAGCGATGTGGCGGTACGACTGTTGATCATTGATTTGAACTGGTGTCAGCCTTGGGATAAGTACCGCACTGGACCCGAGATAGAATCATTGAAATCCTGGTTAACGCGAAAATCGCGATGCCCATCGTATTAGCCCGGCATTGAATGGACAGAATCCTTAACTCTGTACAGGGTAAGGCAGCTTGGCTCTGAAGACGGGAACATATCCAGCAGCTGGGGCGGGACAGCGCTCCTTCACAATTGCATGGTTAAAGCACTGCCATATCCGAATTTTGGCCCAAGATGATCCTGATCAAGTCCCCCAAACCACCGAACCAGTGAGTCGTCAGAAGTGAGAAGTCAGAATGTTTGGCAACTTCTTGGCGATCATTGAGTGCGGTGGAGGGAGGAGTCGCCCAATGAGGCTAGGTAGGTGAAGCGGCTGTGATGTTTGATTTGCATAACTTGGCGGCTGAAGTCGAGCGACACATTGACAACGAAATAATTTGTCGAGAACGCCTGGATCTTTCATCTGTCGGATTATACATGAGAAAACGACGCGAAAACTGTTCAGTGATATAGATAGACTGTGGATAAAATGCCCGGAGTGCCTTCTGGAAAGGCTTGTGATGGCTGTCGCAGATTGAAGAAAAAGGTGGGTTAACAAACATGTCGCATGGCAGCAATAGCTTTCATACTCATTCGCATCGTCTCTCCAGTGCGACGAGAAAACTCCCTCGTGTTCACGATGTATCCGTCTCGGTTTAGAGTGTATTGGTTCTGGTCAACAACGATACAAGTTCCAACCGCATCAGACATTCGCAAATGTCAGAACAAGAAAGGCCGTTTCACAGACTAAAGGCCTCTCCACCACAACCACGTCGCAATCCAACAAAGTCAAAAACGAAGCAGATCTGATCACGTTCTTTCTGAGATTACCACCCAGCAATAAAACCACAATCCTCACAAGCCAATTTATCCAAGCCATCAAATTAACGACCAATTTAAAATACAATCTCGCGTGGGCATACGGGTTTTTCTTGTTTGAGATTCCGCGACGCATGAACGAGAATGAAGCCTTGGACACTGCAGTCAATGCGCTTATTTGCGCGCACTCCAATTTCTGCGCAGGCTCAGGGGTGTCCGTTAAGACGTTGAGTAGTTATTCCCGTGCTTTGAGAAGCTTGAGGAATTGTCTCGATGATCGGGAGAAAGCTTCGACGTCGGAAACTCTATGTGCGGTTATGCTGCTGTTGATATGTCAGGTAAGTCAACCCGCCGAATTTTATGTTAGTGAACGTCGTGGAATTAAGAATGGTTATGGTATTTAGAACCTCAATGGTTCGGAGGGCAGGTGGTCAGGCCATGGCGAAGGCGCGGCAAAGTTACTCAAAGCACGATCATTTACAAAGCCGCGCGACAACTTTGAAGAACAATTACTCCTTTCTCTGCGGGGAAGTGTCGTATGTTTGGCCTATCCTATGTACCGGCATATACAAATTCTTACTGCTCCTAGTTATTTGAAGGTCTTCTCAACGAGAAGATAGAACTTGACCCGCAAGAATGGATTTCACTAGTAGGAAACGAACTTGACGCGGATTTCCCCGAGGGAAAATTAATGCAACATCTTGCACATGTGCCAAATATACTCCGGCGTGCTCGGGTGGCAACCAATGCGAACGAAGTCGCAATCCTGCGAGACGAACTGAAACCCGCATACGCAGCTTCCCAGAAACTACTACTCCAGCTACATAAACAATGGGCCGAGGGCCGCACACTTGATCCGAATAGTGCGCTCAAGAACACCATACTGCACGCCTATTATCAGCGTGCATATGGGATTGGACTTTTAATTGTGACCATCTTGAACTGGCTGCTTGGCGCGCTCACCCCTCCCTTGGACGCAATCGGGCTTATAGCAGACTCCACGAACTTAGTGGCGCAGATATTGGAATTGGCTCAGGTGGCTAATATTTACCGGCCGTTAGGGTCGGGGTATGTGCTCGTCGTGCTAAGTGCAGCATGGCTTGCAGCCAGTAATGACAGTGAAAGGGTGGCTGTGAATATGTTGCTGCAGGATTATCGGCAGGATTTTCCTTTGAGGGCCACGGACAAATTTATGATTGAGTTGAAGTGGGTGGCTGAGCAATTGCAGTATTTACCTGTTGGTAGTGCGTGATCTACTTCATATCTGCGGTGTTGCCAACGGGACAGACATGCCCTGCGTCAGGACCATTCTTCGAAGTTGCAAAGACGGGATTTGCCCAACTACTCCCTGAACATGTCCAAGCTTAATAAACTATCGACTTGGATTGATCTAGATGATGATATACCATCCAGGAGATCTATCATCCAATTTGACGGCATGAAATGTCTTATGGTATCTGATCGATCAAAGCCCCGGCGGCTTTATTCATAATCTCGGTGTCTAGCATAATTGCCAGACCTCGCGAACAACCTTGATGAACATCATTCACATCATCGATGTTATGCTTCCTAGGCCAGATCTGTTCTTCGAGAACCTTTCTGATAACAAGAACACTACTACTATTGCTCTTGCGAATGACCCGATCCAGCCAGCTTCTTATTAGCGAGAGGTCATTCGCGTCAGACAGCACCGCGCCTATGATCGCAAGAGGCCACAAGAAGAATTTACCCGAGGTCCTGTCAATATCGTCTCCAATTGTTATCAAAAGTTGTCGGGCTTCGTTGAGGGTTGAATCGAATTCCGTATACCAGGACAGATCGGATTCAAGGCTTTCGTCAATCACATGCCTTGAAGCTGAAATAATGTAGAGAAATAAAAGTTGAATACCGACGGCATATAACTTCCCAATCCATCTGCGGGAGTCACCGTAATAGTTGCTAGCCGTTTCCTCGAGAGTAAACTGCATATTGCGAACCTCATAGTAACGTGACCACGCTAGTATTTCGTCTGTTGCAGACCCCTCAGTAATTTCCCGAGCAAGTCGAGTCCCTTCCATGAGAAATAGGAACATATGATAGGGGGCTCCAAGAACGGGTGATTGCATAATAGACTGTGGTGTTAGACTATCCTCTATTGCCGCCGTTTGAAGGAGATCGATATCTGGTCGTGTAGCTGACATACGGCTGCCAAACTTCTTTAACACCATCAGTGTATCTTCTATCAAATTCGGCTCACCTTCGAACAATGTCGTGACTGCACTGTGATAAATATAGGACTCAACACACATGCGTTCCCAAATCAGTTCCGACATGGAAGCATGCTTGTAGTCCATTGGTTCGCGTAGAAGGAGAATTCTGCGCAGTGCCGCAGCATGGATGGAACTCTGTCTTCGGGCCTCGACTCTCGAATTCTGTTATTATCGTTAGCACCTAGTGAGTATTGACCAAGATTTAGCCTGAGAAACCGTACTTCATACACGCAAAGCCATATAACCGTCGCCAGAAGAGAATCTTCCGTGCCAGTCAGGGTTCCCTTAGCGATACCCGCTGATATCTCCGATATAGCAGCCATGTACAATTTATGAGATGATTCGCGTGAATGATCCAGTACTATTGCAGACTTGGATCCAACCATAGCGCACGCAGATACGGCATTCAGCAAAAGGTGTGATTCCAAACACAAATATCGCAAATACGATAAGTCAATCGTGGGTTTGCCATCTGCAGCTTGATGATACTGAGAAGGCAGAAACGAGAATAAGCAATACTCCACTAACATAGCGTCTCGTTCATTGAGAACGTGGTGGAAAAAGTTGATTCCAGTCGGCATGCAATTCCGATCATCATGAACAATAAGTTCATTTTTCGGCACGGGCGAGGGTGAGGGCGAGAGTGAGGACCGACTTTTACGCACAGCTCTTCGATGTTGTAGACACCGCCTGTCTACGTGATCGGCGCCTTGCCATTGACAAGATAGTCCGTTTCTTCTGCACCCAACACACGCGGGTTTATTCTCGTCACACTTCTTACGTCGTCTGCGGCCTATCGAGAATCATTAACCTTGCAACTGCTGAGCTTAAGTGGTGGAATACGGACATTGCAAGCAGCCTGTAAGCGTCCTTAGTTTTGCAACCATCGCGACGCCGTTGCTAAAATGGCAGTCATTATCATGACTGCGTTCGGAAAGAGGACGTTGGATTATTGTTCTTCTAGAAGTCTTCGATGAAGTTTGTCGGGGAGATAGTAGAATAAGTGGAAGGGGAGCGGAATCTTAGTTATTTAAGTTAGTTATCTATTGTTCGACTGTGTCCGATTAGGTAAGGCCGCTGATTAGTACAGCGCGCAAAAATATTTTATTGGTCAGAGCTACTAGCTGTGCTTATCTATCCAATAGCAGGCGGAATCGATATGGAGCCCTATTTCTGATAAGATGATTGGTCAATCAACAGATCTATGGGCATTTTCAAACAGCTCATCTGATCTGTGTATGGAGTAGAAGACGTTGGAGTTGACAATTTAACCATCTTCTTAAGATAATTATATTCTCGATGAAATTTGAATGGGCAAAAGTAGAAAGAGTTGCGAGATATGGACAGCATGGCCCTGGAAGATTCAGTTGGGCTAAGGGTATCGTTGTGGCTCTCCAACGTGTTCTGGTGCTCGTGGTTTCTAGCCCACCACATGTATAGTCTGTATTGGAAAATAGCGTGTAAACTATGCAATATGTATTTCTATCTCTATTAAAATATGTACAAAGGTAATTGAACCCATAATATCTATATTGTTATATCTTCGACTTTGTATCTTTCTCGAAAGAGAACCCAAGCTCCCCCAGTGTCTGTATTTCCTTCCTCTTACTACCCAGAGCCTGAGAAGCAGCTTTAATAGCAGGCGTCAATTCCCGTACCCACTGTTCCTCATCTCCCCATACTGGAGGAATCTTGCCTTGACCGCCATTATCGAACCCACTCTTTCTAGCTGCCTGCAAACTCCAATGATGAAGATGATTCAGATACTCCGCATCCGCCGGAAATCCGAGGACATTGAAACTCTTGTCCCCTCCGTAGCGAGCAATCCAATCGATTTCCCATACCTTCATTTCGTCTGATGCTGGTAAAGACAGGCGATCGGAATACACCCGTGCGATGACCGCGGCCTGGGCTTCGGAAAGCGGGAAGGGGATAACCTTCAGTGGCAGTCCGATGAATGTCAATGTTGGCTGGGGGTAGTAGAAGATATGCTGAAATAAGTTATTAAGCCGACTTCCGTTCGGGACTTCCACTGGAGGGGTTAGTGATGATAGAAATGGGAATGTATAGAGATATCCAGTGCAGAATAGGACATGGTCAATGTCTTTCTCGACATGACCGTCTGAGAAACGGAGTGAGCGATCGGAGGTGATGAATTCAACGATCTCTGGGACGATCTTGATTTTAGGGTTATTGCTCAGATAAGGTGGTGACTCGCTTCTCGCTGAGAGCAAGAGTGGCTGTTGCAAAGCAGCAGCTATTTGCACACTGACATCGATTCCTGAGGCGGAATTTCCAACCACGACGACTTTCTAGAGAAGTGATTAGAGGCTATTCATTGATAGTGGGAAGGTGGGTTTCGGACACACTTACCTGGTTCGCATACTGTTCGGGACGTCGATAATGCTTCGAATGGGAAATAGAGCCAGGGTATGCTCTATTCCATTCCTGCACACCGGTAATATCAGGAATATAATGATCATTATAGTGACCACTCGCAACAACGACGGCATCAAAATCATGCGTGCAGCGTTGTTGTGTTCGCAGGTCTTCTACAGAAACCTTCCAGCCACTATTTGCGAGCTGTCCATCTCGCAGCCGTACGTCGATGACTTGCGTATGAAACACAATAGACGGCAGCAGCTCTTGTGCATAGTCTTGAAGGTACTGCTTTACCGCTTGATGCGAAGGGAACAAACACGTTCCTTTCGGAAACTTCCAATCGGAATAACCCATCAAAGTATGCGGGATATTTGTTTCTAAAAGATCGTATACCGGTGACTGGAAAATGATCTCGCCATTTGTCTCTTTAGTAGGGACAGGTTTCTCCGCTGTCGTTGTAGGTTTTGTATGAGGAATGGCGAAATCCTGTTCAACCGCATTGTACGAGGTGTGACACCATACACCGCCGACTTCGTCGCGCTGTTCGAATATTGTGATTGCCGAAAAAGCCTTCTCGGCATGGAGATATCTAGAGAACACGCCCAAGAGCATTAGGCGACATCCTACAAGTTTTACCGAGAAAATGGTGTTCTTACTTGGCGGCTGCTAGGCCTCCAGGACCAGCTCCAATAACAGCGACTCGCATTGTGTCTATGTGGGATTATGGTTGATATTGAAGCTTATCAAGTAACTATACGAATCAACGGAGAATATCGCGTGTGCTGGAGGGGAGTTTTTAATCTATGGATAACGCAATCGATCGGGTGAATTCCGACGTACGATCCCGAAGTACCGACATCGGTCTTATCGTGGATTCTTATCTTATCTTGCGGCATCCTATCCAGGGTCTACACGATCTATAGGAGACGCCGTAGTTGAACAAATGCGTGTTGGTTACTTGAATGTCTGTTATATGCTCTCTGGGAAAAGTTATTTCTTAACCTATAGCCAAGGATTCGCGACTAAAGTCCTTTATTCGATTGCTATCTACCTCCCTCTGTATAACACCCAGAGTCATGTATGTACATATCAGTTTGCTCCAGACTGTCGTAATTCATCCAGTATATCCACACGCTTGGATGAGTGATCAAAACAAATGTTGACTCGTTATAAAAGCCTCTATTTCCCGAACATGGGGTTTCCTGCTGCCTTGACCACTGAAGAGTTTGGCTGTCTTAAACGTACTTGACGGTAACAGTGCTACCGGAAGCAGTGACAGAGGTAAGAACGCTGCTGTTCTGCTCAATGTCGATGATGGTAGCACCAGTGGTGTCAACGGAAGAGCCGCTCTTGGTAGCCTTAGCACCGCTGAAGGTAACGGTGCCGAAGTTGGCGAAGGGAACCAAGGAGCCGCCTTCTTCAAAGTCCTCCACGATCCACTCAGCATTGTACTCGCAGAGCTTGTCGGATTCACCAGAGAAGTTGTGGGTAACAGTAGTACCCTTGCTGACGTTCTGAACGACAGCGGAACCGGAAGAGGTGCTGGTGGCAGTCACAGTAATCTTGATGAGATCTCCAGCAGAGATGCTAATACCAGTGAAGTCGTAGGCGTAGTCGGGGTACCACTCGTACCAAGCATCATAGCTGACGGAGCTGCCCTGAACGCAAAAGTCGACACCAGTCTGGAGAATGGAGGTGCCGCAGGTGTCCCCGTCAAGACCAACCCAGGCAGAGGCGCAGTACTGTGTTCCGCTGCTGCCACCACTGGGAATATGGGGGGTGGGGACAGTGAATTCGGCAGTGACAGCACTGTAGCCAGTTCCGATAAGGACAGCACCAGACCAGTTAGAGCTGTACTCGACGTGCTTGGTACCGGTGATGTTCAACTGCTCCACACCAAAGGAGTTGGGAAGATAGGCTGGGTTTGAGCGGCGAGCGGCACGGCGAGCCAAACCCTTCTGAGTCGAAGGAGCAGCGACAGCAAGGCCGGCAAGAAGAAGGGTAGACAAAACGGAAGACTTCATTTTGAATAGAATGCAATTATAGCGAACTGTACGATGATAGCGATGATCTGGAAAGTTCTGCGAGGTCAAGGAAGCCTGTACTGTTAATACTTCTTTCTGGTCTCGAGCCGGAGGGGAAGGTAGTCCCTTTTATAACCTTGCTGACCAACCTGTTTCCATCTGTTAGATGTTTCCAAGGTTATAATGATACCTCATAGATCCTGAGATGATAGGACACACGGACTACAATTCGAGACCGTAAATTACCTTCCCGAAAGAGAAACGATCATGCATACAGAAGCCATACTACGCTGCAGAGATAAGATGCACGAGCGGACCATTCATTTGATAGTCATCGTTGATTATCTTAATACGTCCTGTTATTGGCGAGGGTTGCTAAGCTTTTATCCTGATGGGGCTGTGGAGCCTTGGAGCATTGATAGTTGGTTCGTGAGCTTACCTATGGAGTAAATATGTATGATAATAGAATAGCCTTTCTACAAAGCGCATCGAATGTAGATGGAGACGGGTCACGGCTCAAATAACATGTACCTTTTGGAGTAGCCTCTATGACGCATACCCTGATTGTCTACATTCCACCGATCCCGATCCTTGATCAAGTCAATAGGTATGCAGTTCGCTACAAATGCAACAGGACATGTGTAAGTTCCTGTTACTACAGTAGGCAGAAAATCTTGGCCACTTTGAATAATATACAAATTCTGTCCCGCAACATGTGTACAGAACTCTTTACTAGAATGTTGTGTTGCATTGGACGCGGAATGCCTCGGAAGGGGACATAACAGTGGCTTGAATAAGAAAATTAGAAATTTACATAACTGGGAAAAACGAACTACTAATCACAGAGTTTGTTTCCACTCTTTTTCAAATTAGAGTGATGGCATGACGGGAAAGAGTCCAGCCACTCCAAAAGATAAAAGACCTAGCTAAAACCCGTCTCCACGATCTAAAATCCAAGACCCCGCAGCCAGGAGCAACACAATGTCCCTCTTGGGAAGGTGATATTTATCAAGAGCAAAGCTTATATGCGGGTGAACTTTATGGAGATTACATTCGACACGGACGAAGAGAAGCATCGAGGCATATGGCCTGGCAGATGTTGGTTGGGCGCTTAACTAAGGTCATCGAATACACCAATGACTAAGAGGCAAAGGAACATGAGAGTGTTTTCATTTGTTATTTGACAGAACACGCCAGGGGAGAAAAGGCAGGTAGATAGACACATTGAAGGCCAATCTATTCTTCATCTCTGATAACCCCTGTATATGCAATGTCCACGCCATCGCTCAGTACATGACTGTTTGCGGAAAGGACGAAGCATAGGGTGGATATCGTGGGTAAATCTCTTTGACCTTTTGATTTCGCTTCTAAGCAGTTTGAAAATTAGCAAATGAAGTTCGTAAATACCCCGTGGATATTCGACGCACAGATTATAGAGTTGCATCGGCACTAGGCTGAGTGGGATGACGGGGGGCTTGACTTGGCGAACGATAAAGAACACCGGAGCAAGCCACGATTCATACCAAAGCCAATCAGAGATCTGAGCAGCTAAGTAAAGGAAAGGAAAGTCGAAGAAATTTGGAGACACTTTCGGTTTCCAGGATAATTACAGTATAGTACTTGTCGATCATTGGTATGCTGGCTAAAGGAACAATATGAGTAGCTAGTGTCCGGGGTTTGATGAAAAGGGAAGCTATACCCACCTGGAATGTTGATACGTGGATTAAAACATCAAGATTCTACTGAACTCCAAATTGTTATCACCATTCCCGATATAAGCGACTTCTTATCAACGATTGACAATTAGATGAGTGTTCTCGGCTCCATTACCTACTAGGACGGGAAAGACTGAAATGGGATCGGGTTCTCCAAATTGTCTATCAACGACGTAAGTAACGATCCTCATCACTCAAATAACAATCTTATTTCATACGTGGAAGATTTTATATGTGGGTCCTCTGGTAATATACATACGTAGTACGTTCTAAATTATGTTAATAGCCTGTGA
Organism: Talaromyces marneffei; assembly: GCF_009556855.1. Classification (NCBI taxonomy): domain Eukaryota; kingdom Fungi; phylum Ascomycota; class Eurotiomycetes; order Eurotiales; family Trichocomaceae; genus Talaromyces; species Talaromyces marneffei. The sequence goes on along the minus strand of NC_072350.1, from coordinate 141,946 downwards.
GATCTACTGTCAGCCAATGATCCCTGCGTTGGACCACTCTGTATGTAAGCCTTTTATCAAAAGAACTCCTCGTATTCGCATAGGGTCCTATCATGCATTCTATCGTATGCACGATATTTAAATATTCTGTAGTTATGCCCGGTTATTAACGGAAATGGCTTTACCCAGGTTGGTAATCCATGAGATGTTACATTGATCTTGATCTGTACAGAGACAAATCTTCTACATAGGGCTAGATAAGGGCTCGTGCCAAAGATACCACAACATTTCATTTTGACTTATATCTCAGTCCTGTTTGTGCAATGGGCGTTTTCATTGGGACAGTGGTAGGGTACGAAGAAACCATATGCGCATCCTGACATAGTGGCATTTATAACAAACCTCCGAGGGAGAACCGCTACTACGTATTGATCTCAGACTGATATTAAAAGGCAACGAACAAGAAAATGCATATCCCTCAATTATATAGTAATGAGGATATGCGCTGCGGAAATTTATATTATACATTTGGTGCGAATGCCCTTCGTCCAGGTGTTGCCATGTCAAATGAGAAGCCTGGTCTTGTGCTATCCGGGTGCATGACTTGGCTACAGTGGAGGCAAGACAACATTTCTAACGACTGCCGTTTTGAAGGAACTCTGGCAGCGTGGCTACTAGGTATATGTTACCCTATCAATCTCGGAGAACTTCCATATCCAGGCGGTTTCCAAGAGACAAAATGTGCTATATATCACTTGTAGAAAAGACTCGAAAACAAGCATTGCTCGGACAAGATGAAGCTCTTGACAAAACGTGTGGTATAATTAGGTATAATACGATTGCTTAACGCGGCAACAGAAATTTGGCATTAGATCTGCATATAAAGAAAACTCAGTGAAATGTACCTGAAGTTACATTGAAATACATTTGACACAGCAACTTTTTTGCAAACAGAATCTTGGCGGCACACTTGACCATCAGTGGCTTACGGTAAATACTACATCCCCAGGCATTGTTGATCAACCTAGTTAGTATACTCGGTGACTCGCGGCCGGTGTTTTCAGATTGACGATTTTTGTCTCATTTCTTATCAATAAATCATTATCTACCGGACTTCAATTTGATCCGGGTAATATGTTTTTCAAGATGATAAAGCTACAAACACAGACGCAATGGTCTAAATGCGAGAATTCCTTTGTGTACGGATGCACATGGTCTTTAGATTACGTATCCTGCGTTTTGTCCGAATATGTTTTCAAAGTATGATCAAGACTGTTCTTCTTTTTCTTGCTCTTCCTAATCAGTTCGGAATTCGTAAAATTACCGCATTTAGTATATCCTTCCCCAAGTAGAAGGTACGAAATGGAATGCCGCAACTCTATCTCAACAAGACCACTTGGATCAACGAAACCAAAATGGGGATAACCGCTATTGGATGTTGATATCTCATCATTAGCTGGGGAATTTCTGTATATAAAGTGAAATATGCCCATGTAGAGAGTTGACCTTTGCTTTTGCTCAGTCTTGTGCAAGAGTTGGGCACGGTCGACTCAACTGCATGGGACAAGCAATTGACTCACACCTTCCTCACCAAGGGCTTCAACTCCATTCGATTTGGTACAACGTATTATGTCGAAGGTGGCTAAGTTGGTGTTTGGATTGAGCTTTGGACTTTTGGCCTTGGATCAGGGTTACTGGGGAGCTTGGTACTAGGGTTGATGTGACCAACGATATATTATGAACAGTTTTCACACTTTTGGGACGCGTAAAATGCCGTATATTTACTAATAGAGGTAAATTATATAAGGAAAAACGGTACTAACAGCTTCAGGTGCTTGCCAGAGGCCACAATCAAAGCACTTTCTAGACAGCTTATTTCTGTCCGTCTTTCATATCCCCCCGCTCCTTCACTGTCTTTGCAATGTTTCTCCCAACATCACTGTCCAGATTATTGAACCCTTGAATAACACCCTCTCTATCCCCTTTTCCCATTTCTTGACTCATCTTAAATTTCCCTTCCAACCGGCGAAGTTGTATTTCAATTCCAATAATATTCTTCTTGAGAAGATCCACATAGGAAGTTGGAGCATCAGACACCTCCCAGGCCGTAGGCATGTCCCCTCCTGAATATCCCATAATGGACGTTTCTGCTTGTCGACTCAAGGCTTCAACTTGTCGTTGCAAAAATGATGAAGTCTCCTCTGATTTCGTATCGCAGTAAACCTTTATATTCCCATAGGCTTGGACGGCGGAATAATTCCACGTTGGGACAACCTTACCCGTAGTCGGTTTTGTCTCGACATAGAACTTGGGAGTCACGTAATGATGATGGGGTCCGTTGAATAGTACCAGAACTTCCTCAGGGAGTTCTCTTATCGTGTCATCTCCAAGCTCATTCTGGGTCGCCAAGAGCGCCTCCATCAAAACCTTTGCTTGTGGGTTTTGCTTGGCCATATGACCCCGTAGAATTCCATATGTCTTGTGGCCATCTTCCGTATCGTTTGCATTTGTATCCCCTGACTCTGCGACATCAAGAATAAACGGAATATGACTGGATTGGATGAATGGGTGAATTGCCGATTTGATGGCAGTGGTCAGGATGCCCAAGGGGTTCTGTTTGACGAACTCCTGCAGTAGGGCGACATTGGCCTCCGCATGCGCCGCACGTAGATACATGTTTGAACGAATCAATAGGCTATAGGGACATGGCTATTCTTTGAATTATTTGGCCTCTAAAACGAGTCTATGCTCGGAGTATCTATCTGAATGAATCTAATGCGGAGCCTCTATGACTCTTTGATAAATTACGAACGAGGAGCTGCGATTGGTCAATGATGCCGAGAATTGACTATCTGTTATTGGTTGCCGTTGCCGGAATGATAAAAGCTCAGCCAGTAATTTTGCGCAGAAATAAGAAGTCTAACCGAATATGGAAATTTGAGCCTGGATATTCAACCAATCACAGGTTGCATCTGGTGCCATCTCTCAGTCAATTTCTTTGCTGAGATTTCTCAATATTCGCTGTGCTCTACACAAAGGTGCGGCCTGCAGTATAGATAACTATCATGGCCATCTTAGCTTCCGTATTCGGCAGGTCGATAGGCCATGATAAGCCCTCACTAGTCTGCACCACCATATAATTACCACAGTTATTTGCAGAGCACAGGGCATTGCGCTGTTTGTTGTCGTCAATTCGTTTAATTGCTATTTCTCTCTCATCTTTTGGTCCTTTTAAGCGTAGACTTCGACTCTGATTTAAAATCTTCCTTTGAATCCTAACCCCCAAACAAGCATTTCAACTGCCATCTGAGCCGCGTAAATCTCTCGAGGAGTGTGCAAGTCGTCCAAACGAAGGCTGTCTCGACGCATCCGAATCAACGAATTATTGAAATAGGCCGCCGCGTGACACTTTATCGGCTGGCTGCATCGCATAGTTCCACACAGATCCGCCGATTTGACACCAGTGAGAGAAGACAGTGCAGACCTCTACTTCTCGGGGCAGAAACATAGCAAGGAAATAACAAGACTACACCAATCATTTCATCGTCCGTGATACGTGTGGCAGTATCCGAGATGGGCTCCGTGCTGGATGCGTGGGAGGCTTGCTCCAAGATCGATACCGTCTTCATTCTCGTCTGCTGCGTTTTTTGCTGGCCTATTATCCCTGCAGTTGGCTTGGGATACTCTGGATACTCGACTCGTCGCAGTGGTCTAGCCTCCTTCTATCCTGGCCTGATTGCCGTGATCGTGTGCAGCATTCAATGGTGGATTATTGGCTATTCACTGGCATACGGCGAGGGCAACCCAATTATTGGAGGATTCGAAAAGGCATTCCACCGTGGAGTTTTGGCGGAACCAGTGGGAACGATACCAGAGATTCTCTTCTCGGAGTTTCAATTGATCTTCTGTGCAACGGTCTGCGCTATTGCCGTAGGAGGAGCGTGTGAACGTGGAAGACTGCTTCCGCTGTTTCCATTTTGTTTTGTACGTCATCAAACTTTCTCCGATTATGGCTGAAATTGCTACGCTTCAGAGCCCTTGTCATGGTCACAGCTGATTTATTAACCACATGTGTCTAAAATAGCTATGGAGCACTTTCGTGTACGAGCCACTCGCGCATATGGTCTGGTCCGAGAACGGATTTCTAGGCAATCTAGGCGTGCTTGACTTTGCTGGCGGAACCCCGGTCCACATATGCAGTGGTGCAAGCGCAACAGCTCTCAGCGTCTATTTATCCTATCCACTATTCCGCTCTAAGAAGTCTGCCAGGCGCACGCCTCAACATCTGAAATTGCATAGACCCCATAACAGCATGTCTCAGTTACTTGCCTTGGTCATTATCTGGAATGCCTGGTTGGCCTTTGATGCTGGAACCACACTCTCGCTCAACTTCAAGAGTGTGATGGCTGCATGTGTTACTAACACCTGTGCCGCTGCAGGAGCAATGACGTGGGCATTCATTACTTACTGGGAATCTGGGATCTGGAGTCTCGACAGTACCTTTATGGGCGCAATCGCAGGCCTTGTTCTAATCACTCCCAGTGCCGGCTTCATTGACATGACTACCGCGTTCTTCTTCGGCGTACTAGGAGCCGTGACATGCAGACAGGCTTTGCGCATCAAATTTACGAAAACGGCTGCCAAGTGGCGCTGGGTGGACAACGGAGACACTTTTGCGACTCACTGCATTGGTGGATTCATCGGCACAATTATGACCGGGCTCTTTGCCCAAAAAGAGGTCGCTTCCTATGACGGTTTTACATACATTGCAGGAGGCGTCCTGTTCGATGGTAACTGGAGACAGCTAGCTATTCAATGCCTTGAGGCGGTCATTGGGTTCTCCTGGAGCTTCGTTGGGAGTTACACAATTTATGCGCTCATTGATTGTGTTCCTGGATTTGAGGTTCTTGCAACTGATAGGTAAGTTCATGAGTACATTCACATTGATCCAGAAACGCTAACATGTGATTTTGCTCCCAGCGAGATCATATCCGGAATGGATGCCTCTCAGATGGATGAGTCGTTATATGAAGCTCAATGGGAGGCTGAAGCGGATTATCATCCCTTTGAGGGCTCTGTCCGGCTCGAGTAAGCTTCGTCTTTCATCATGTGGAGTAGAAGAACGAAGGTTTCAGTTTCCCTGGTAGAAACTTGCCCTTCACATAATGAGCCCTGGGTATATGTTTCTTGTAACTTATAGATAGCGACTTGCTTATGCCGTGTGCTGGGTATGGAATGAGATTAATGATAAATCTCAGCCCTTCACGACACTGGTTTCTGCGCATACCAAAAATAGTAATTAAAATATCGATGTGTCCTAGGATCATCCAACCCTTTCCGTGCAAATGCCAGCGTCACCTGGCTCTCCGCCGGAGACAGTCCCAGAGCCGTAAAAGGACGTCCAGCGAGAGCGGGCATTAGATCCAGGATGGCCATTTTCTGATATAGTCCGATCAACCTCAGTGTCTTGTTCTTGGCCCAAACCCCAATGGGCACCTTTTTCACCACCAGTCGAATATTTCGGAATCCTGCATTGTAGAGTAAAGGTTCAAGTCGTTTTGGTAAAGTGACATCCATCCCAAATTTTCCGAACGCTTGACCAGCCAAGTCGTACATATATTTTATCGGATCGTCGTCCGGCATTGTATCATCGTCGCATAGAGGCTCCGCACAGAGCTCTTGCAGTTCGATCCAGCCACCTGGCCTTATACTTCTATAATATATCGCATTAGGAGGGGTGATGCAATCTTGGGGCATGGGCAAATCTTACTTGAACGCGTGTTCCAAGATCGTGGGGACATCTCGTAGTATTATAATCATAAATCGGAAATGAACGAAATCGCAATCTTCCGTCAACCAATCCTTTTCGCAGTCATCGATCAAGAAATCAACGTTTGGAGGTACCCAAGTTGGCTGTATTGGCGTAAGGTCCACTCCTCGGACGCGCGCGCTGGGATATCGATCGCCAACTATTTCCATTCAACATTGGATTCGCCATAATTTGTATCGCAGACCATCTCGAACAAGAACCTTGCAAATGGATAATCCGAGAATATATGACAGAAAGGGATTGCGCTCACCATCTATTGCCCATATACCTTTCATCATGGGTTCAATATGTTTAGTTGTTACTCTTGCTCCAAACCCGACCTCACCCTAACTCACCTGTACCTGTGCCGATATCCAGAATACTCTGCGGATTATCGCCAATAGGTGCATAAAATAACTCTCCATCTGTAAGCTCTAGCATCATCGCATGTTTCATATCTTCTCGGTCTTGTTCGCTATCATCATTCGGGATCGGGTATCGCCCATTCTTAAAACACTGGTAACGCCGTCCATTCTCGAAGGTATGCGCATATATGCTCGATGTCACACTCGCGGATCCAGTCGATCTGACGTCGATACCATCTGTTGTTTCGAATTCATCTTCCTCGTCAGGCTCGCTGGCTGGTTCAATGGGCACACTCGTTTCGACCGACGATGCTGTTGTCGGAGTAAACTGTTCATCCATCGACTTTGGTCTCGTTCTTCTATCGGCACTACTCATGTTTGGTAGTCTTATTTACTTCTTTCTGTTAGTAATTTGGTGACTTCAACCTGAAAGCACTTTTTTTCATTTTGCCGTGCAGTAGCAGGTGTGAAGAAACATGGATATTCAGCACGTAGACCACACTAACTAAAAGCTGGCCCCGGTCGGCCTTGTTAATTTATTACTTGCTTCATAATGGGCCCAAATGTGATACAGCACATTTGCCTGCATGGAGGCCCGCGAGTCTATTGGCCAACAATATGCGCATTGACAGCCTTGGAGCTGGATTCGTCCATGATACGGTAGCTCCAATATGTGGCTTGGTCTTTTGCCTCACTCTGGGGCCTCGGAACATCATTATTGATTCTATCGACCAAATTGGAAAGTTGGCTTCTTCTGGATAACGGTCTTTCGACTAAGCCTTTTTGATCCTAGACATTAATAAATTAGAGGATAGTCATGGGTGTGATGCAAGTCGGCTAAATCTGCCGTTACATTCGGTACTCCTGTTCATTTTAACATTGAAAGACACGTTCTGAATATTTAAAATGGCTCGAGCATCCACGGTCGGAGAAGCATACAAAACTGCCTAGTTTTTCTCCGGAGGATAGATTAATCATATTAACAGATAACTACCACACACATCTATCTAATTCAATTCTATAGGAAGACCGAAAAGAAAGGCTTTAAGCCGACCGACCGTGCCCATGAGTAGCCATCAACATTTTACCAACGGTCTCCATGTTCATCGAGTACTCGGCTTCTTGCACAGACTGCTTGACTGCCTTTCCAGTCCTCTCAATCATCTCTGAGTCAAAGGCAGACATCATTTCTTTTCTGTCGCTGGTTTTTGGCGCGCATTTGATTCTTACCAGAGCGTCAACATAGTTTTTGATATCCGTGATCGCATGTTGATATCCTTGCCCGCGGACTAATGGGTTACAAATTCCATCAATATCCGATCTTACTGTTTTTGAGAATGCAAAAGAAAACCAAATGAGAAATGTTGCTCAGAACTTACAAGGCAACATGGGATGAGCTGCATCTCCAACAAGGGTGACTCTTCCGGCATGGTTATCGAACGATACCGGCACCCAGTACTTCATTTCATCGATATAGCATGCGCTTTCTGGAGGTGTCCAGTCAACCAGTGATTGGAATGGCTCGCATAAATCCTTTGTAGTATCTTTGATATATTCCACCATGCTTTGATCTTTGGGCATGTCAGCCGAGCTCCCACGCCATATTTTAGTCCAAAATGTCGTCCAAGTGGACATGTCAGCCTGGTCTTCTACATGCAGAACTGAAAGACAAATACATTTGTTAGTAATAGAAGGAGATTTTACTCCTCTCGAATGAGAGAACTTTGAAGATAGACATACCACCACACCCTGCTATGGACTCCATTCCCAATGTAATCGCGGCCACGGGGTGAGCTTTAACCACGGCGGCAACTTTGTCGGCATCGTGATAATGGGTGACTCCAGTAGCGAACATTAAGCCGGCAAGTTGAACGCGAGCTGCCTCGGGACCGAGAAGTAACTCGCGTATTGTTGACGAAGCTCCATCGGCAGCCAGCACGAAGTCGGCAATATCTATAGCCCCATCATCGAAAAGCAGCTGAACGGGGCTCTCTTCATCCGTGCATTCATTGTTATTATCGGAAAGAAATTTCAGTTCGACAAGTCTTTTGCTCCATTTGACGTCAATTCCTTGACTGAGAACTTTTCGTAAACGTTGTCGTGAAACGCGTCTAGACCCTGGCAATGCGCTTTTGAATAGCAGTTCACCTGTATTACCGTTATAGCATGGGAGGCACTCCACGTCGTCGTTGAAATCCAAATAGGGATTGCATATAGCCTTTGGCAACTCGTTCCTGACGTCGTCATCCAATAATTCACCGAGAGTAGGCAGGGCCCAGTGCAAGACAATGGTCCAATCTCGTGGGCGAGAATCAATCCCGGATTCACAATCAAAGACTGCAACTTGAAAGCCTCTCTATAGACATGATTTTAAATATCCGTGTTAGCGAGTCAGTGTTTGTTAGCAAGTGATCACAAAATTAAACCAGGGTACCTTCTTAAGTCCTTGAGCGGCCAATAACCCCGTCAGACCAGCACCAATGATCGCAACTTTTGGCGCCTTAGCGGTTGTCTCTGCTTGATCACCCATTGTTTCGTCTAACTTCCTATTTAGGCAACACGAAGGTGGCTATCATGCACTGTATACCCCAGTCATTGGCTTTGGAACAATGAGGGAACACCTAAGAAATTAACACGAAATAGACAACTTTACACGTAAGTAATCCCTGTAAAAATAATCCCTAATCGGCGTCGCACGCTCCCCCGCTACCCCGCCCATAGTAATCAAGATATGACCTTCTAATTAACTGATTCGGTCGCGGATATATTACTTCCTGTCCACAGCGAACTTTAAGCAGGCAAATCCCCAAAAATGGATCATCGATGTACCGAGGTATCTAGTGTGGCCATAGACAGACTATGAGGGAAAGGATTATCGATTGCTAGTCGTACATCTTCATTGGATGCACCTCAGAAAAACACCTAATGACCAATGCGCAACACATACTACTTCTCCGGTAATCAATTTCTGGTGTGGTTTTCTTTTCGGAAACTAGGCATGTCTTAGCCAGCCCTGGGTGCTCAAAAGCAAGCCATAGCACATAGGTACGGAAAAGAGCGTAAAACAAATCAAACAGGATGGGCGAACAACAATAATCACGGACATAAATTTAGCCTTTTAGGGCCGAGCATAGTCGTGGAGCAGGAAAGGGTCCGCACATGAATCATTTCCGTCAATCGAGCGCTTGACAGCAAGACCTGGGAATGACAACTCTTCCATCCTTGATGATAGCTACCAGGTTTTGGTCTATTTGGTTTGGCGGAAACTTGTGATGTCTCTGAGAGGACTCTACACAATGAAAACAGTGCTGGTGTCGGTATACTGTCATGTTCAGCAATAAGTTTGACCGTCGCCATAGGTATCAATTAAATTACCGTGCTCAATCCCTGTGATACCACCCATGATCGCGTGTTGAAGCCCCTCAACGGTATAGCAGCGTGCAGTTACCCTAGCTTCCATGTTTTCCGTAACAGGCATTCCAGTAGTTAGGTACTCCGTCGCATGGCCGACCTAGAGCCGATTCCAGATTCCATGCCACTCCCACCACAACAATAATTAGCTAACCAGGCTTCTCCATTGCTACCATGTCCTCCGGTCTGCGAAGGTCGCCTTCTCGTTGAAATACTCGAAGATCAAGGACAATAAACTCTTCCGTTGCTTGAGCATGCACAGCTGTGGCTCCACCATTATCCCGAACGGTGGTAAACCCATTCGCGAGTATACCACGCATTAACCCTCCTGAACGCATGGCGACGATCTCATGACGGAAAAGAAAAAGCTCCTTGAAGGGTCCATGATTCCTGAACCGACATCAAGTGAACATGGCAATCAATGAGACCGACAAATAAAGTAATCGGAGGCCTCGATCTTCTTAGCTATAACGTCGCCATAGTGAAATTCCTTGATGAGGTCAGACTGTTTCCTGGAATTGATATCAACAATTTTGCCGTGTGCCAAAGTTTATGGTGTTTTTCAGATGAACTTACAGTATCCGGCATCTCAACCCATGCGGGTCACTGGTGTTTCAACTCCTCTGAGAGCGCTTGGACGCCGAAAGTACGAGATCCAGTTTGATATTACATATTTATGTAGGGACTGAGCTGCTACTGGGTCCATAGTGACCCATCCACATCCACGCTCAAAGCTAGATAGAAATGGCAATATGAACTTATTGGTACCTGAACTAGACAAAGCCTGTTCTTCATGATTGTTATTTGTCAAGAACAAACGCCCTTACTCAATCGTCTTTATAAACCCTCACCTATCGTAAATCATCAAAATACAGCGCTACCAGAATGGCAGACAAAGAGGATTCTTTTTTCAATTGTTCAATCGAAGAGTTGAGGTAGTTTGCCCACCTGGGAGACCTATTTTACTTGAACTTCCATGGAGTGATGCTCTACCTGCCTCCCAGCCAAGGAACAAGCATCTACAGCCTAGATACGTATCTTTGGAACCCGTATCATCCAACCCGTATCATCCAACCACACCTCACATTAAACACTCATTGACTTTCATTGACTAATGACCTGGGTTTCTGGTTTCAATACATCCGTACTACCACTTCTTGTGGCGAAAGAGCGCTGTTGAAACGACTAGATGACCATGCACATCTTGATTGTATCACATGATCCGAATTTCCCATTGCAGTTAAAAATAGTCAGAGAAGGGCTGAGGACATTCAATCGTAAGGACACAACTGTAGCGCAGCATGAGCAATGGGGCCTCTAAAAGCATAGGTGAAGCAATTCCACGATAACCAGTTGTTTAGGAAAAGAAAACGCCGTCTTGTATGCAGAATCCTGCACTATTAAAAATGCCAGCCCATGTTTCTTCGTCAGTAAAGAGTGGGTTGTGATTCTCCTGATGCAAAATTTCCAGAGAAGTGTTTATCGGGCTACTATTTGCATTTAATCGGCGCTGTAGGACATCGTTTTGCTGCTCACAGTCCTGGACACCATCAACTCTGTGGAAAGAGCTAGCGTACTGATATGGACTTAGTTGTTGATGTGGTTGTGGCTCATATACCCTTCTTTCTCCGGTTCGAAATGGTGTAGTATCTAGCACCATTGCTGGTGGCTCGAGAGAAGGTTCATGAAGACTGGGATGAAATTGAGCGTTGTTCGATGTTGAATTATCATGGCTTGCAGGACGAATGTGATCGTAGTTTGTTATGATTTTTGCAAGGAACCTGGATTGCAGGAAGCAACTAGAACCAGGTGGTGCAGATTGCTCCGAGAATACAGTAGCTGCAGTATGTAATGTATCAAGTATATGTGCTCAATTTCGGACATGGTATAAGTCGGCGCTGATATTAATAGCTGTTTCAAGAATGTCACAATTAGAAACAGAATGATTTTATCCATATGTACGTGCAAAGCCGTACCTTGATCAAAAAATCCGCCGAGTATGCCGTCATGACATGTATAGAGTCTTGTGCAAAATATAACCGAGCTGAAAAATGGCAAACCAGTTTCAACATTACAATAGCGTTGGAGTAGCTTTCCCATAATGGTGCCATGTCGAAAGCGAAATTATCGTCGTTGGATCCGAGTATTTCTTGCAAGGGTAGTGAATATAATTGGAGTCGAAGAGGAGTGCCATAAAACCGGATCAAGAAGGGATGGCAGCTTTCAGACTCTAATTGAAGTCACAGTTAGCTAAGTCAATAATGATTACGGGTAACATAACTTATTGTGACACTTCATACCATCGCCACATGCTTCCATCCACTTGTCTTCCCATTCGTTGATGCGATTGCCAATTATAGTCAGAAATGATTTGATATTTTCAAATGAGCTACCATGACGGCACAGACCAAGCAATTTGAAGACCTCCGACGTCAAGAGGCGAAGCGTAACAAAAGCAGCTAGAAGCGTATCGTTTGCCGTAGCTGTTCGTTCTTTGCTCCAATGCTCAATGCTCTCAATGAAGCCACTTCGCTCAATCATCCAAGGTTTCCCGGTTTGCAGACTCAAACTATCCACAAAAGTATGCTGTTAGTATACAACAACTGTAGAAGAAAAATAAACTGCTCACCTGCGGTCATAAACAAACAATAGGAACCAGGTCCGTTCAACATTTCGTGCTTCTCGCAGTTCTGTATCAACCATGCGATTACGGTCTCTGATTGCCTGAGCGCTTAATTTATGCCATCCCAGATCCAGACATATCCTGATAGCGTAGCCCAAATTAACCCAAGACCGGGTATCCTCTGGCTCTTTTTCGCTTGTATTGTCTCAGTGGATTTGAATACCACCCGAAAATTCTCCAGAAACAAGTCCTCTGCGTATCGATAAAGACGTTTATAAAGAGATGGATTGAACATTTTTGCCGAGACGGCGAGGATTGAACCTAGCAAGAAGGATGATTTCTGTCGTACATATGAAAATGTGTGCAGATCCGGATCCAATTGACTTATGTATGGATTGAGAATATCCATGAAGCTTTGAAACGTTTCTAACAGTAAGCAGACATGAATTATTGAATATTAGTGGACTGATGGAGGCAATCACCTTCTGAATAAGTGCTCCGCGATTGATCCACTCACAAGGCCAGTTTCAATGGCATCCTGAGTGCGCTGAAGAAAGGGTCTCTCAGATACAGTATCATCCACTTTTTCAATATGGGTATCCAGAATTCTCTGCATTGAGAACTTTCCTCTCATTCCTTCATGGTTTAGTAGCTCAGATGGTTGGAGACCCGATGTCTCTGCGGAACATTGTGGCTCGCCGTATGGCTCAAACCTCGCAGGTTGAGCAAAATGCTCTTCGGCGCCGCTTCTAGGAGCAATTGCACTTTTTGAGTTTCTTTTGGCATTGTCTATCGGACCGCTTTTCTTCTTGATTCTAGTTGATTGCTAGCCTAGTACAAACTGCTTTCGGCAGCTCCGATATCGTATTAATCTAAATACCTTGTGCCGGGCTTCATGCCTCGGCGGTGCTCTAAGAAGATACACTTGATTGCCTTCTGAGAGCAAGGAGCACACCTAGTCTCGCCGTTTTGAAGGCGACATTTCATCTTGACCCTACGGCATGCTATACATGCTTTCATCTGTATAGGCCGGACGCGGGTAGAAAGCACCGGCACTTGCCAGTTCTCCTCCTGGGGGTCGGTTACAATGTTCTCCGTCATCCTGAAGCATGGTAATATAAGTCCACTAGGTAGGGAGTACCTATTACTGGTCACGAATAGCTATGGTCAACGGAATGCGGCAATTCCCTGAGGCTGTGGTAACTAACTTAAGGTAACTAAGAGTTAACTAACTAACATAACTAGTTAACTAACTAACGTTAACTAACTAGTTAGTTAGTCAACTTAGAATGCCGACGATAGGATTATATAAGCTGCTCAGGGATGGTTGTTTTGTTTGTCTCCTTGTATACTTCCTTCCCAAATTGAAATTGTTCAACCTTCAATTACCTCCAGCGTTATCCTCCCCAGTTATTCGCTTCATCCTTTTAAGACTGCCTTCCATTGTTGTTTCATGCTCAATCAAGCTTTAGGTATCTCTACTTGGTCTGCTAATGTGGCTATCCACTCCGTGCTCGGCCGAAGCATCCGAAACCACACTCGCCGGCGTCTTAAATCAATCGCCGATGAGACGCCGGCATGTTGGTTATCTCCATCTCTCAGACGAGCTCACTCAATAAACAAGTTCCTCTGGTGTCTCCTTTTGGCCATTGATGAAGCTTGAGAAAAGTGGGCAGAGCAAATTCATTCACTTGCCTCTATTGACAATTTCCTATCGCATTCATCTAGTCTGGTTGGGCTACGGTGTCTAGAATCTAACACTAGGGTTTCAAGCAACTGCAAGATCATATCACCTAGCTTGATTTTACTCATTCTTGCGGACGCTGTGCTGTTAAAACAAATTGTCCAGCGCATTCTGGCATTCGCGATATGGCCATCGCAGAGCCCCCAACCAAAGCCCAAGCGGCTCATGTCAATATGATGACGGACACCATCATCGCCAACTTACCCCCAGCCGCCTTACGATCCGTTGTTCGAGCTGTGCTTGCTTCGTATCCAAATTTCACGGCAGCTTTCGAAGTAGAAACTAAAAATTATCTGAGCCTCACCACACCCACTGCCGAAAGCTCAATCATCATACGGGGAAATTAGTCAGAGATGACTTCGGCCATTTACAGTCACGGATTCGCTGTATGCTCGGATGCGGCTTATGCTATCAGAGTCTACCTTTGTTTGGTAAAATCGTTAACGAATGCAAAACCATCGACGCCAACAGTGATGCAATCTATGATGATATGAATTTGATCGCGTCCATTGATGGAGACATTGTGCAAGCCGTTACCGCAGTACAAAAAACATTAGCAGTGTCAACCGGCACACGAGAGCTGTCGGGTGACGAAACGACATTACTAGATACTCTTTACGAGTCCCTCACAACATTTCGAACATATTTTGTTTCATCTGAATTCGGCTTTCCATTCCAACGAGGATTGGTTGCCATCTCTAGTTTACTGGATCGTGCAGTACCTTCGAGTACTGCAAAATCGACAAATGGCACAAAATCGATCAAAGACGCGTTACTCTTGGCTCCACTAGAAGTCAAGGATACATTCCAATTAGGGAAGACTAAACTACCTCGCATCTTCTGTGGTTTATGGCAGCTTTCGAGCCCAGCTTTGGGGATCTGCACCTGCCACCAAGATCATGACCGGGTTCGCACGTTATGTGCAAAGAGGCCTCACAGCATTCGACATGGCTGACCACTACGGTGACGCAGAAATAATATTTGTACGTAGTGTTTCATTTTAGATACCTTATCTGATACCACATTATTTTCTCGGGACTAATCTATCTTTCTTAGGGTGGTTTTCGCTCGGCCTACCCCTATCAAGACGCCCTTTTTACAGCTACCAAATACTGCGTCTTTCATCCAATGACCGTCACTCGTGAAACAGTACAAGTTAATGTGACTGAAAGGTGCCAACGGTTGCGAGTAAACAAAGTGGATCTCTTACAGTTCCACTGGCAGTTTGTAAGTTTCTAGCCCCCTATTGCTCTCCATCGCAGACGCTTATGCCATGGCACACTACACACAGTATGAAGACAGCCAATACTTGGACGTGGCAAAATTCCTGCAAGAAGACGAAAGGGTTGGCATGTTGGGGCTATGTAATTTCGATACCAAACATATGCAACGAGTGATTGATAGCGGCGTGACCGTATATTCGAACCAAGTACAGGTCTGAGCAACGTTCTTTTATTTTATATACCTATACAGGACAACATTAACATGCTAGATCTGAAATAGTTTTCTTTAGTCGACTCTCGACCAACGGTTAGAATGGGCGAGACTTGCACTACGCACAATGTCAAATTGTTGACTTATGGCACTTTGGTATGGACTAAACCTCACCGTCACTACCTAACATGTCGCATGCCAATTTACTGACATTGAGTAGTGTGGTGATTTCCTAGCCGAAACGAAAAGTGGCTCAAACAACCAGAGCCTGATCTGTATGGTACCGAAATCACTCCAAGTCAAAGAAAGGTAAGCTTTCCCCTCATAAACCACAATGTCTTCTTGATAACATGGGAACCAACTAACGTTTCAAAGTACTACACAATGATCCGAAGCTGGGGTGGCTGGGAATTGTTCCAGAGTTTACTTTATACTCTGAAGTTGATCGGCACCAAGCATAATGTATCGATCTCGAACATCGCGACCCGATGGGTGTTGGACTTTTCCTATGTTGGGGCAGTCATAGTTGGCTCACGCATGGGTATTAGCGAGCATGTCGAGGAGAAACTGGCTACTTTTGGTTGGTCGTTGGACAGTCAGGATCAGGAAGCTATTGAAGATGTCTTGAAAAAGGGCCGGAGAACAGAAATGTTCCAGTCAATGGGAGACTGTGGAGGCGAGTATCGGTAGCGGCCAGGACACCCTAAAGATATCTTTCTTCATTTCTAATTATGTCGTCTTGCAATCTTTGATGGTTTGCAGTAGCATGATTGGCAGTTCCCAGTAAACCATCGTTTCATAAAGCTGCGTTTTGCCCACCCTAGCAAGATGGCCTACTTAAGTAACTTGCAACAATATGTATTACATTCTTACCAATGAATATTTCGCTTTTATTGTCTTCTGCTGGGTATTGTTGATTATTATTTTTCTAATTTGCGGCACTATTATTTATTAATCTTTCCAACCACCGTGAAGCCTATTTCGGTACACAAGCTTCTCAAGATATAACCCACCCCATGAAAACAAGTTGAGGATATGGCCCATTACCTTGCGCTTATCGATACCAACTGCCTACAACAAAGTCCGTTTGGTTTATAGATTGGCAATAGGCGGCTCCCGGTCTTTTCCCCCCCTCCTAGACTAGCCATAAGGCTATTAACTCAAGAAATAACCTTACAATGGGTCAGAATACGCTATAAATTAGCCGAGAGTGCCATAGCATAGATGCCCATATCCTTTACGAAACCACCGAGTCGTCTTGGTCGCCATTCAAGCAACAATTCTGCCCTCGCTGAGGAACCATTGAAAGTAGCACTCATAGCTTTTGAGAATAAATCTCCCCCATGACCAATCAATTGAATAGTTCCATTGAACCCCCAATGCAGAGCCACGGCATCGAAAATATCACGCATACTTTCTTGGCTTGTGACAAGATCAAACACTGGGTATATTCTCGCTCCGGCTATCAATGGCAATTTCTCGACAGCTTTCTGAAATGCCGTAGCAACATCATCGACGTGGATCAAGCCCGGTCGAGAATCTTCCACAAGAGAAATTCCAATGAATCCTGCAGTTTTGTTTCTTGTCGCTTCAAGGACAGGCATAAAATATGGCGTCCAGATTGTCGACTCCCGCCCATATATCAAGGCGGGTCTAATGATCATGACATCTAGTATGTCACTAGAGGAAAGTATTTCCTTCTCAAGCGCAACTCGCCAAGCAGAGAGCTCTTCTGGGGGTGTTTGCGATTCCGGACCTACTAGATTCAGGTCTGTCACTGGTCTATCGGAAGATCCATGAACCCAAGTCCCAGAACAGTAGATGTAACCCAACTTCGGTGCGTTGACAATCCCTTTTGCACGATATGACTCAATGCGTTCCTCGCCTAGACGCTTCACGTCACGTAAGAAAGTATGTGATCCCTGACCTGCTTCCGACACATCAATAACAATGTCTATAGAGCTCGAACGAATCGTTACAAGATAGGGCCCAGGGTTGTCAACAGGATCGGGGCATATAATCGGCATAATTTCTTCCGTTTGAAGTAACGAGGCCTTTCTTTGAGTCCTTGCTATGCCGTAAACAGAATGCTGACCACTTTGGACAAGTAGTGTAGCGATTCGTCTGCCCACATATCCGGTGGCACCGATTATCAAGACTCTTGGCATGGTGTTTCAGAGATCTCGTAGAAAATCTTGATTTTCAACCAACGGTCACCGAGAATTATCCGTTTCCAAGCTTGTTTGGTCTTCAATTGATTGCTTCGCTTTCTATGATTTCTTGGATTGTCTATGTGATGAAGCCGGGCTCAACCGGCATCGCAACCTATATATAACTAGGGGTTATCGTGCCTAATATCCGATTGGGCAGAAAGAAACTACGTATATGCAAACTGAAGGTTTTGTCCTCGTATTCAGCTTGGCATTTTCCAGACCTTCAGAATAATGGTGTAAATTGTTTGAAGCATCTATGGCTGTTGAAACCTGGGAATACAACGGGTTTATTTACCGGTAGCGATAATATACCATCGCGTTGTCCGTGGAACCGAGTCGGAATACATCAGAATGCCCTCTGCCTCTAATGACCATAGTTTAGAGTGAAGGACACTCTGTGACTTATTTTGAGACTTGTTTTTGACTTAATGAAATGTCAATTTGAGATACTTAAGCTTGGTGCCTTTTAGTGTCCTCGGAACTGTGTAGTCGCCATACCAAAACACTTCGACTATGTACTAGTTGTACCTAACCTAGTCCTGCTTCGAGTGGAAGAGTTTTGTACATCTTCCCGCCGTGAAATTCTCTGAGATATTGAAAATGCCACTTACTCAAAAGGTTTGTTGTAAGTAATTCTACATCAATACTCCTTGGGGTTATTAGTCTTCTCTTCATTCCACATGTAAGTCATTCACGGTTAATACATCGGTAAATAGGCATGTACCCAAATATCCTCGGTAGCTGTGAATGCTCTTAAGGAAAAGTGTCGCCTGTATGGCGATCTAGAAGTGCTAATACTACCTGGCCATTCAGCTAATAACTGAGATGGAGTGTCCTTATATCCATCGCCACTGGTGGGAGTATTAATGTGACCACAGTGGGAAGACAAGAGTGAATTCGGAAAATGATCTTCTTCGGAACCCCGCAAATGGTACGTTCTTAGGCAAGGCATATACAGTGCGTACTTGGGCGGTTGGTCCTAAATAAAAACATTTCGCTCATTCTCAACATACACTAACAGTCTCTTGACGCCGATCCCTAAAATCCGATGTCAGCAGATGGACACATGGATAATTGTAATTAGGCAGCGACAGAGATTCAACCGATAAAAATCCATACACTTGATATTTGAATCACCCTGGCAGGTCCTGATATCCTATGATTATAGCATCTTTAAAACACGCCCCTCCTTCTCCGCTTAAGGAAATACATGTATAAATAGGTCCAAGATCGTCATGCGATTGTCTAGTTTCATTCGTCTTCAGGGTCGCTCCGGGCGTTAGTATTTGATTGTTTTCCTTGCATCTGATCAAAATGATGTTTGGCAGCTGTTCACCAGCCTGTGTGGTGCTTCTTAGCGCACTATTTAAGGTGGTATTAGGCGTTTCTTTGACGGTGTCTACAACTGGCGGCTAACTCCGTTATCTCCGCCCTGGAGCATTTGTCGCAGTCATAGTTAACTGTCAACGGTATGGCTGACTCGGACTCTTTACCACCAGCAATAAATTAATGATTCTACGATCCTACAGCTATCTGCATCCAACACCAGACGATGCCGTTTGAGTTCATTGACAATAATGCACGCATCGATCGCAAGACCAGAAAGCGCATTCGCAGCCTTGTGGCCACGGGAAAGAATGCCGGCAAGACCGTGGTGCGTCCATCCAGAATCAAAGCATTTAAGGAGCAGTCGAAATATCCCACCATATTCTCCAGTGTGCCGGGAAGCACGGATCTGAAGCAGCAAGAATCCTCCTCCCCTAATGAGACAGCGTCAATTTGTGAAATTGAGCGTCCAATTGGTGATGATGTATTCTTTGTCTTCACTCCGAATCAACTAAACCCGACATCTAGATATCTTGCCAAGAGAGGTAAGTAAAGGACTCATTCTATAGAACATCTTAGTCTCATCATAGGATTCATTAGCTATATCTTTCCTGGTGGCACCGCGCCACTCATCCGAGCTGAATGGTACCTTTGAAACTACTCTTAATGCTGGCCCGGCGCTGGCCAAAATGATGTTTATAGATGAAGCGTGTAAGCTACAACCACGATTTGAGGATTACTAATATGCCATGATAAGCATTACATCTAATCTTTATGACTTGATATAGTTTTTCATTGCGCCATTGCGCTGAGCACAACAGCAATAGACTGTCTTGCTGAACAACCAAACCCCTCCAGAGACGCAATTCACCACTTGTGTCACACTTTTCGACTGGTCAATAAGAAACTGTCCGAGAGTAAACATGCTTCCATGTCTACAATTGCTACGGTTTTGATGTTAGCTCAATACGAACGGCATCAGAGCGAACAATATCAAGGGCTTGTACATCTCAATGGTTTACAACGGCTCATAAGCGCCCGAGGCGGTGCGCTACAATTACAAAAGGAGATGCCAATAGTGATGCAAAAGGCTTTTAGGTAAATAACTCCTTACAGAGTCCAAATCGCGTAGCCGATATTGACAAATGCCTGGCAGGGTTGACCTTGATTTTGCACTGTATATGGGCACCACAACGACTTTCAACGTTAGTAGTGTTCTTACAAGTCGTATGATCATATTTGGCACTAAGATCGACCACCTCGAGAATCTAACGGCCAATGTCGTCTCATTGCCGGGACTGTCAAATCAACTTGGTATAGAGCTTCACAATGCTCTGCTCGAAGCAACAGCCCTTGCGGGGCAGCTCAATGATGCAGTTGCATCAAGCACATCGAAAGTCAACCTGTACACCTTCAACGCCAATATTATTCTCCTCGGATACCGGATAATTTCTATAAGCTCTCTTAGTCAGTCACACCAACTCACCAGAATCGAGAATGCGATTCATCTGGGTCTTTCCATATTCGTGACAACATTCATGAATGGACTAGATAGAAAAATCCCCCGCATGCCCTTTATGTCCGAATTGCTTCGCGCGCTAATTAAATTCGGACTTCAAGACGACCATTCTATTTTATTGTGGCTCCTGTTTCTTGGAAATGCAACAGTACTTGATCCGAGTGACCATGACTGGCTTGCCCCAATGGTAGCGATAACGGCTTTGGAATTAGGTCTACATAGTTGGGGCGAGATTCTAAAGATGCTTGTAGGACTACCATGGGTAAATACGCTCTATAACAGGTCCGGCCAAAGCCTTTGGCTTAAAGTCTCAACATACTACGCATCTCCGTTTGCAGAAAGTGCGACATCATCACCTGACATTCCCATGGAAATAGTCACCTTTGGAGGCAGTACTGGGCTTATGCTATGATACGACGCAATGAGAATATTTAATAAGAGGGTTATTTAAAGCATAAGGGATCGTCAATATTCACTAATGATATTGTACTCAGGCGATCGATATATATATATATAGCACACTACGTGTCATCAGAGGAATAAAACGGCTAGCCTTCCAAGGTTACAGGATAGCCTTCACACAACCGGGCGAAATGACCTCCAACTCTTTGGCTAGACCAC
The DNA here is from genome assembly GCF_009556855.1 of Talaromyces marneffei. NCBI lineage: Eukaryota > Fungi > Ascomycota > Eurotiomycetes > Eurotiales > Trichocomaceae > Talaromyces > Talaromyces marneffei. The sequence goes on along the minus strand of NC_072350.1, from coordinate 120,902 downwards.
CCCAAACCAATCTCTGGGCCTTCTTTGCATCCTCATCCGTTACCCATGATGGGAGTCTGTCACTAGATAAGGATTAGCGGTTAGCAATGGACCTGAATAGGATTGGGGTTTCCAAACTCACTCGGCAATCTCGCAGTCGCTCAGGTATCTTCCGTGGCTCTCCTTCCCTCCAACAGCACCGTGCAGGAGAGTGCGACTGCCATCCTCTGCTGTGCGGCCAAATTTTTCATGCATTTCCGCTAATTGCCTGCGGAATTCAGCTGGCGCATTTCGAGAGAGATCAGTTTTGCAGACACCAGGGTTGACAGAGTTTACGACAACTCCAGTTTGAGATACTGGAAGAAGATCGGCAAGCTCTCGCGCAGCGAAGGTAACCATAAGCTTGCTGAGTGGATATCTAAAAGATGATTTATTAGCACATTTCCTCCTGACGGCACAAGTTTTCAAAAGGACGGCCGAGTACTCACGATACCATTCCAAGACTATCATCCTCCATCTTTGCTAGAGGGTCATCCTTGATCTCATTCCATTTTTGTTCAACCTGAAAGCTTGCGTTGCTGGTGACAATAGTTAGGTGAGGAGTGATTCCATGTTGCTGTGCACACTCTTTCAACTTGGGCAGAAGTAATACTCCCAGCAGGAATGTGCTATACACATTGACAGTCATGCACAGCCCATGCCCTTCTGCCTTCCCTGTACCCGATGCCACGGCCGCATTCTCAATGAGTGCATCAATGCGATCCAGCTCCGCGATAGCCTTCTTAGCAAAATCCTTTACTGAATCATAGCTCGCAAGGTCGAGAGCCCACACCTCAGCGGTGCCAGTCTTTCCGGTATCTTTAATGATGCGATCCTTTGCTTCTTCCCCTGCCAGCACATTGCGGCAACCGAGAATGACTTTTGCCGCGCCAACCGCTACTAAATGCTTAGCTACTTCGAATCCAAGACCGCCATTTGCTCCAGTGACTATATAAGTACCTCCAGAGCATTTCTCGGCGCTGATTGCAAGGGGGAGGTTTCGAGGCTGCTTAGAATAGTCTTCAGGCATGATTGCTTGTTTTTAAAAAGATGAACTCTAAAGATGTTCGATAAATACAATAAAAATCTGCCTTGTTATTGGAATGCCGGGTTATGTTGGATTTGTCTGGAGAATCTCATGTCGAACTTATTTATACCTAATCAAGACTTCTTCAAATCACATAGTATAATGTCACGGAGATAAGCCTGCCCGGTTTCTGGCGTATAGCAAAGTCCGGATTTGACGGCATTCACTGACAGCCAATAAGAGTCGACGTTCTATAACTAGTTTAGCGCCAAACAAGCCTTAGGGTTTTGCGGGTTTTGGGGGTTTTGGCATCACGTCGATCCATCAACTAACTATCTCCGCGTATAGTCAGCATCAAAATATCGAGACAGCTTAGAGTACCAAGGGACTCCAGGCATTCCGGCTGATATTGAACAAATGTTTTTGACTTGTCTCCAAGCTTTCATTTGTAAATAACTGTAGTCGTGGTCCTCGGTTGCTCACTCAAAGAAGTCCTTGCCGTCCAATTCATTCTGTAACCTCTCCGCCAAAATAACTGAAAGGATCGTCTTTCGCGGTCCAGGACACTCTTGAAGGAAAGTGTCTGGTCGTTGCCAGGGACTGTCCGTCCATAATTCCCCTTATTAGAGAACCCTTATCAACGAGTCACTGGCAAATACTACCGAGGCAGGCCGCTCACAGTACATTCATAATGCAGGAGGGATCACTCTGGCTTGTAAAGATAGTGAAGACTTGGCGGCTATCTATGCAATGTTGTCGAACGGTCTATATGTTTGTTGAGAGGTCTTAGGGTGGTTAATCATATTAGTAGATGGATTGATTCCAAATGTCAAGAAACTACGTTAGCGGAGAATAAATAACATGGATAGAAGAAAGATCTGCATAATGGTTATGAACAAGAGTGAACAGAACAAGGATTTAGATAAACACATAGAAACGGTGGCATTCTCGCTAGGAAATATTTGGTACCTGGGAAAGGAAAGTAAAAGATCAAGGAAAAATTTCGAATGGAAGAGTAAATAAAGAAACCAAGGATAAACTGGCCCTAAAATTAGAGCTCCCCCTCCTCCTCGGCTGCGTGTACTCCATTCAAAGCTGAGGTCTCGACAATGTCCCAGCTCCTGATGTTAGTATCCAATAGGTCATCGTTTCTCTCAGCTTTTCCGGACCCAAATTTTGTCGGAGTCCATTTCTCCACACCCTCAACACCATTGAGATCATCGCTGAATTCACGGAAAATATCCGCATTAAGACGTTCAAACTCGCTGTAATCCTTGGGCCAGTCACCTAAACGCTCAATGGCGAGTTTCAGGAGATCAAGATGTTGGCGGACGTGTTGGCCCTCCGTCCAGTTACTAGTCGCAACATTGCCCAGTTCAAGGGAATAAGTCGATGCATCCATGCTCATGCTCATATCACCACCTTCAAGTTCAGCAAATGATGGATCGCTGAATACACGCAGAATATTTTCATGTACTGCCGCGGCCTTCTTGTAGTAGCGGTGAGCAATCTCGTGGCCGGACTTTTGGTTCTGGTACCGTTGAGCAACACTAGTGTATGATTGAGAGAGAAGAATAGACATCTCGAGCGTGCTGGGATGACGAGGTCCATGGACACGACGACAATTGTAGACAATGTCTTCCGCGAGACGGAGCGTACCAGACACCTCTCCTACCAGGTAGCGGACCAGAATAAAACGACGCCCCAGAGTGAATGTAACGGATGGCTGCCACGACCGTTGAGCCTCACGACTGTTCCAAAGTACTGTCAGAAGCCAAGAGAGAGACTTGTAGTCTTGTTGTTCACCGAGAAGAGCAATGAGATTGTTTAGATGGACTAGACTAAGCTGTGTCATGTTGATCTTCAGTTCCTTGATGACCTTGAAGGCTTCTTGCAGAATCATAGAAGAAACCTTCAGCAACTTTAAACGAGCAGCTTCAGACGTGGGAACAATGCCACGTCCAGCAACTGTAAGACCAAGTTGGAAAATAAACTTCAAAATAGCCGCAGTGCGATACTCTTCATGAGCAGAAATATAGCGGAAAGCAGCAAGAGCAAGATCAGTAGCCACGTCATATCTTTTCGTGGCAATTAGCTGCTGAGTATGCTCAAGACTCGCTATACCGACAGAACGAATGAAGTTCTTGGTCTCGTGAAGGCTAAAGTAATTGAGTAACGTGAGTGTCAAGACTTTCGCTTGAGATATCTCCGTCAGCTTGATGTGTTTACCCTCTGAACCCAAGAAGTAATTCAAGAAGTCCTCATACACTCGTGTCGCAATTGCGTGACGTTCCCTAGATAACAGAAACGCATGTAGTCGCGCAGCAGTGAATGTTAGACCTTGCAGAGTAGTACTTGTTGATTTTAGCTGGCTTCTGTATTCCTCAAAGTAAATATACTCTGTAGTCAAAGCTGAGAAAATTTCGTTCAGGGTCACCGATGAGTTTTGACGCAAACTGTATTCAAGCTGGGCCAAGAAAACCAGGCTTTGGCGTTCTTTTGATGTAACGTCGAAACTGAGAGACTTGACATTGGCACTATCTTTCATCACAATCTGCCGATATACTTCGTGAGATAACTCAGTCGCCTTTTGAATCTGGTTAGATACAATGTAGCTGTTTGCTATGGCCGAGGCACTGGAGATAAGTTTCATAGAGGATGTTTCTGTCGTGAGAATCTGCACTGTGGCCTCCTGTAACTCCTTGAGAACCGTCTCAGTCTCATTACGCTTGGAGTAGAAGGAAACCATCTCCTGCATCTTGGAAAGAGACTCCTCATGAGCCCAGCCGTGGCTCTTACGCACAGTTGTAATACGACGCTTGAGAACGGAGACAGCACGTTCAACCTGGGCCGAAGAGACTGACTCTGATTCCGTCGAAGTAACTATAGCAGTCTGCTCCTCGTAAATAGCGTCGAGAGTGGCAGTGATCTCCTGATAGTCAATTTCATCGGACTTTATTTTCAGCAGTTCTTCATATAGATGGATTGCCTCAATCTCAAGTCGTTTTGATTCCTGGCAGATTTTGGCCAATGTCAAGGTTGCTTGGATAGTAATCGATGCGGTCGCACCAAAAGAAGCCTTGACTTTGGCCTGATAGTCAACGGTAATCTTGTTAATTACAGCAAATTCCGTCTGTATAGATCTAAGAGAATGACTGTATCGTGTGAAAAATGATTTGACAAATTCCTGGTCTTCGAACTTGAGGTTCAGTTTAGGCTGTTGGAGGAACGTCTTGTAAAGAATCTGGTAATAATGCACGGCATCGGAATACCGTCCTTGAGTCCACAGCTCTGTAGCAACAATAACAAGAGGCTCAAATGCATCGGGCAGGCAGATTTCAGAGTCCTTGTTGATGGCAGCAACAATTTGACGATAGTAGTCAACGAATATTGGACGTGGACGTGTCAGCATTGCCAGCGCCCAGAGATTTGTAATCACGATCGAATGATGAAGACCGTATTTGCCAATATAATCGCTAAGTAACTCCTGGCGAAGAGTGATTACCTTGTCTGTTTGAGAAGTGCGTTCAAACAAGCGTAGAAGTTCTGTTGTGGCACTATCAAGAAGTTTGTCTCCAACTTGGCGATCGGATCGAACCGCTCGATAAATTCTCGTCCGGATATCCTCTTCCTTTCCAAGTCGGCGACGAGCGTGATAGCACTGACTCAATTTCTCAGCAAGCTCAATGCAATGATCGACATGCTTGCCCGGAAGAGTAACATCTTGAAGCGATGGAATAAAAATATTCGGCCAGATTCCATGCAAAACTCGCTTGATCAAACGAGTGCTGTCATGCCACCGATGCTGTGAGACGTACATCTCGTAGAGAGTTGAGACAGCAGTTATTGACGTTTGGTCAACTTTAGTGATAGAAGACGACGCTTCATACACAATCTCCTCTAGTGTAGTTTCGGAAGTGACCGAGGAGGATGTAGACACTACTTTCATCACCTCCTGCGACGTAACCTGGATGCTCTGCTGAATTTCTTTATAGGTAGAAGTCTGAGTCCGGCTGGTGCTCTCATAGAATTGTGCAACTCGTTTATAGACAGCAAGGGCAATACTAGCTAAGCCAACAGTTTTCATGGCCTTGGCAATTTCAGATATGTAAGAGACGGAGGTCTCGGTTGCCACGCTTGTCTGTTCATACTCTTGCCACGTTGTGGTGAGTAAAGAGGATGCCTCATACTCCCGCTTCTGAGTTTTCAAAAATTCAGAGTATGCTAGAACGGCTTTAAACTTTCTCTCTTCCCACTCCGAGGAATAGTGCATGCGACATTCCTTGCTTGCACGTTGCCAAATCTGAATAAATATCTTCTCCGCAAGATGGAATTGGCCCTCGGACGAATATTGTTCAGCTTTCTTCAATAGAGCCCAAAAATCCTGGGTTTCTAATTCAACAAGGTCATCTTTTTCCTCGACATCTAGGAGCAGTGTAGTTTGTATGTCCGTTTCGATCTGGGTAGTATGGCCGGTAAGATGGACATTCAAGCTACCACCGATGTCTCGAGCCTCTTGAGAATCTGCACCGTACTGCTGGATAGTAGCAGACCTTAGTAAAAGGATAATATCTCTCGCCTTAGACTCTTCTTTGATGAGTTGGTAGTGTTCAACCAGTTGAGCAAGTGTTGAAATCACAATTTCGGAGGTTGCTCCATAATGGGCCTTGTAGGCATCCACAAGCAGAAGAAGAATTTCCTCCCGCCTAGTCATGATTTCGGTCTTGCCTTCGGTGACCTTCTCACCAGTCACTTCTAAGAAAAGACTTGCAACTTGCGTAGTAATGATGTGTTGCGAATTGAGTGTAGTACGGCTGATAGAAGTTGCCTCATATAACAACTGACCAGCCTCTAGATAGCGATTGATTTGACGGTAGAATATGGCAAGGGTAAGGATTGACTGCAGTGTTGCCAGGTGGTTGGGTGTAAGGATACTACGGGTGAGTTTCATAACAGTCGTGTACCAGGATAGAAGAGTGGGAACTGGTCTATGTTCCCATATGGCCTGCTCCAACAAGAAGAATGTTGTGTTTGTTGGGAACAATTTGCCAAACTCCTTTTCAACACCGGCTTCACCATCCGTAGTAAATATTGTGGTCTGCCGGAGATGCGTGAACCAGTATCGCAGCGAAAAGTCAAGAAGGACATATTTGTCAAGAAGCTTGGACTTTTCGAATCGATCGAAGGACGTCAATGAAGGCTCATGATTTTGAGTAAGTGCGAAGCGGGAGTAGATGAAAAGTCTTCTCAACAAGTCGGCTTGTCTATCCTTCACGCCTGGCACAAGCTTTCCCTTTGAGAAGACATCGATGACTGCCGAGCGAACTTGACCATGTCGGAGATACACGTAACCATCCTCGACGTACACTAACGAGTTTACTGGCTTCAGGAGTTTCAAGATATCGATTTTCCGATCCGTGACTGTAGCCTTGTCGATTTGAATACAGAGCAAAGTGGAGAGTTCGCTTTGAGCTAGAGGACGATCCGTAGTGGCTAGCCATACCAACATGAGCTTTGCTTCCTCTGTAAGATCTGGAGATTGTAGAAATTGTGTGACAAAGTCTGCAATAGTCAACTTGGATGTGACCAACGAATTGACAGACTTTCGTAGGGCTTCCGAGGTTTCTGTACTGCGAGCCAGCTTGGCCGCAAGCTTCGCCCAAAGGAAGGAGCCATTAGCAGCCTGGGTAATTTGCTCAATTAGGATCTCTTGGTCTGTCTCTGATAGCTTGGTATATGCTGGGTGTGTTTCGTAGCCGTTGCGAACTACGGCCGCAATATCGTCGAAAATCAAGTCCGACGTTATTTGTATGTTGGTGAGTTCGCTTGACGCCTCGAACTTCTGAGATCCCAAGACTATCAGTTTCAGATTCGCTGTTTTGCGTATGATGGCTTGGAACCTTTGAAGAAGCATCGTTTCGGACCCAGAAGCTTCATCGAGGCCGTCGACGACAAGGACGACAGGCCTGGACCCATGGAGAGGGGCCTCAAGAGCAGCGTCTAAAGCATCCCAAAGGATCTTTTCATGGCTCTCCATACTAAGGGCCTTCCTACTATGTTCATATGCATCGGAAAGAATTTGGAATAACTGCGTGTTGCCAATTCGTTTCTCAAACAATTGGCGAAGGATTGACTTCACTATTGCCTGAGGTTCGGTCTCCACCGGGACACGAGCATCTGAAAATTGGAGGGTAAGTCAGTTCAGTCCACAGAAGGGGATCAACTTTCTCTTACTTATCGGAATGAAGAGTGTGTTATATGTTACACCACCAATAGGGTGCTGTAGATGATCAACAATGACCGAAGCCAAAACTGTTTTTCCAGAACCCGGTGCACCTGAGATTGAGAGGCCACTGAGTTGTTGACTCTTGAGAAATCGGGTCAGATACGGACTCAACCAAAGGCATGTCAATTCCTCGCGGTCATGTGCAAGGTGGGAGGTATTTTCGGCTACGTTTGCAAGCACACGGTCTTCTGGAGCCAGCCATTGCCTTATGGATTTGACCTCAGAAACTAGAAATAAAAGAGTCTTAGCTGCCTAATGGTTACAATTTCTTTTCGATATTCTTTACGAAGCTTACCACGTTCTCCATCCAAGTCATCTTTCAAGAGTTGATGTTTCCACATTGCCTCAGAAATCTTCTCGCATCGGCCACGGAAACTCTCGATCTGCGCCGAGAAAGTGCCGTAGATATTCACGGAGATGGAAGGCTTCGTCAGCCCTCGTAGAGCTTTGTGAAAGTAAGTCGATACGCTAGCCACCAGTGTGACCAGGTCGGTCAGTGCCAAGACGAGTTGCTCCTTGGTTTCTTGAGACACGGTAAAAAGTTCGGTACGCTCGAGGAGGTTGACCAGAACCATTGAGATGCTGTAAAAAAAACCGAAAGAGATCCTAAGGGCCGAGGAGTTTTCTTCGCCGAGCTATTAAATGGACATTAGTTTGGATTCGCCGTGATATAACGCCGGAAAGGAACCAGACCTCTAGCAGAATTGCACAATATCCGTATGCTAACTGTGCAGCCAAGTAGCTATCTCCTGCAAAGTGCTCAATAGCGAGGTCAAATGAGTGCAAACGCTCGACAAACAGTTGGGCCCATGCGAGGACCTTGTCATAGCTGCTTCCCTCCGGTGGAATCTTACTCATACGCTGATGACGGATCCAGTCTAGAAGTGTAGCATGGTTTGCATTCATCAGCTTGGAGGATGTAGTCACGCCCAATTCGTCGCCACTTCTGCGTTTGAGGGAATATACCACGTTGGAGATGTTTGATAACTCTCCAATGCCTGCTGTTTTTCTCGAGATTCTTCGTGAAATTACTGAGCGGGCAGCGCCATTGGAGACACTGTCAAAATCATGAAGGCCTCCAGAGATTCGTCTCCACTGTCCCCCAGCCCCAGGGGACAAAGGGTTCAAAGGGGACTCCACTTGTAGAGAGGGTGCCATGTTTGCGGGATGAGGAAGGCTTTGTGGGCTAGTAATATTTTGGGGGTCAATTCTCGGTTGGGCTGTATCCTTGGGAGGTTTGACGGTATTTTGATCAATGCGGTGCTTTAAAGGGTCTTTTACCACGGGTTTTCTAGGTGAGGTAACCAACTTTGGGGGAAGAGGAGGGTCACTTTCGGATCCTCTAATGCAACACTTGAAACACTTGAAACAAAACATCCAACAGCGTCAATACTATGTATGTAAAAGAAATTAGTAGAAAAGAAAATTCTTCTGAACTATTCATGGGCGTGCTCACTTCCTATTAAAGCTTGTTCTCAGGATACCAAGGTCTGATGGTTGTTTGCATCAGAGCCAATCTTCCCGAGCTCTCGATACACTATGCAAAGTGGAAGGAACCTTGAATCACTTTCCTAATGCAGATACTATCCAGTTACTCTGAGTTCAAGCGATCTTAGAAGAGCGATGATATATGGTTCTGGTTCTGGTTCAGTCCTCTGGTGGCGAAATTCATACCTAGTGCCTGAGAACAGCTAGCATCTGCTTATGAAATAAATGATCCATGATAGAATTTGGACAGATCAAGTGATCCACAACCATTGTGGTCTCATATTGGAGTCATTCGTGCACGATATTGGCCCAATTCGTCACTGATCCCATTGTATCATATTCCAAATTCGACCAGACGAGTGTGGGGGGGGGGGGGGGGGGGGGGGGGCGACTTGCAGTGTGACAGCCTGCGGTTGTAGAGAAAAGAATCTCAGGATATGTATAATTGAAGAAATCAATGGCTCGTGGACAATTTCCAGGTGGAGCCGAAAGCACTGATTGCAGATTTTCTCTCGTACTCAGCTAAGCCGCCATAGCCGTCACGTAGCAACTGGAGGGCGTAGACAGCATATTTTGCGCAGGGTTCCAATTCGGTGTAACAATATAGTACAATTGAGACACTCCATAGCAACATATGGCTGCCTGAACTAGCCATGCATTCGGCTCCCTTTGTCCTCGGCTTCAGATGACGAGTCTCGAATGAAATGTTTCAATTGGAACGAAGGGGGATGGCGACGCTTGAACCAACCGGAGAAATGACCCATATGTAAAATCGTGGCTCGTCCCTCTCCACGATATTACCAAGTAATGTCGCGCCGACAGTAGCAGGGTAGCTATCTAACTGGAAGAGGCATTTCTCCTTGTCGTAATCCATAGCAATGCCTTCGTCGGCGGCTGGGATTAGATTGACTGCGTCAAGATATAGTCTACAATTTGAAGCTTGTAGGTCATGTACTTGTTCTTTGTTCGCAGATTACGGAGCTGTTCGAGGTTCGTCACGAGGCTTGTTTGGCTCAAGCCCAGGTGGATAATGAGCGCAAGGGTGAAAGATCCGTAAGCATACCCGATAAGTTACGAAAAACGCAAATGAGTGCTGCAACAACGACAAGGGTGTGATGGTATGAGTCTGTTTTTTGTCGAACATTTGTTTTGACACGAAGAGGTAAGAGGCGGAGGTCAAGACCGCGTGGTGGTTGACACAGGCTGCCGTAGGCCGGCGGGGCGCGTCGAAGCACAGAATCAGAGTTTCCGACAGGCACTCATGGGTTTGGCTGGCGTCGAATGCTGGGGTTTGACTTGACGATTCAATTATAGTTTCTAGCCAACCCGCCGATCACCCCCCCACTGTTCCAGTTATGATGTGTTTCTCAATTTTTAGATTCTGTGGCCCTGGAAGATGCTTGATTACTATTTGCAGCTCTCATGCTGTGATTCCAGGTTGATTCGTTAGGTACAATGGTCTGAGACACCTTATTGGAAGGATAGCTGACGCTGGCTGGCTAAGACCCGTGTTAGTGGAGAAGATTCCGAGACTCAGCCAAACCCTCCCCGTTGTCGGTCAAAATTAAAATAAGTGTATACTACTCTGTACGTACCTCGATAGGGTTGAGGCGAATCCGGCTAAGATGTCGCCTTTGCATGTTGGAATACGTACTTCATATCGCCAGATGAGTCGTTCCAGAAGGATTTTTCGTCCGGTTTGTGTTAAAGACTCTAGTGCTCTCGAGGATCTTGTACATATATCGTGGTCACTAACTTCTTTTCGCATTTTCGCTCTCGTTATGCCGGTGTTTCCAGCATCCTGTGGGAGAGAGTTACCAGCGACGTGTGGTGCAGCTCAGATTCCACCACTAGACGGCCATCGAGCAAATTATAAACCGATTGACGGTGAATAAGTGGTCCATGCAAGTCGTGTGCATGCATGGTCTAGACATCATTTCGCGTAAGTCTAAGGAGCAAATGAAGCTGTTCCAGTTGACAGGTTCGTTACACTTGACAACTCGATCTGGTCGGATAATCTCGATAATAATCATTAACTACCAATAGGATACATATTATTCTTATATCACCCCTCATAATTCCATCAACGTATCAGTTCCTGTCGATCAAAATTTCACTCAGCTGCTATAACCACTTTCACAAGTGTCACAAGTGATCTGTAGTTTGACATCTCGGAGAGCAAGAACTATATGCGCCGCCACTTAAGGCGATAGGATGTTATTGATAGTACGTGCATAGGTCGGTACCTCTGGCCATTAATCTACATAATGACAAACATGCGTGAGGTGGACCACTTGAACGCCGTATAACTAGTGGTTGTAATCTAAGCTAAGTGGTTTTTTTTCGCAAGTTATCATGACAAGTGAAAACCATTTAGCGCACACCTCAAGCTAGGGTCCAATCAAGTATACCCCGAGCACGCAGCAGGTACGTAAGGAAGTGCTGAGGAGACTAGGTGAGCCAATTTCGATAACACGACATGAACGTGCAGACATTCCGCAGCTCAGCTAGCCACCTAGTCTAAAGCAGAACAATGTTCTGAGTGCTAAATAGGTGAGCCAGTTAAAAAGAAAAGAAATTAGTCCGTCAGTTTTATATTTCCATTTGTGGTACTTACTGATCAGAGGACTCCCATCAAGCAATAATGCGGATTGATCCGCAAAACCAAATTCTACATGTCTTTGAACGACCCTAGTCGCGTCATACATGAAAAAGTGAGAATATTTGGGAACGACTGCCTAAACTTTACTGAAGCTATGCCATGAATTCACTGAGCGCGAATTGCCCGTCATTGTGGAGGTTAGGATTATGTTTTAACCATTAACCCTTTGATTCGTGGACTATGGCTTTGGACGTGTCAACTAGATTCAGAATTATGAGTCCTAGTTCTAGTGTTGGTTCCAAATAGGCATTGTCTAAGTCTAGACAAAAATTACAAAGGGTTCGGGATGCAAGTAATAATATTCGGAACTATGCATATATAAAGCATCAAAACCCGGCTACCAAGGTAGATATTAATAATGTCAACATATTAACTAACAGTTCTGGATAAATCGAAAAAAAGCCTAGGAGTTCAAGAGGAACCTATAACCCTACGTGGGTAGACCTAGGATGTGGTTGAAATTGTTGTCCAGCCCTACTCGGGTTTTTTGTATAGTCACGCATTGGACCCGACAAAACTATCTAGCCAATGCTACTATATCGCCCACTTCCAGGGTTATGTGTGGTGTTGTGGCAAGAGATTACCCTACCTAGGTACTGGCTCCAATATTTCAATCCATATGATATATCTTTGTAGCTCTACTGTAAAGGGGGGTTTACTAAGGCGTAGTAGTACGGGGTTAGGAGCAGGGTACCTACGATTCTTAGGGTAAACGTATACCTATGTGAATATCGTTCGCAGCTATTCGCAGCTCTCTAGAAAGCCTCTGCGCTGGGAGCGCTGTTTAGATAGTTAACTAACTAGCTAACTAACTAACTAGTTACCTACGCACAGTAGCTGACTAAGCACTAACCGAGGTCACGTGTATTGCGTGCCCGCGGGATACATGAAGCTATCCGCCCGCATTGCCATTCCTTACATCTACGATTATCGCGACACTGGCCACAAACGTGGATGTAGGTAAAAAAGATTCAGGATTCCCCTGTTAAGGCTGATTATGGTTACTCCACGTATGAAAGAATCATACAACAAATGAATTTGATTAATTCTTATTGATCCATCTTTTTCTATTCATGTCGAACTTGAAGCTCACTGAACTTTTCAAGTCCTTTAAGATCGCAATTTCGGCAATCTGGGGAATGGTTCTAAACGATGATTGGTCAGGGTTAGACTCGAGTTTAGCCAGTTACCAAACTGTGTAGGGCATAGTTGAGTGGGTATCTTTGTACGCTACCTAGGTAACGCGGCAGAGCTGTTTTGGATGCCGAATGACACGATCCCAAGAATTTTGTTAGTTAGGTTCGTTATCGTAATGACTTCCGATGCCGACTACAACTCATCAATCATGATATGCATAAAATGTCATCGCGACGTCAGTATTCTAGTTGCGATCCATGTCGCCGATTAAAGCGAAAATGTGTTTATGAGGGAGCCACTCGTCGACCCGGAGCAGCTTGTCTCCGCTGCAACGAGCTGGGATACAATTGCACCTTCGACTATGTCTCCACACGTGTGGAGCAGAAAAAGAGGAAGAGATATGCCGTTTCTTCGGAGTCTCAACAAGAAAAAAGTCAATCGACGGGATTAACATCCAGCGAGGACCTTGTTATGGTAGATTGGGATGCGCCTCTTCAGCCTCGCGACGGAGATGTTTCCCTTGGGTATGATGTTATTAACGACAATATAGTCACTGATTTTCTCGACCTGGACAGTCTCGAGAAAGAATGGCAAGACCCTGCAACGGTTAACTCTGTTCAACCACTAATCTCGGACACAAATAACATCAGTAATGACTCTGCGTTACAAATCAATATTCACTCGCGAATATCTGTTACTGGAAACCAGCTTGAAGGAGCACAATTTTTCGGTTCTTGGAAAGGAAGTCCAATGCAATTGCTCAACACCACTTTCACAGCAAAGTCACTCGGAACATGTCTCTATCAAACTTATGCCACTGTGATGCATGGGATGGAATCTAGATATCTAGATTACGAATGTAACCCTTTTGGCCCAAGTCATAGATACTCGTTCCAAATTGAGGATTTACATTCAGTAATAGAAGATGGGCATTGTTCATTGTCAGACTGTTCTATCATGAGTGTGATCCGACGCTCGCCATCTCCGGACCATCTCAATCAAGGAGGGTGGCCAGAAAGCATACCTATTGGCGATTCGATTAAGATCACATTTGTTGGAATCGCCAAATTCTTAGATCACTTTGGCCACTTTTATGGAAACAGATTGGATCGACAAAGCAGAGCGGAAGCCGAACGCATGCTAATAGCGGCTCAACAAGTCTTTGCCCTCCAATGGGCAGTATCAAGCCCGCACGGACAAGACAAACCATTCTCACCAACTCAAAAATCAACAAACTCATCTGCAGAGGATCTTCATGTATTTGCCAAATCATGGTTCAAAGCACGGTCTCTCATTTCGAATGCAACACCTATCCCCTCCTTCACACGGGTGTATGCGATGCTCCTATTCCATATGACCGTTGCTCCAGAAGAGGCTAAAGATGTTTCAGTGGAACTGGACGATATCCTCGATCAATCTCTCCGTCAATTTGAAAATCTGAAACTCATGGTGGACGAGTATGTAAAGCTGTTGAACAGCACCTCAACTTATCGAAATCTGCTCCAGTCCTCTGTCAAAGCCTTTCAATGGTTCGCATACATTAAGGACACATTTGTCGCCTTACTTACAGACCGGGATTGTATACTTACCGAAAACCCTTCCGAGTTGCTGGGTAAGTTTCCAACTATCTGCTGGAGGTTCAGTGCCCTGACATTCCACTATAGTGACTGGTTTCCGAAGTACTCCTCAACCAGTAGACAATTTCGTTGATGCAGAAGTACCATTACTCTGCCAGAGAGCCGTTCTTCTTATTTACCGATTATTAAGGCAAACGGCGAACGTGAAGCAGGTTGTACGTGAATCTGAAACTATTGAAGAGCCATCCGAACTAAGCAATGCTTTAAGCCTTGCGATAAGTTTCGTCGAGGCCTTTAATGTCGTATATGATGGGTTCCGTAACAAATGCATGACAGCATTTGAAACCCTTTCTCCAACCTCCAAATTGTCTTTTGGTATGTATTTAGTCCCCTCTCGCGATCTGTGTCATGTCATATTAAAATGAACCCAAATAGGCTATCTGGCTCTCTTTTGGAGTCTTGGAACCCTGACTTTAGCCGAACAAATCGAGCGAGCGAGCAATAGTCCATTACGCCAAGGAAGCCACTTCCTTGCCGATGCAGGAATTAAAGCAAAAGAGTACGAAACAGCCGCAATTTCGTCTGTTATTGCAATTTCAAAACACGTTGCTGATATGTCTGTGACAAATGCATCTATCAGCGCCTGTGGCGACTCAGGGGTCAAGTTACCATTTATTTTACACCACGCGAGCCTTGCCCCCATTGTAGCCGTTTTGAGTCAGAGTATTGATCACATCATTCAACGTATTATTGACAGTGAGACTCCAATCGATCGGCAAAATTGGATGTTATCTATCAAACCTGTTTTGACTTGTCTGTTCGATATGAGATCCACTGTGGCAGGTACCCGATTCGTTCAGTCCCCCCTGAACAGATTGATGGCTTCTCATGGCGATCTCCTGATGGAGTGTTGGACTGTTGATGATCCTGATAATGTGTTTGATTGACAAGCTTCCTGTCATCCGAACAAACAAAGTCTTTATTCTCATGGTAGTCTACTTTATATACATTTAGAACGTAGATTAGCCTTGGCACTGGCCAGTAAAGTGTATGAAGCAATCATTGGATCGTTTGTTGGATACAACCCCGAGTCGCTGAGGTACACGGATCATAAAGAGTGTCACCAAGGACATCATTTGCATGGGTTTGCAGTTAAAACTTCAGAATGGCGTACTCAACACGTAGGAAATAATCGAAACTCAACGAAGAGTCTGAAAAAGCCGTCTGAAATTGCATTCTTAGTAAAATCTTTCCTACCCACCACCATGGAGATCCGTGGCGGCTCCGGGGCGGTTCCCAAGCGGTTTCGGAACTTGGAGGTAGTAAGCCAACAAATCTGCTCTCTAATTGTGATATAAATTGAACTCTTTATTCTCTAGATTGGGATTGAAGAATTAAATACCAGTTAAGCAATTATAACCTTTTCTTAATCAAGTTCAAGCGCCCTACTATCACATACCACCACCATGTTGACTGTACATCATCTTGAGTGCAGCCAAAGCGAGCGCATTGTCTGGCTTTGCGAGGAGCTTGCAATATCCTACGAACTGAAACGTTACAACCGAAGTCCCATTTTTGCTCCGCCAGAGCTGAAGGCGCTCACACCTATGGGCGGCGCTCCTATAATTACAGACTCTACTTTCGATCCTTCAAACCCTTTGACAATCGGTGAAAGCGCGGCGATTGTCGAATATATTGTCCATAAGCATGGCGGTGGGCGACTAATTCTGTCTCCATCCGACAAAAATTACAGCGATTATTTGTACTGGTTTCATCAGTCCAACACCAATCTGCAGGGTGCCATCTTCAGAGCTTTGCTTGTTGGACAATTAAGGCTGGCGCCTGAAAATCCGATACAGAAAGGTGTAGACGCCAAGGTGAAGGCTATATTGAATATGCTTAACGATCGGCTCAATCAAGTAACGTGGTTGGCAGGAGATGAGTTTACAGTGGCGGATATCATGACAGTGACTTCTGTGACCACAATGAGGTTTTACTACCCCATTGATCTCACTGGTTACGATGGTATTCTTTTATGGCTTCAACGTGTCGGAGAACGCCCAGCCTACAGGTCTGCCAGGCAAAAAGGCGATCCGGGACTGGTGCCTTGTTTGGGAGCTGCAACACCAGAACTGTTCCCGGCGTGGGCTGCCATCTCGCAATGAGTCTTATGGGGTGTCACAGCGAAGCTGTGGAGAGAATATCTGTATGATTGCAGGTCTTCTATCTGTAGAATGTTGGCACAGGTCAAGCTGTGAAAGTTGCCTGTACCTAGGTATAATATATTTGGCTTCAGTTCCGTGTAGAAAAAAATCACAACTCGTTATACAATTTCACGATATTCCTGGATTAATTCAACATTCGAAAAATAATCAATGCCAATAGTCCCGACCTGACCGAGCATCCTTCAAAGTTCCAAGAGCCTCCCAAACTCTTTAGATATACCCCCTTATCAATATTCCCATAACTTATCATGTTTTGTTGTCGATATGGAAGCCCGTCTCCTGTTCTCTCTTTCATTCGCTTACACAAAGAAGATAAAATAACTCTCCAAGTCGCAAATAATTTCAAACTCACATCTATCTCCTACCTCCCTTTTGTATGAAAAATAAAATTTGAATTCATATTGCATACGCTCTCCGCTGTCGCGCTGAGTGTGGACACAGAAATGATCAAAGCCAAAAATACAACAGATGAAGAATTCTCCACTTCCTCGATAGGAACCACGTTATCGTGCTATAAACGAAGCAAGTGATATATATAAATGTTTGTATGTTATCCTTCCCTGGGTACAGAGTTCCTTCAATGGGATCCTATATGACGCTAACTATAACAAGCTTGTTTGCTTCTTGATCTCCGTAAAGCTATGATTATGCTAAGATATTGTCGTGCAAAGTATCATCTGAACACTATTATTGATGTGTAGGGCCGAGTCACTACGCGTGATAACTATTACAAATGCCATTCCTTTTAAAGCCGAAGGCATATTCCTGTTACGGTACATTTGTTGCATTGGGGGCGAAGATTAATTGCTCGTAAACATAGTTTGCCTTTCCAATCTTGATGTCTTTGTACGTCAAAGAGAAACCCCTGATCAGTTAGTTGATTTGAGACACCTGGACAGAGAGCTCATTTCCCTTTTCTGGATTTAACATCACCAGTATCCAATACAAACTCGGATCTTGACCTGCCCTAGACAGGGATTTATTGGTCTTCGTGCCAGTGTCAAAAGCCACTACCCGCTAGTGATTGTAACCATATACGTACACCTCATCTATTTAAAAGAAAAATACCGCTTACTTCTAATACAAGTTTGACAGCCTTTCCCAAAATGGCAATTGGCAAAGCCTTGACCTCACGTAAAGGCACAATATTTCAAGACCATTGACTAGTCTACTTTTGTGCAAATATGTTAAATTCTAACAAGTGTCTATATTTTAGAGACAACCCGGACCTTTTGACTGAATCCCAGCTGACCAATAATACCTCAAAATAACGTAAATCTGACTCTAGCTTTCTATTTTAGATATGTATATGACTACAAGTTGTGCCACAGCTACATGGTTTACCTGTGCTCCATAGTGTCAACTCCGGGTAATAGGAACCCAACCTTGGAAAGCTCAATATTGAAGGCTGTGCATGGTGTAAATGTATATAATAATGGCATACCTTCTCTAATGTTCACACCCTCCATATATATACAGAACTCTTTTTGGAGTTATAATATTGAAAATGTTTCTCGGCGGTATTGCTTCATTGGCCATTTTCGCTGTCTGCGGGATGGCAGCTCCAGGTGTATGTTATATTCATTGTTCTAACTATTTAATTGACGACTGATATTCTCTCAGCAGGATATACGGAATGGTACTCCTTATGAGCTAGTTTCCAACCCCTCTAGCCAGCGGGTTACCTCGTCAGAAGCCTTTTCAACTGGCGCCGGCAACTCTAACAATGATAACATTTATGATGGTACTGGGAATGCTGGTACTGATCGGTATAGTAAGGACTAAACCTTGCTCATTTCTCCCAAACTCGATTTACAGTGTTTTAACCAGACTGCTACTACGGTGGCTGGGAAAACTTCCCACCTTCATCTAAATGGGTTGAGTTTGATGCCATGTGGAACTATTCCAAATCTGCAATGTCAACATCATGTTCCGACCTTGGTATTGGATCATGCTCAGATGGAGTGGGGGCATTTGGTGACGGCGACACCGGCGAGCAAATCGGGTTGATCTGGAATGCTATTCAGCAGGTTGCCGAAACTTCCTTCGTTGATCATCGCTTTATCCTCGCCACAATCCTACAAGAGGTGAGTTTAGTAACGTATTGAGATACGGCAAGATTGGAAATTCCATGCTTATCGTTTTCCATATAGTCTTCTGGATGTGTCAATGTATGTGCATCGACGAATCCAGACCCCTCACAGCCAGATAACCCAGGTCTGATGCAATCTGATGGCGGTTCAACTTTCATTGGCAATTCTGCTAGCGACCCGGATCAGCAAGCCAGTATAACACAGATGATCATTGACGGCACTCAGGGAACAGCTGACGGTGATGGCCTGGTGCAATGTATCAACCAATATGGGAACCTCTATGAAGTAAGATAGCTACGCTCTCTAAAATAAGAAGAAATATCGGCTGCTAACGGACACAGGCCGCTCGATGCTACAACTCAGGTTCCGTTGACAGATCTGACTTGAACAACGGTGAAGGAGCCACCGACTCGTACGTGAACGATATCGCTAACCGACTAACTGGATGGCTGTATGCCGACTCAAACTATAACAACTGTTGATTGTGTCGTAATATGCTTGAAGATGGACAAGAGAGTACATCTTAAAGGTCACATTCATGTAGAAGTCGTTGAGGTCTATCAAAGTGTCGCTGGACGACATACGAAACAACATTAGTTAATCTAATTGCTATGTTGAAGTGATATGTGTTTTCAATGTTACGTTTCTGCGTAATTTATGCCAACGGTCCTCTTTAAATCCGTTTGCTGTTTTTGAAAATATTATTGATGGCTATTTGCAAATTCAAAACCCAAGAATTTTCCTTGATAGTTCCCTTCGCTTGTACCCGGAGACTGACTCTGGTCGATCGAGTATATTATCGGAGTCTGGAATTTTACTCCTCGAACTTACTCAGTTGCCATAATTCTTACGCTGAATGTTGAAAAGTAGAACAATAAAATTTGCCGGTCCTCATAAGCGCTACCTAGACATGTGCAAGTCGATTTGATATGTCTGTCCGTAGAGAACCCAAATTATTTCCTCTTTGACAACATATAAATACTATTTTTTCTATATCTGCTGTTCAGTATCTATTTTCATCGCGTGCACTGAAGCCTGTGGCCAAGCAGATAGATAGCATTGCCAGATGTAGTAAGCCACTAGATAGCCAACTAAAGTTGGACTATGGATCAACTAACTAGTGAGATAAGATGACAAACATGGTTTAGGTGCTTGCGGGGGAAAATACACAAATGATACGTTGGAAACAAAATTATTGAACAAAATAACTTCGAGAATGACCAATTTGATACTGCACGGATCGCAGGGAGCGTAAGCCGAAAATGCTTCAGTTCGAATTTTCTACCATACAGCGAACCCACTCATTACGAATAACATACTCCTAATATCACGAGATTCGGCTTACCACGAAGTTTTAGCTATCCTCTTGCGGTCTTCCGGGTTCCACATCGGTTTTGTGGATCGTGATTAGATTGTTCTGGCTGCGAGATTTGACTTTGCCTGGCGCAGTTAGCTGAAGTCTTGCTCGTTTTTTACGGCCAACATTGGTATCTTATTTGCCATCCATGCACAATCACCAACCTTAAAACGTACGAGTGTTAATCGCTAGATAGACAGGCGCTTTTATATGAGGTTATCTGTGTCGAATGTCGATCGAGCAGCCTAAGGTAGTGTCGCTCTACGAAGGATCAGAAGCGCGTGAACTGGGAAACAACAATTGACAGAGATAAACGAATCATTCCCTCTTTATCTTTTCAGATTCTAGAATATCTTTGATTTTACTATCAAATAAGCATGGCGACACCATCGTCGGCTCCTGTGCCAGACTCCACCCTGCCGTTCTGGCGAACAGAAACACACGAATTGGATTGCCACCGGAGCACACCCGAGCTCCCCGAAGAATGTGATATCCTCATTATCGGTGCAGGGTACACCAGAGCTGCCATAGCACATTTTCTTTACAAGGATAATCCATCACCACCATCTGTCGTTATCCTAGAAGCTCGACATGCCTGTTCCGGGGCTACAGGTCGTAATGGTAAATGGCAAAATTCAATTCACGATCAACGTGCTGGATCAACGGCTAATTCATTCATAAACAGGCGGCCATTTAAAACCAGATGTCTACTTCGGTCTTCCGAAATACATCAAAAAATATGGTGTCAAAGCTGCAGTGGATGTCGCTCGTTTTGAAGCTTCTCAAGTGCATGCCGTCAAGCAGCTTGTAGAGGAAGAAAAAATTGACTGCGATTTTGTTCTTACTCGGGCTTGTGATGTTATTTTAGACGAGGGATTGGCAGCGGAGATTGAAGCTGCCTTTACAGAAATGGCGAACTCGGGGGTTGCAAATCTGACCGATGTCCATTTTACGAAAAGAAAGGATGCGGAGCGGGTATGTAAATATCCTTGAGCATTGAGACTTCGCATATTGTTAAGGTACATGAACCAACGCTGAAAGATACCTTGCTATAGGTCTCTGGTGTGAAAGGCGCATTGAATTGCTTCACATTCACAGCCGGTCACATCTGGCCGTATAAGATGGTGATGCACCTTCTTAAAGGTGTTGTGGACAAGGGCGCCAATCTTCAAACAATGACTCCAGTCACTCATATCTCTGAGAAACCACTCCCAGATGGTCGATGGTTGGTTACAACTGAAAGGGGAAGCGTCAAGGCCAAGAAGGTGATCCTCGCAACAAACGCTTACACCTCACATGTTGCTCCCCAATTCACAAACCACATTGTCCCTGTGCGAGGCATTTGTAGCCGGATTGTTGTACCTCCTCATAAAGTTCCTCCTTTTCTCCCTCAAACGTACAGTATCCGCTACGGGTCTTCAATGTATGACTACCTTATACCGAGACCCGATGGAAGCATCATTGTCGGAGGCGCCAAGCCACCTTTCTGGTCAGATCGCTCTCATTGGTACAACAATACGGATGATAGCAAGCTCATTGAGCCGGCCAAATCGTGGTTTGATGGACTTATGCAGAGGACGTTTGTTGGTTGGGAGAACAGCGAAGCATATCCCGACAAAGTCTGGACTGTAAGTGCGTGTTCAGTCATTTATGACTCCCCGTAACAGTTGTTTTTCATTCGTGAATACTAAAATTTGATCCTCGCAGTCATGGGTTATAGCTCAGATTTCATGCCATACGTGGGCGAAGTGCCTGATAAGCCAAACCAGATCATTCTTGCTGGTTTCTCAGGCCACGGTATGCCTTTGATTCTTCTTTGCGCCAAAGCAATCGCACAGATGGTTCGAAGCGGAACCAGTTTCGAAGAGACAGA
The DNA here is from genome assembly GCF_009556855.1 of Talaromyces marneffei. Taxonomy (NCBI): domain Eukaryota; kingdom Fungi; phylum Ascomycota; class Eurotiomycetes; order Eurotiales; family Trichocomaceae; genus Talaromyces; species Talaromyces marneffei. The sequence continues at coordinate 99,159 of NC_072350.1, read as the reverse complement.
AGTACCTTCATTGTTCAAGGTCACAAAGGAGCGACTTGCGAGCGAGAAGAACGAAATCCTGGACGGGCACAACAAGGAAAATCCCAGAGCGAAACTATAAAGTTACGTGGGTAGTGATTTTAGAGTAGCTTTCAATGTTTTCTCCCCCTTGCATGTCTGTGGTCAAATTTGGGTATTTTGAAATTTTCATCTTCAGATAATGTATATATTGAGATATCATTTGCAAAGACTGTTGGATCGGGTTGCATTCATTATGGTCACATTTCAGTGGGTTGTTTATGACTAATTAAATAGAGAATACCTAGGTATCTGGTCTTGTGATTGAATTTGGGAATTTCGTGTATTGAATATATTTATTGCTTATTTGATGCAGCAATGATACCGTCGGCGAGCGAAGGCAGGTCATCCGCCACTACATCCATCTCTCCAAAAATATCAGAACATGTCTCCCTTCTCCCAAAGCGAAACCCAAGGTCCCTTGAACCTTCATTTTTTATCATTGTTAGTGTTATACAGCTGAAAGGATCAAAGATGTTGACATACCCAGTGCGCTTTGCAACGGCTGCATCCCACATATGCGCGGCAGCAAACCAAGCCGCTCGGCCTTCCTTTTCGAACTTATCGAGAATGTATTGATATGATTCCGGAGCCGGCTTTCCAATCTTGATAGTATCGCAAGAGACAAAATTATTTTCGGGCATCTCAACACCACCTCGTGCTAGATATCCGGCAACACGGGCGGTATCACCGGCCGTCAAGGCCCAGACAGTAAATCCGGCGGCACGAAGACGGGAGAAACACTCGTGAATGCCCGGGCGTGGTTTGAGCTCACGATACGAGTTCAAAAGGAATTCGCGATCCTTGTCAGTCGCGAATTTGCGGGGTTCTGCAATACCGGCTTGCCAGAGTGTACGATAGAAAATGGATCGGAAAACATCAAAGAACTTGAAATAGTGACCGGACATGCTGAGATAGGTGTATTCTCGCTCGCCGGCTTCCATCCACGCATATCCGAATAGACGAGATCCAATGTTATTAGCCCGAAGGTTCTCGCCAATGCGAGCTTCGATTGCATCATAGAATGCGTCGTAGGAAACACATGTTCCTATATTGTCAATGATTAGTTACTGGATGGGAGTGGTCTTCCAGGTTCAACATTTCACTCACCTACGATGTCAAAGACAACGTGTTTGTTTGAAGTCGCCATTATTGTAAAGTGTATCAATGTGTGTTTTGTTCTTTTTTGCAATTGAACTGTAGCAATAGATGAACCGCTAACACAATTTATATCGTTGCCAACAGCATCGACCGACTGACTTCAAACACTCCATATTATTCACAATGCCCATTGCCCCTCAACTTTACGTAACAAAGCTTAGGTATCGGGGGAGCCCAGGAATGTCTTCATCGCGACGGGTAACGCCGACAGGGACCACTTTACATGCGCCCGCCCTCGGTTTTACCCGCGATGTCGGTTGTATGTCAGGATCAGGATATCTAGAAATGAGAATTCATTATTGATAGTAGTTTATGACTCGATACTTTTGTGATTGTAGATAATCCTTTGCTCATGACTCGGCCTTCAGCTGTTTCGAAGATAGGTATGACACTGCTTGGATGCCTACATTGATTGATACATAGGTAAAAATGAGATACGTAGAAGCGCTCGGAACTGCCACCTGCCTGCTGTGCGAAACTATTTAATGAAAACACTACTTAGTTAGGGCTACGATGCGAATGAGAATACGTTAGGATATCCGGGCATTTCGTCCCATGAGCGATGCGAGGCGGGTTTTCGATCGCCACAATACATTGCACGCCAAATCAGGAATGATAGACACATTTTAAGAGGACACATGTTTCTATTTAAAACTAGCGGGACCTGTATTGTATAGACTTTGACTTTTCATTTTCGGCAGAGATAACAGTAACTGAGAATTTGAGTGGGACGCTGTAATGTATTGTATTGTGTGTCTACCTAAGAGGGAAAATTATCTGGCACAGGTGGCCTTACATAATTGTGTGTAGATGTCACGGACCTGGATCTGTCTTAGTTAAACAGCGTTGTGTCGAGGTACGCTAGGCTTGGTTTGAACCACACAAAGGTTCCTTGATAATCGTCGATAGAGTGGCTTGAGTGAACGAAGTAACAATAGTCGAACTTGTGTCTGGAAGTCTTAAATGTAACTAAGATAGAAGAGATCCCCCGTACAGCCTGGTGCCCGTACGAGTTAGAATGCCTTGCTGACTCTCACTGTCAAAGTCTAATATCAAGTGACTTAGATTAAAGAGCTATGAAGAACTAAATACATGATGGTGAATGAGTGTCCTTATATATCCAGTCCTCCCTGTTCCGTATATTTTATATTATATACTTTATACTCATTCCTGAGTATCCCATAGCAAGTATATAATATACTATCCAATTACGTTCCTTCATAAGATATACTTCGTATCTTATCGGTGTCTTTGTGGTTTCGAGTATATCTTTGGTCACGTGATTTCTGTAGTCCAATTATCTTTCTTGGGGTTTTCCGTTTCTGTTGTCCAATCGTTCCTTCCGGTCTGTTTCTTATATCGCGTAGCATATGCAGGTGATTGGTTTCGTAACAGTAGAACTGTGCGCGCTATTTTAGTAAGGAGGTCTCTTGGCAAATCCTTGTAATGAGGACCGGTTGATATCCAATGAGAGCAGCTGAGTGGATTTATGCGCTGCAATAACCGTATCTGGGATAGCCGTAAAATAACGTCTGTCAGTTAGTTGCGGACTCTGTAATTTACGTACACAGTTGCTCCATAGTCAAGTTTTGGCTTACTGGCCAGATCCACCCCCACAAAGAGCCACCATTAATGCAAGGCAAAATCCTGAAGGAGTACTACGTACGTGCTACATCGAGTACATACTACATACTCATAGTAAGTTGTGGCTCCTAAGTACAGAGGAATAGAAAACAAGCAGCAGCTAGGGCTGGCGTGCCATTCACCCTAACCAATTTGGGAAATGAAGCTCTGATTGGCCAGAGACCTCATCAATAACCCCCAAAAAGGGGTACCTAATCGCATGTCTTTCTGTTGGAAGCCTGATAGCCTGAGCGAGGCTAATCTCGAAATGGATAGGACTTACAGCCAATAGGAGGCTATAAATGTGTATTAGCGTCTTGGCAAGAACCCATAGGAAAAGGGGAAAAGAACGAGTAAAGAGGGCGACTTTGCAGCTGTCAGATAATCCGGATATCCAGAGGCAGTCAAATGAGGCAGTCAATCAGAAGCTCTACTTTATAGCCCCCAATTTTACCCCTCATGATAGGTCACAAATGATGTCAACCCTACATGCCGGATTCGATAAAACCAGCTCACCAGATGTCTATAAAAACCCGGCTTTGGAACCTGATGTATTCAGACAGACAGAGAGAACACAATACACACAATCTTGCTAGTCACTTCTTCTTTTCTTATCCTTGTAAGATACATTCAGGATTGGTCTGGAGTAAACCCGCCAATCCAACAGCAGCCCAAGACACAGTCAAGAAGAATCACACATCAGCATATATATTAAATTTATATGGTAACCTATGTTACCTGATTACTAGACTATACGCGGATTCCAACACCTATGTTACCTGATTACTAGCCTATACACGGAATCCAACACTTTCCTGGCAGCGGAAACTGTCAGATAATCCGGATATCCCAACAAGACAGAGATATCGATGGTATCAATCCTTGGGCATGTATACAATATATTTGGGCCCCTAGATTTCAGCCCAATATTTACCCCTCATGACAGGTCACAAATCATCCCACCAAAAAGGTCTATATGAACCCGGCTTTGGAACCTGATGTATTCAGACAGACAGAGAGAACACAATACACACAATCTTGCTAGTCACTTCTTCTTTTCTTATCCTTGTAAGATACATTCAGGATTGGCCTGGAGTAAACCCGCCAATCCAACAATTAAGAGTCTGACTACCCCTGCCTACCCATATCGAAGGGGATTCCATTCGACATTCGACACCATTATGGCTTCAAGCATCACCAACGACGTACGTCTCGACTCTCCGGATGACTGGGATGAGTGGGAAACCGCTCTACTCAACCAAGCTGAGACGTACCATATTCTCCTGGTCCTCCAAGGAATCGAGGACCCTATCCCTAAGCCTGAAGTCCGACGTATCAAGGACTTCATGCTAAAGGATATACCACTGCCCTCTCAGCCACCAGTCGCACCTCCGACTGGCCCTACTCCTTCAGCCTCGACCGCGAGGATTGGAGCGGCTGCAGGTACTCGTGGCCATACTGCTAGTCAACCATCCCAGGACTCGGAGACCGTCCAAAGCACTGAGTCCCAGGAAGACGTTCCTAGCACTATGGACACGATGGATAAAGAAAGAAGAAAACAGATAGAGAAAGACGCGCTTTATGCCTTTAGCGTCCATAACAACGAGTATAGAGTATTGTACCAACTCTGGGAAACTCAGTGCCGAGATGTCGACAAGGTTTTCAACTGGATGAAGAAGACTGTACACCCAAGCTATCTCAAGATGTGTGTCAGCAACACTCCGGATTGGAGAAAAGCATATCGAAATCTTAAGAGCCATCTTAGTCAACCCCAATCTGACGTTTATCGTAAGATTAGTAGTGACTATGCTGCGGTGTTCATCCTTCTCAAACAGGCAAGAACGACTGAGGATTTAGAGGCCTGGATTGTGAAATGGGATGACGTTCTTACTCGTGCAGAACGTAAGAAAATGTCTATTGCCACCAACACAATCGAATGGGCAGATAAATTCTTTGACGCTATTGACTTCCTTGACCACTCCTGGATAACGACTTTTAAAGTCCACTTTCATGAGAAGATTGATGACGGGACTCTGGAACGAAGAGATCTTACTAATATGTTCCGAAGGCTTATTCAACAACCACATATACGCCTCCGGGGGCGTCCATCAAGAGGATCCTTTGCCACTCAGGCTGGAGGAAATGATAATAGAAGTGACCATGAGGCTCCACAACAGCCACGACGTCAGAATCGCTCCCTGGACCGCTCCCGAGGACGCTCACAATCTCACTCCAGAGAACGACCAAGTAAGAAAGCCAGGCTTATAAAGCCAGAGGATATGAGGACAACCACTACACCAATCTGCCCGGCATGTGGAGGACGACATTTTCTCCTAGCATGCTTTTATATCCTTCAACACCTTGGGCTTCCAGTTCCAGATAACTTTGAACCTTGGATATATCGTCAAGAGAGAGCAAAAGAATGGACTGAGAAAAACACCAATATGATTGACGAATTGGTTAAACACCATGAGCAGTTGACGCTCAGTGCTAACAAAGAACATCCTCGCTCTCGAAGCCGATCCCAAGGCAGAGCAAAGGAAATACTAGGAATCACCCAAGATAAGACGATATTCCAGGGAGAGCCAATACCCTCAGAATGACTTCCAAAATTGGCAGTTGGCCGGTGTAAAGCCACATACTTTGTCCAAATGGAAAAGGACCTGGCCGCACTGTTAATAAATGATTATCCGTTGAAGCATTCATCCATCTTAGACTCAGGCTCCACGATACATGTCTTCAATGAGATAGAGCGCTTTATCAACTTTCAGAAAGCACGGCCTGGAGACTATCTCTGGGCAGGAACTCACAAAGTTCCAATACTCGGGTATGGAGAAGTCGATATCGAGGTCCATGGCGCTAACAACCAGCTGCGTTTTCTCCGCCTTTATGAGGTAGCATACTGCAAGGACTTCGTTGCCAATCTGGTGTCACTCCGCCAGCTAAGAAAGCAAGGAATCTGGTGGGACGGCCGGCAAGGATACGACTGCCTCCGACACGAGGATGATCATCAAATAGTGGCATATATTCGAGATATGGAAGGCCAGTTCATTCTTGAATATATTAATCATGACCATCCTATGATAAAAACTGGTTTTATTATACGACGTCACCAGCACACTTCCTGGACCGCTAGGAAAGAGAGAAAAGCGAGTGCAAAGCGATGGCATGCACGCCTCGGCCACCCTGGTCCTCAGGTTATTCAACACCTTGCTAATGCCACTAAAGGTGTACGAGTGACCGGTCTTTCTAAGGGGCCTACAACAGTTCAATGTGAGGCATGTGCACGGGCGAAGATTCAGCGTATGGTACGAAGGGAATATAGGAAACCTGCTGAACTGCCCGGAGACGAATTAGCTATCGACATTCACGATTTTGAGAAAACAACGTTGAAGGATGATAAAGATATAAGAACACTGATGTTAATCACTGATCGTTATAGTGGTTATACCTGGGATTTTTATCTCACTAGCCATACCACTCTTGAGGTCCTTGACATGTTAAAATGGCTTTTCGCTTATCTCAAGAAACAATATAATCTCACACCGAAGAGGATGGAAATGGACAACGAGATCACAATGGTTATCCCTGGAGTAGCTGACTGGCTCACTGAACAACACGTCAAGTTGCTGCCATCTGCACCATACGCTCAAGCGCAGAATGGAGGAGCAGAAAGGGTTGGACGGATCATTAAAGATAAAGGCAGAGCGATGAGAGCGAGTGCACGGTTCCCTAGGGATCTATGGCCAGAGATATGCCGTGCAGCCGTATATCTTTATAACCTATCCCCCCGGTATGGATCACAATGGAAGACACCATTCGACGTCTTTCACACCCAAGTTGCCTTGATGAATGGGATAAGTATTAAAGACCAGAAGCCTCAGATTGGCCATTTGAAGGTATATGGTTGCCGGGCATATGCTATGACCACCAACGCACTGAAAAAGGAGAACCGCCTCGAACGATTCAATCCAAAGGCCTGGATAGGTTATCTCGTGGGATACTCTTCTACTAACATATACAAAATCTGGAACCCAAAGACGGGAGCTATCGTACGTGTACGAGACGTGATTTTTGATGAAAGCCGTGTCTTTAGTGGACATCTATTGGAATTGGAAGATGAGTTACTGGGTGTCTCTGTTGAGGAATTAGCCCGGTTGCTTTTGCGAATTGATGTATCCAATAACCCTGAATATATCAATGACTTGGATGAGGAAATGGAGGATGCTACTTTTAACCAAGATAGGAACAATGAGCATACGACCACTCAAGGGTCAACTGGTTTAGAATCCGAAGAGCCGAGCAATCGTGTCTCTGAAGATTCAAGCGGCCCATCTCTCACGGTTGGAGAAAGATTGTTAAACGGAATAGATAAATATGCTTACCCTACGCCTCCAGAGTCACCCCCGAGTGCTTTGCTGGCGGGCAGCTTAACTATCGTTCAAGATAATGATCCGACTCTTCGTGAAGGCTCTGAGCACGCTGCTGGCATGTCAACTGACGGGGAAGGTAGCGCTGCTGCTCTCGTTCAGGAAGCAACCAATAGGGAAGGTGTCGCTGGCGCTCTTATTGGCGAAAATATTGGGGAAGGTAGCGCTGCTGCTCTCAATACGCGTGACTCCATAGACTCCTCTCAGAGGACTCGTGGCAAGCATTTCCTTGAGGCTGGGAGCGCTGTTTCACTCAAGAAGAGTAGGGAAGGTGTCGCTGGCGCTCCTACTAGAACCGTTGATACCGTTTTGACACGATGCCGGGATAAGCTCAATCCCTGGAGAACCGCTTTTCTAGCAGGCACGCGAGATCGTCAGTATAAGGTTAATAATGTCAAATTTGATCACTCCAGCCTTCGAAGGAAGCTGCGCGCTGCCGTTCAGCTTCAGGCTACGATGACTGGAGACATTTATGACCACGAGCGACTCACAAGACAGGTCCTGGGAGGACGACGACTTCAGTCCTTCCTGGTCCGCGATCTTCCGCCGGCTCCAAAGACTCATCGAGATGTGGAGTCTCACCCTTTAGGTCTCCTATTCCAGAAGGCCGAGATAGGTCATCTTGACAGCCATGATCCAGCGGGTTCTTGGACAGAAGTGCCTCAATCGGAGGCCCGAGAAAAGCAGATTCTGGATTGTATGTGGGTATATGTCTATAAAGCTGATAAAAGGGGAGATTAGTGAAATGCAAAGCACGTCTCGTGGCACGTGGAGATCAAGAGAAGGAAGACGACATGAGGGACACCTACGCTGCCACTCTCGCTGCTAGATCTTTCAGAACACTCATGTCAATATGTGCACGCTTTGGTCTCGAAATAAAAGGATTTGACGCCGTTAATGCCTTTGTCAACGCTAAAATCGATGAAGAAATGTACATGAAAATGCCGCCAGGTTATCGGAAGAGAGGTCTCATCTACCGGATCAATAAAGCCATATACGGGCTTCGCAGGTCACCTCTTCTCTGGCAAGAAGAACTAACTGGCACCCTCAAGGACCTTGGATTCAAGGCCGTTCCTCATGAACCCTGCTGCATGCTTCGCTCTGGGATTATCCTCTTCTTTTACGTTGACGATATTGTACTCGCATATAAGAAGGAACGAGAAGCGGAGGCTAACGAGATTATGGCCCGTCTGCGGAAAAAGTACAATATTACCGGCGGCGAAGACTTGGATTGGTTCCTAGGAATGAGAATAGTTAGGGACCGAGAGAAGAAGCTTATATGGCTCAGCCAGGCCACCTATATCGACAAAATCGCCAAGTTAGTTGACTCACACCAGAACGACGATGTGCCTATGTCACGAGAGGAACTACTCCCATACGAAGGCACTGCTGACTACTCGAGTATTCATAAATACCAACGAAAAGTCGGCTCAATAATGTACGCTGCTGTGAGTACGCGACCTGACGTTGCCTTCGCCGTCTCAAGGCTTGCGAGATTCCTCACCAATCCTGGACCTAAGCACCATAAAGCTGCCGATAAAGTGCTCTCCTATCTCAGACGATTCCGTACATATGCTCTTAAGTTGGGGGGTGGAGACGATTACACTGTGTCAACAGACGCCTCCTTTGGGGATAATACACTTGACCGCAAGAGCTCGCAAGCATACGTTATGACTCTTTTCGGAGGAACGATTGGTTGGCAAGCCAACAAGCAGGATACAGTAACAACATCAACTACGGAAGCCGAATTGTTAGCTCTCGCTCAGGGGGTGAAGGAAGGTAAATATATCCTCCGACTGCTCTTGGAGTTAGATATTCGATTCCAAACACCTACCCTCCACGTTTACTGCGATAACAAACAGACGCTGGGACTGCTTGAGAAAGATGCTCCACGATTGCGTACAAAGCTTCGACACGTTGACATTCACAACCACTGGGTTCGACAAGAGGTACAGAAGGGAGATGTCCAAGTGCACTATATGTCCACAAAAGATATAATCGCCAACGGCCTCACTAAGACACTGAGCAAGCAGGAGCACCAAAAGTTTCTTAAACAAATCGGAGTAGAGAATATCGACAGCTATCTAGCTCCTCAGCAAAAGGATATAGAGAAACTGGATTTCGAGGAACTGCTTTCTCTCAACGACATGCCCGATGACATATGAAGTAATTTCCAGCTTTGCAAGCAGTGCCTTCTGCAGCTGAGGGGGTGTGTCAGATAATCCGGATATCCCAACAAGACAGAGATATCGATGGTATCAATCCTTGGGCATGTATACAATATATTTGGGCCCCTAGATTTCAGCCCAATATTTACCCCTCATGACAGGTCACAAATCATCCCACCAAAAAGGTCTATATGAACCCGGCTTTGGAACCTGATGTATTCAGACAGACAGAGAGAACACAATACACACAATCTTGCTAGTCACTTCTTCTTTTCTTATCCTTGTAAGATACATTCAGGATTGGCCTGGAGTAAACCCGCCAATCCAACAGAAACCAGGACTCCAACCGAAACCCTAATAACCCTAACCTTTTGAACATACGAATTGTGTCAGATAATCCGGATATCCCAACAAGACAGAGATATCGATGGTATCAATCCTTGGGCATGTATACAATATATTTGGGCCCCTAGATTTCAGCCCAATATTTACCCCTCATGACAGGTCACAAATCATCCCACCAAAAAGGTCTATATGAACCCGGCTTTGGAACCGGACATCATACTCAGAGCAGGAGCAGAGAACACAATACACACAATCTTGCTAGTCACTTCTTCTTTTCTTATCCTTGTAAGATACATTCAGGATTGGCCTGGAGTAAACCCGCCAATCCAACAAATTGTCCTCATCATAATACGCGCGGTCTTAATAAAGCATCATCTCTGCCACCGAAAGTGCGTATATGGTATCTAGCACTTTCTGAACCACCGTTTTACCTCAGCCGGATGTTCGCGGTTCGTTCTATGAGGGGAGCGAGCAAAATCACGTTAAAGGTGCATGGAACGTACCCCTAAATCCAGTGGTATTCTCCCTCCTGAATCTAAGGAAGAGACAATCGCTAGTCTTTCGGACGCCCCCCCCCGCCCCCCCCCATCTGCAACATTACCACCATCGACCAAGCCGAACGGCTCGAGACGATGTGCAGTACTAACAACCATGAAGGGCTGCTAAATGACCACTGAATCGTTCATGGTAAGAATGAGATTATAACATCAGTCAATGATACTGCCCATCTTGAATCCTGCGCTTTGTCAGAATGGTTGTTAGTTGTACGTAGTCTCCCTCATGGTTACTTACTTCATTGGCTCACTCTTATCTCGCAGGTTTCATCTCTAATTCCAATCGGCCGACCCATTATCGTGCATAGCGTTCGATCAATTGTGTATACCACCCAAAAGACGCGAGTTCTCATTTCTTGTTTGAACAGTGACATTGGACAATTTGGCGAAGCATGAACGAGCGTAATAATCCCCAAATATCGGTAACTCTTTACGACATGATCACAGACTTAGTATGACTATATCCTAATTACACCTAGAAAGACGTTTAAATTTCGGTAAATGGGCCTGGAATTCATTGGCTTCGGTTCGAAAGGTATTTCTACACCGGACCCGAACCGTCACTCTACTTCTCTATGCCAGATCACTCAAACGGAATATCACAGTGAACTCAAAGGGACCAGCCTCTAATCTATGACCCTGGAAAGGACCCGGACCACAACTTGCTGTTCCAATTCCGTGGTGCGCGAAATCAACATTTAGCTCGGATTCATCAACTAGTTCTGAGAGCTCATGGGGATGTTTTGCGCGATCAAGCTCGGAAATAGAATACTGACGGAGGGAAAAATTGAATGGAGAGTCCATTCTCACCTCAATTCCAGGTATGGAAGCAAGTGCCTTCGCGGAGGCGGCATATGACGTATCGGCTAGAGATGAATGTATACGAGTCCAGCGTGTGTCAGTCCGGTTGCCGTTCTCCTGGGGCCACTCATACGGGGTCTGCAGACCTTCACGTATACTAGTCGTGTATGTCCCAAAGCGGGCAGCAGACTTCTTGTCGCGGTATGATTCTCCCGGACCTCTACCGAACCATGTGGAGGCATCGTAGCGTCGAGGTAGGCGTACGGTGACCCCGAGTCGCGGAATATATTTCGGGTATGTGCCAGAAAAATCACCTTTCACATGAAGATTGACAGATGACTCGGTAATTGTATAACTTAGGGTAGCTTCGAGCGCCCACTCGAGAACCGTGGGCGCAACGCGGACCTTCGTATCAATGGTCACGGTTCCATCCTCATTGCAACTCCAAGTCACAGATTGGACAAGCATGCGAGTGCTTTCGATACGGAAGCGTTCCCATTCGAGATGAGGTCCTTCCAGACCAAGGTCATTCTGGGTCAAAGCACGGTATATCCCTAGCTGAGGCCCGCTATTGAAAATCTTACCTGTATCTGTGGACCAAGAGAGGTTTCCTCTGACCAAATCGTAAGTAAACCGTGAACCAAAACTATTCGAGACGATATATAGTCTTCCCAGTCCCTCCGAAACAGATAGAATTGATCCTGGAAGGACGGGAGCCGGAGGGATGGAAAGTGCCTCATCATCAAATAAAGGAATTTGCGCCCAAGCAATCTCATGGCCTTGTGCTGCCCAGACCGTTGCATCTCTAAGACAGAAATTCAAGGCGAGCCAGGTTGATTTAGAGCCCAACTTCACACCTTGCGGAAGTTCAACCAACTTCGACTGTCCGGGGTTAATTGCGGGGAGCTGCCAGAGGATCGGTTCTGTGCTCCCAGTCTCTTCGACAAGGTGCCAATAAACTGTCAGGTGGTCTAAGGTACTGAAGTCATAGTGGTTTTTTATCTCTAGTTGCTCTCCCTTTAACTGCACTGTGACGGGTTCAATCACTTTCTTGTATTCAATCAGACCAGGAGTTGGGGTATGATCTGAGAAAACCATTCCATCAAGGATGAAATCTGCATCATTAGGCTCATCCCCGTAATCACCACCATAAGCGTAATAAGACGTATCACCGTCCCTCTTGAGAAGTCCATGATTACACCACTCCCAGATGAACCCCCCCTGCAGTAATTCCTCACTGCGATAAGCATGGATATATTCTTTCAAACCGCCCGGCCCATTACCCACTAGAAAGATAACAATCAGGATATGATCAATGGATGTGTCAGGTCGGGGGATTCACTTACTAGCATGGCCATACTCGCACTGAATCAAAGGTTTGTCCGTCTTTTCTCTAATGTGAGCCTTCAAAGTGTCTACACTCCAATACATGCTAGAGTACAAATCGGCTGTAATAGCGTCCCTGTCTCCCTCGTAGTGGATAAGACGAGTAGGGTCGGTTTCTTTAATCCACTTGTACATGGAAGAGTGATTTTGACCGTAAAATGCCTCGTTCCCGAGAGACCAGAAGATGATACAAGTGAAATTTTTAAATCTCTCCACAAGTTCAACAGCACGATCAAGATAGGCATCCTTCCATTCGGGATTGTCCGATGTCCACTTCTTTGCCAACTTATACGAAGTCTCTTGAATTTCATGCTCAGTCATCAGGTGTTGATCCTTAATATTATTTCTTTCTACTGGATCAAACCCATGGGTCTCAAGATCTGCCTCTGCAATCACATATAACCCCAACTCATCACAAACTTCATAGAGTCGTGGATCATTCGGTTGGTGGGCGCACCTTAGAGCATTAATGTTGTGCTTCTTCATGAGGATCAAATCTGCACGCATACTCTCATAGGGTACGGCACGTCCATGAAGGTGGTGGTGTTCGTGGCGATTCATACCGTACAGGATGATCGGTTTTCCGTTAACAAGGAAGTTGGAATTCTTTTGCTCAATGCGTCGGAAACCTATACGTTGGGGGATTGTACGGCCTTTGAATGATAAAAGCAATGTGTAAAGAATAGGATTCTCAGCGGACCATAGCTCCAGATCTTCACCCAGCACACGAATATTACAAGGTTCGGCGGAAGTGAAAGTTGATTCATTCAGGATCGTGCCATCCGGGCGATATAACTTCGCCTGCAAAACACCATCTTGACCCCGTGTTTTCACACTGATGGTAAGCTCACCAGAGGCTAGATCCTCGCTTAGTGTCGGCACAGCGTTGAAGTCAATTACTGAATCCGGTGGAAATGCAAGCAAACCAACATCTCGAAAGATGCCACTAAGTAGCCACTGGTCCTGACGTTCGATATATGATCCATCACAGAACTCGTACACGCGTACTGCAATTGTATTCGCGGATCCTGTGGGTTGAAGAAAATTGCTGATGTCAAACTCGGCAGGATTCCGTGAACCTTGTGAATATCCTACGAGCTTTCCATTGATCCATAGATGGAAAGCACTATCAACGCCTTCAAATCGAATACGGATCTGCTGCCCATCCCATGCTTGCGACACGACGAATTGTCTCCAATATGACCCGGTCTCATTCAAAAGAGGCACATGTGGGGGGTTTACGTGGAACGGGTAATTGACATTGGTGTAGGTTGGATGCGAATATCCTTGAAGCTGCCACATCCCTGGAACTTTGATATCGTCCCAGCTTAAGGGATCGGCAGATTCCCAATCAGGAGCTTCAAGTGGAGATTCGTCATGGTGAAATTTCCAGGTGCCATTCAAGGAAACGTACTCGCTCTGTTGGCGGTCTAATGTAAGGGCCTTTTCATTGGAAACATAGGAATAGAAGTGCGCCCTTGGGGGGAGTGTGCCCTTATGGATGACCCTGAGGTTGTTCCAGTCTGGCAAACTCTGTGGGAAAATCATGGTCCGCATGAATGGATACAGTCCGATATCGATATGTTCTGATAACTCTCTCTTTTCCAGTACTACTTGATAGCACCTAGGCTCGGAAAAGATGCGGAGGGGTCAAATAGCCGGCTGTCTGGACGATAATGAAGGAAGTTCGGCGATTTGTAAAAAAAGAATATCAACCGATCAGAAGTTGAAGTTAGAAAGGTTCCAGGTTTTCATGAAGATCAAGCAGTAGCCTTGATCCAAAGATGATGGGTCTGTCTGGTGCAAGACGCGATAGGTTTGCCGGTGGATGATGACAGAGCAAAATCGACAATAACAACGGACCTAGTGGGAACTCATCAATTGAGTAAGTGGTGATCATTCGGTCACTGTGAGCAAAATATCCCTCATGAATTGAAAGCGCTTCGATTGATTGCCTTTCGGAAATTGTTGTACTGGTTGAATTTTATTAATCAGGTTCGTATATTGCTGTCCCCGCACGCTGATAAGTCATAGCGCGCTTTTTTGCACCAATTCAACCGGTCTTTACCGGGTTGAACCGAGTCCTGACCAGATGTTGGAATCATCACAACTCACACTCTCACTGTTCGTGGTTTCGGTCCCAATAATAAAGGACGAGCTAAGAGTTTGAGTCCATCTTTGTCTTGTGAAGCAATGCGAAACCCTTTTTTGGGCTTCGCTTCTTGATCCTAACGCTAGACAACTCTCAATGGACGTTGCTTTTGCAGAATCTGTTACTATTTATCGGAATAGTGGAATAACATTCAAACTGATACCCTTTCAAATGGTGGAAACACAGCCACGTGTGGTTAATTCAGATGGATATTGATGGACATTGCAAACATCGTGGAGACTACGCCAGATACTTACCGTAATGACCAATGTAAAAATCGAAACAATGCTAAATACCGCGGGGCATTCTCATTTATGTATATATCTAGGTATAATTACATAGTGACACCAAAAGTTGCGGCAACGGATAGCCCATTACAGCCTATCAACAGGTATACTTGAATGTAAACGACATTTTGGGTGTACCTGTGAAGTTGGCAGGAACAACATAGGAGACATTATACACACGGTTATCCTCAACGCTCGCGCCATAGATGACTGGCTGCTTCACCAAGCCGTCAGCGGTGATGTTAACATCGAGGCAAGGCACATCTTCCAGACCGTTGACAACCTTCTTCTTGTTAAGAGTCCAACTCGGTGGCACCTGTGCAAGAGCATAAGTGAAAATATCAGTGCCATCTTGAGTGGTGTTGGGGTACGAGATCTCTAGGCTGTTGGGTCCCGCAACAGCCTTGATAGTGGATGCGGTAGGGTAGAGACTAAAGAAGGTCATATATGGTTGGGGGGTATGGTCTTTGTCGCCGGCCCACTGAACGATGGCTGGAACATATTGCACTCCGCGGTTGGCCGTCTCATTGACTTGTTGAGCGCCAATCATGAGAGGAGAGCTGATCCATGTGGTGGCAATGCGGACCTCCGCGTCAGCACCAAGGGCGTCAGGGATATACTTTGTGATCATACGGTCTCCCTTCCAGTCTTTACGGGATGCAAGCCATGTGGCGTTTTCCTTCGAGATGTGATCGGCAACAACATCCACAACAAGTGCCAAGGCACTACCTTGAGTAATATCATACAATAAGTCTGCTTCCAGCTTGTTGGGTTGAGGTCCGTTGCCGTAACCATACAATCCCCACCAGAAGTAGTCAATGACAGCCGAGTTTGTGACTATATCACGGGTGTAGGCACGATCGTACTGTTTAAAAAAGGATTGTCAGCAAGGTAGATGGATACTTGGTGTGTTCACTGGAGATCATACCGGTCCTGCCATGCGGGCAAGGTAAGGGTTGTAGTGATCTGCAATATCTTGCAAGAGATCTGTCAACATGGCTTCGGCGTTTCGTGTCATTGTTGCATTCTTTGGACCATATTTTATGGCACCTGCGAGTGCCCAAATGTCCATTCCATAGTAGGTGGGTGCATTGTACTCAGATAGCACATTGGAACCAGTAGACTTGAAGAGCTCTAAGAGGATGTCGCCCTGCTCATTCGCATAGTTGATAAGGGTCTAGGTTTTGTATGTCAATATTGATTTGCTCATAACGGTGACAGGCACAATTATTTTATTTCACATACCTCGTTGTTGCGACGCTGACCAATCCAAGAAACGTACCAAGCACGCATAATGGCTGGGTTCGAGTAGGCAGGAGTAAGGTTATCTCCTTCTGGGTATGAGCCGTTTCGGCGCATAGAGCCAACAGCAGCAAGTTCTAGGCTATCTTCGATGCGCGATACGAGGCTATCCCCTAGCATATCGGAAAACTCTTCGACAATCTGCACAAGCTGTGTGCCAATGAATTCTCTCCAATTGGGGTCGTACGTGTTCTGTAAGGGTATGATATCAACTTATGCACTCCAATAGCTCGGTGTATGAGTTGTGTATCAAATACCTACATAGATGCTAGGGCTATATAGATCCGAGTCGGGAGTCGGGTATGGCTCGTCAGGTGAAAGCTTGAAGGTACCATACCAGGCCGAGTCGTAGCTCTCGGTCAGCTGGCATGATAGACTGCAGATTACAAAGTCAACCGTCGACATCATAACTCAAATCGGTCAAGGGAAATCAAATGCGCTTACATGTTCTCAATGGCAGCCTTGGCGTTGGAAAGATCTTCTCCCTTGTTTCGATACAAGAGACCGGCGACATACCAGGCCGTGAAGCGAGTTGACCACGGACCATTATCGGAATACCAGATATACTTGTAGGAGTCATCCCAACGCAAATCGTTGACGTGAATTGACCAGTCAAAAAGATCCTTTGCATCTGCCGCAGAAATTTGTCAACAAAGACTAGTACATACGCGGCATGAGGACAGACTATGTCTCACTTTTGGATAAATGCTTAGTGACCTGAGCGGCTGAAACAGCTGTCACTAAAAGAAGACTGGCTGCACAGCCAACGATACCTTTCGATTTCATTATTGTGCGAAAGTTGGTTATTGCAAATAAATTAACCGAATTAGACTCCACAAGTCTCGTCAACTACTTTGGTCATGGACAACAAATGGAGCGGTCACATCCTTATAAATGCCTAGGAAAAGCACTAAGATGCTTTTGGATAGAGGAATTACAACTATTGAATGAAGCTTAGATGCCATTTGCAACACAATATTGACCCTTCTTAAC
This sequence comes from Talaromyces marneffei, assembly GCF_009556855.1. Classification (NCBI taxonomy): domain Eukaryota; kingdom Fungi; phylum Ascomycota; class Eurotiomycetes; order Eurotiales; family Trichocomaceae; genus Talaromyces; species Talaromyces marneffei. The sequence continues at coordinate 81,900 of NC_072350.1, read as the reverse complement.
GGAAGAATATCAATCCGGTGATCGTTACTGCGATTTACCGGAGTTCATCTTATCCGCCTATCTCTTCGGATCAATACGTGGAGCATACGACGCTCCAGATAAGCCACCAAGCAGAAAAACAATGAGCCCCATCCAGAGACACGCCTCAGATAATGGTGATTTATAAATTCAAATAAAACATAGGCTTTATTTAATATTTGCAGTATCGTATAGGGAAGACTGCGGGGGCCCCGGTTTCATTCCTCAATTTCTAAAAAGATGCCCTAGGACAATCCTAGAGTAAGGTCGAATACCTCTAACTTATGGGTCTCTCCACTTTGTTGACTACGTGGGGAACGCAGCCACAGAGTACAAAATCATAAATACATTTTAAACTTCAACTACTACAAGCTTTGTGCTGGACCAATTTGCCGTACCTAACCGGCCATAGTTCTGTAGTCTTAGCATCGCTAAGGTAGAGGGCAGATTTTCATAAAAGGATAGCTATTTTGATACGTTCTTTCACACCAATGTTTGATCATGTTTTCGCATGGTCTCTATACGTACTTCTATTTGATATGAGGTGGGCACCTTAAGCTTGCGAGATCAGAGTTCCAGCCATCTCCATACAATTTTTACAACCGGCAAAGTTCGGCTTTCTCCTCATATTTGGCGGCAATCTTAGGGCATTATAACTAGTGGAGCAACACCGTCAACGCGCCGGTATAGTACGGCAATCTTTGGCAGACTCCGATGATAAGTCCAAGCATTTTTCATTGGCTCAGGCAACCAATCCAATATTCGCAGTGTAATAAGTCTCCGATAATGGGGGAATCTACGAACTCCAGAACCTGGACCTGGGCACCATGCCACGTTTTCCGGGGCATTCATACAGTACATACGCTGCTTCATCGACTTAATTCTATTTTGATAACTCTAGGTACTTAAAAGTCCCTTGTCCTGTCTATGGGATGACAACTTTTGTCCTCGCCGTTCATCTCTTGACCTCACAATGGTCGACTCCATGCCGAATGCAGAGTCACCTTTGACAGTTGGTGCCTTGAAGAACAAAGGCACCACATTTTCATGGTTGTCAAATGGTGGTATTGTGAAACTGAACTTGATGCTTGTTCTGTTCCAAATATCAAGTTATGCTACGGGTTACGATGGTTCTATGATGAACGGGCTACAGTCTCTCACCACCTGGCAAAATTCTTTCAACAACCCTGGAGCATCTGAGCTTGGCCTGTAAGCTGCACATCCATATCGATACCTGCTGTTGGCAACAATGTACAAGCGCGATTGCTGACATTTTTTCCAGTTTGAACGCCATACAGAATGTCGGTCAGCTCATCACGATGCCTATCTGTGCCTACAGCTGTGATAAATTCGGCCGTCGTCCGGTGCTTTTTCTCGGAGCCTTTATACTGACAATTGGCGTCGCTCTTCAAGGTGCAGCACAGAATGTCGGCATGTTTATTGCTGCGCGTGGCATCATCGGTATGGGTCTCGTATTAAACATTACGGCAGCGCCACTTTTGCTTTTGGAGCTTGCATACCCTGGGCAGCAGGGACCCCAGGTCGCTATCTATAATAGTCTTTGGAACTTAGGTGCGTTGGTAGCTGCTTGGGTTACCTACGGCACGTTCCGTATTGACAGCACCTGGGCATGGCGCATTCCATCAGTTCTACAAGGTCTCTCTAGCGTCATCCAGATCGGACTTTGCTTCTTGGTTGAAGAGTCACCACGATGGCTAATTAGTAAAGAGCGTGATGAGGAAGCCAGACAACTTATTTGCAAGTATCACGCCAACGGCGACGACTCTGATCCTCTTGTCTCTCTTGAGATGGAAGAAATTCGTACCGCTCTTCGTCTAGAAGCTGAGGCACGGCGTAATACATCATATTTGACATTCTTCCAGACCAAGGCGAATATAAAACGATTTTTCATCATTTTGTCCGTGGGTTTCTTTTCACAATGGAGCGGAAATGGCCTCATTTCCTATTACCTGACCTTGATCCTTGATTCAATCGGCTACACGGCTGAAAGCACCCAAACACTTATCAACGCGCTGCTGACGTTATGGACCTTACTCTGGAGTGTTCTCTTCGCCACTGTGATGAACAAGTTTGGTCGGCGCACTTTGTTCCTCATTTCCACCGCAGGGTCACTGGCTGTTTATATCGTCTGGACTGGTCTTGAAGCTACGTACGAGAAAAAGACAGCACTCGAAGGAACAGGTGGCGATGGATATGCTAAGGGTGTTTTGGCCATGGTATTTTTATTCAACTTCTTCTTCTCTATCGGTTGGACCCCTTTGCAAGTCACGTATTGTATCGAGATCCTACCATTCGATTTACGTGCCCGCGGATTGGTGTTGTACAATCTATTCGTCGCCCTTGCAGGTATCTTCAACCAATATGTCAACCCAATCGGCGTGACCAACAGCAAGTGGAAATACTATATTACTTACGACGTGTGGCTACTATTCGAACTTATTGTGGTATATTTTCTCTTTGTGGAAACGGGAAATCGCAGTCTGGAGGAAACTGCGGTCATTATGGATGGAGAAGAGTATGAGAACAAATTGATTGAAGGAGCGACATCGGTTGCCGAGAAGGTGCTTTATCAGGGAGCGAAAGATGATGTAGCGGTGGAAAGTAAAAGGCTGCCAGCTGAATTATAGCGCCTTCGTGTACTATCTTTAGTATATAATCAGAAGTGTTGATAAATGATCCACCTGTGGATTTGCAGACAAAAAATTCTGTAGCCAGTTTTCGCACCTAGTGAGCGACAATCTATGCTGCGTATCTGTTTCATGAAAGCTAACGTGGAAAATGCCGTGACCATTACTATACATACTCATTCACCAAGGATGATCGGTGGTTTAAGCAAGAATGAGTTAAGACTGTAATGTATTAGTGATTAATTAAACAACTGTATTCGTATTTCATACTCCATCTAAGTCACTGATTGGTGTCTTCAAGATGTTATCTCTATGTGATATGTGGTCTTTAATATGTGCTTTTGATACTCTCAAACTGCTTCATTTTAGTTTACTCAAATGAACAAGTTCATACAAAGCCAGCAAATCATGCAAACGACCATCCCCCAGTCTTTTGAGTAAAGAAAGCATCAGGATCGTATTTTGCTTTGATTTGCTGCAACTCAGAATATGTCGAAAAGGTGGCAAGTGGATTTTGATCAAGACTAGCATCATTAATGAATAATGGCAAGCCTTCGGCATTGCCAACCGAGTCCACCATCTCCGCAAAACTAGCTTGTACAGTATCGTAATCTGCTTGAGACATGCTCGGCGGAGTCTCAAGAATATAGCTGATCCAGAACCAGGGCCCATCTGGCATCTGCATGGCATTTCCACCATTTTGAGCGTTGCTGGCGTCCGTTAAACTTTTAGGCACAGGTTCGTAGTCAAGTGTGAGAAGTTCATAATAACCTTTGTTTCTCTGGGCCCAATTGCGCCATGCATTAATTGCTATCTTATAACTATCATCGTCAACAACCCGGTGCACGCCAACGCGAAATATATTATCTCCTCGAGTGAGTCGAGTGAGAAACGGCATGGGCATGTTGATGACCTCGGGATACGTTTTGATAGACATTGTATTCAATAAATAAGGGATGCCTGTGAAATTGTTGAATACATTACCAGCATCGGAACCATCGTAGACGAGAAACATCAGAATAGCCTCGTCCATATTGAGATTCAAATCCGGTGTCGGTAGCTTCAAATAAGTGGCAACTATGCTTGCTTTTGGGTCGGGATTATATTGCATGAATGTCCGGATAGCATCAGCCACGGCATCATTGTGTTCAAACAGATAAACGAGGTTTCCTGCAAAGAATTGACCCGATGGTCGAGTTTGAACCGTGTATTTGGTGACAATTCCGTATGCGTTACCACCGCCACCACGTAGACCAAAGAACAAATCTGGATAAGACTCAGGAGATGCATTCACAATGTCTCTACTTGCCAAGACGACTTCAAGTTCGCGAAAATCATCGCAAGCCATTCCATATTGAGGTGATAAATAACTCAACCCGCCTCCTAAGGCAGCACCAGTGCCTACTCCAGCGAGCGTAGGACCGAGAACAGTGCGGCCGAACCGGGTATAGTAGTCGTATAACTCACCAAAAGTACTACCAGGTTCGTATGTTCCTAGAGCACTAGATGGATCATACGATTTCGCATTCAAAGAACTTAAATCAATCAAAACTCCATTGTCGACGGACGAGAAGAAGTTGTTTGTATTATGACCCCCGGCCTTAACTGCGAAACGACTACCGGAGCCACGGATGGCTTGCAGTGCAATTGACACATCCTGTGCAGATGTCGGATATACAATGCATGAGGGTTGATAGACGCTTTGCAGGGCGTTCCAGTAGTCTTCTCGACTAGCGATGTACCTCAAGTCCAACGGATTACTGGACACTTTTCCAAACCCCAGCGAGCCTATGAGATTTGTACATGCAGTTGCGTCTGAAGTTGCTATAGCGGCGGTGAATATACAAGAAAATATTTGTATACCAATTAGGAGCAATGATATTGTGATCATCTCGTGTATTCCAACGTTGCTGGTATGCGGGATGGTTGTTCAAGATTGTTGAGAATTCTGAAGAAGTGAATTAGATTTAGGTCGGATAAGCATTATTTGTTGTCCTTGATTTGATTTTTCTGCACCCCTCTCCTGGTGATCCAACCTCCTCGCTTGCAGAAAACTCCTTGCTGTATTCATCCCCTATTGGTTCGATGTACGGTAGATCACAAACCATCACATTGCGGATGTCGTGAAATCCTTGACCTGAATCCTGCCAAAACAGTAAAAATAGTAGTCGAGTAATTAATTTGACAGCAAATTTCAAAACTATTCAATCGTTATATATGAGCATATAAAGAATACTGTGAGTTGATATTGAAGGACACTGTTACATTCTGTCTTGTTAAGTACCGGTAACTCCCGTCCGTCTAGGCATCTGACATAACTATTCCTTTTAGTCAAAAGATCAGATCACAGAAGAACCCTGCGGCGGCGAGTATACCTAGGTCAATATACTCACCTGCCTCACTATGTTTAGAATTGAACTTCATAACGGACCTTTCAATTATTTTGGAAGTCTTGACTAGGTTGTATCGTTCCATATGGCCTTACTCCTCCCTTTCCCCATAATTTGCTAATTTCTAAGCGTAGACAACTAGTTATGGCAACTCCTGAGATACACTCTATCTAAATATCATGTGTTGAGAAGGTACAAACACGCCATTGACATATAACAGAACTATTTCCTGCACTTAAGTGATAGAGAAAATTTCATCACAAGATATTTTACTATTATAGATCTGCTTTGATCAGGACCTCAGTAGTCTGTTGCCCACCTATCAGATTCTTTTTGTTCCATCGCTTCTGGCTAGCGTGCCTAGCCGTTTTTTGTTCCAACTGACGTTCAAAGTAAGTTGAAATGGTATTTAATGGTGAGGTCCATGGTTACCGACCAGCATTGTACCTTGTAGCATGATTCGCATTTGTAATTCTAGTACTCGATATGCCCTTTGTTCAAATGCGTAAGGGCAGTTGAATGTTCGGATGTTTAGAGTACTCTCCAAGAATTAGATTTCATAACCAGCTACCTAGGGCTACTTGTTATTCTTTTGCCATATATATCATCTAATGTTATGTCAATGACCACCGCCCTAGTGGACGACTAGTGGCTTTTGAGAACAATGAGAATCCGTATAGGGAGGATGTATCACCGTTCATACGACTTTCAGTCCGATATAAGAACACTAGATCGAGAACCTCGGGCTTCATTTCAACTTCTACCAACGTGACACTTGAAACACAGAAATGATTTGTAGGTTTTTATGAGTCAACTAACGTGTTCGGCACTGATTTATCCCATCGACACTTCTGTAAGTCAGTGCGGCAACTGATTACAACTGCAACGACGGTGAGATCACGACGCCAGCACAATCAATCGACCAAGCAATGTAATTGTCGGATTATCGACGCTACGATCCGGGGCCTACAGCGCCGTACGCGTAGTGAACATATCGCGCACCGGAGCGGGATTACTATATCCCTAGCGCCCCCGTAACAACCTCGTATATAGCCACCTAGCCATCCCCGAGCCCCTACGGTTTTGGGGATCAGTCTTTTATAATGGAATATTTGTACTTATAAGCAGGCTCACCACGTAGGGCAGTTGGACCGCCCTTGCTCCCTATTCTATGCTATTGTGATACGGAATACAGCTAAACCAACACTGATCAGTGAGGCCCACAGATCAGAGGTCCCCTTACTACTACTATTCGCACCCAACCCGACGGATTGACTCGTTCACTCGATATCGATTCACACCTATCCCCAGAGCCCCGAACCAAGCACTGGAATCCCCGACAATATGGCCCCCACAACCCGGAGCTCATCCTCATCCGAGAATTATTCAAAAACCTTCGATCCGACAGGCAAAGATGAGGAAACAATCAAAAAATGCATATTGGCCCGTACTGAGGAGTACGCCGACATGTACGACGAGGATTTATGGAACAATTTCCATGAAGAATTCGCAGCGTGGAACGAGGAGACCCTACGAATCGCACCCTTCAAGACTCTAACTGAGCTACGTGACGCCCTTCGAACGAATGGTGTATACGCGGCAAAAGGAAGCCCGCACCCGGCATCCGCCCTCTTTGCAGTCATTACCGAACCCGAGCAACACATCTGGACGGAGGAGGATATCAGATATCACGTACTACGGCGAGGAACGTTCAATTCGCCGAATATCCAACTCACATACGGCTCCCTGATTCGTACGATTCAAAACGAGAATGCCGTACCAGCCCAGCACGTCACGCACGCCGAACAACCCATATCAACACCACCCCCAGCACCACCAGCTTCAGCCATACCACCTAGCATAACGACAAGACCACAGGCCCGGTACGATCAAGCCCGAGAAATAACACCTACCCCGGTTGCGCCTAGCCATGGTTACGGCCAAATAACTCCCGGCGCAAGAACGATATATGAAGCAACACAGATGTCAAATACATCGGCTTCCCAGAGATTTAAAGCGCACCACGAACCGCAGCACGCTACCTACGTTGCACCGAACCTTCCGAACCTGCAGAAGGCTTTTCTTGACCATATGAAGTATGGAGGCCCCGAGGAATCGTTCGATCTTGTATACCAGACGTTCACACATATATGTGCTCACTACGGATACCGTACCCCGGAAGCTGTAAGAGATGTGTTCCATGTCATGCTTAAGGGTGCGGCATCAAGCTATTACTGGACTAATAACCCGACTTGGCTACAACAAGGAATCGACCCAGCAGCAGCGATAAAGGCACGCTTTGAAACGGAGGAGCACCTTCGCCGAATACAAGAAACATGGGACGCTACGAATCTGCCAAGAACAATGAACAACCACCCTGAAAAGCCAGTTCTTGAATGCCTCGAAATCATGTTCGCAGATATGGAAAAGATGTATCATAAACTTCGCCCAGAGCTTCGAACCGAAGCGCTATATATTGCAAAGCTATTCGCAGCCACACGACTCGTACCAGCATGCCACGGAGTTTCAATAACGTCAACGACCACGGTCTACGCCCTTATGGAGTCCCTACGAAGAACAGTCACGCAGTGGGAAGATACGAAAAAGGAAGCTGTTTCTCAAGGCTCACACGTTGTTGACGCCTACTACACGAACCGTCGCTACCACCATAAGCAGTCGAGTTCACCGCACCGCGGCCGCTCACCACACCGTAACCGACAACAATACGACGACCGCAGTCGCCGTAGCTCCTCATGGAATCCCGCAGCCAAGATATGTAGAGTTTGCAAGAGGGCCGGATGTTGGTCAACTAACCATACCAAGGAAGAGCAACAGGCAGCTATTCAGCCATTCCTTGACCGTGCAAAAGCCTACTTCGCTGCCGGTGAAGAGCAGCCACCTATAGCTACGAATCAAGATGACAGAGCTGATGACAAAGAATTCAAAGCATTTCTCGCAGGAGTAGACGCGCCCAGCAGCTACGAAACGGAGGATCGTGAGGATCAAGGACCGCTAGAGGCTGCTGGCTGGTTTACTACAGCTAGCCCAGAGCATGAAAAGTTCTCTCACTCACTTGCTCAAGACCTTGCCAACCGCTCTACAGCCCATTTTCTTGAGTCAATGCTTCGAACCGAACCTCACTCGAAGCTATTTGAAGATATTGCTACAACAACTGACGCACTATACGATGCTCTCCCAGTACTACCTCAATATTCTTTCCTCACCGAGCCCCGTTACTCGACAAACACGTTTGTGGGTATATTGATTGACACTGGCGCTGCAGAACACTCTACAGCCGGATACCCACAATACCTTGCTTACCGGAAGACTGCTAAGAATGTCGTACTTGACACGTCCACAGCAGGCCAAGCTAGCATACGATTCGGACCTGGCGAATCAATTAAATCAATCGGCTCAATTGACGTACCTACCCCCATTGGTACGATACGATTCCATATACTTGAAGTAATGACACCTTTTCTACTCTCGATCAAGGATATGGACCGACTCGGCATCTTCTTTGACAATACAAAGAACGTCCTCGTCGGACCGAGCCCCGGCATGACAACCCCAGTCTCACGTCGCTTCGGTCATCCATTTCTTATATGGGACCACGCGCTCCAATCGTACCTGACCGAATCCTTTGATGCCGAAACATGCTTCCTGACTGAGACTGAACTACGTCGCCTACACCGCCGATTTGGCCACCCGTCAGTCGAGAAGCTTCGAAGAATGCTTGAACGCGCAGGCCATAATGTTGATTCTGAAGCGCTAAAGCATATCCGGAAGGTCTGCCACCACTGTCAAATCCATGGTCAGTCCCCTGGCCGCTTCAGATTTACACTACAGGACGATGTTAGCTTCAACCACTCAATTATTGTCGACATTATGTATATCAACGGAAAACCAGTGCTCCACGTTGTTGACGAAGCTACACGCTTCAACGCTGCACATTGGCTTGACAATATTTCAGCAAAAGCAACATGGACTACACTACGGATCATGTGGATTGACATGTATCTTGGTCCCCCTGATTTTATTGTTACCGACGCTGGCAAGAACTTTACCAGCAAGGAATTCTCACAGAACGCTTTGTCAATGAATATTACCGTCACTACTGTACCCGTCGAAGCACATTGGTCAATTGGCACTGTTGAGCGCTACCACGCCGTACTTCGCCGCTCCTACGAAATCATGAAAAAGGAGCTACCTGGTATATCTGCTGAAGCAGCACTACAAATGGCTGTCAAGGCCGTTAATGATACTGCAGGCCCAGATGGCCTCGTTCCGACCCTTCTTGTATTCGGTGCCTACCCCCGAATGACTGAATACGACCCCCCGTCACCTACTACTACCCAACGAGCCGCAGCCGTCAAGAAGGCCATGACTGAGATACGAAAAATACGTGCCCAACGCCAAATCAGTGATGCCCTTAATACAAGAAACGGACCCTCATCAACTGCCGTACACCGTCTTCCCCTCAATTCAGACGTACTCGTGTGGAGAGAAGGAAACACCGGATATGCAGGAGAATGGACCGGATCATACAAATTACTAGCAGTCAACAATGAGACGTGTATTATCGAACTTCCAAGTGGACCGACCTCATTCCGGTCAACCGCCGTCAAGCCGTATCATGCTGAACCCGAAGCACAGCCAAATGGTCCTATCCCCAGTGAAAAAGACGTTACCCAGCCCGACCCTGAGAAAAGTATCCAAGAAGCCCCGGAAGCCTCCCCCAAGGCCATCTCACAGGCTATGATTCCACCTCTGCCGTCAGTCGTGATCCCACAATACGAACCTAAAGCAAGCAGCCTACCGCGCCCCCAACGAGATCGTCGCCTACCCGCACGGTATAGAGAAGATTACACGCAGCATACATTCCTTGGCCAGTTCACACAAGAGCATGAGGATGAGTCACGCCACCAATTCGCAGCTGCCGTATTAGCCCGATTCGAAGGCTCGCAGCGAAAAGAGGTCAACGGACTGCTAGAGCGAGGAGTATTCGAATACGTTCAAGAAAAGGATATCCCTCCAGGCACGAGAATCTTCACAGCAAGGTTCATTAACGACATAAAGAACCCCGGCACCGACAAAGCCTTTGAGAAATCGCGCCTCGTTGTACAAGCCTACAACGACGGAGACAAGGAATACGTACTAACACAGTCACCGACAATACAACGAGCCAGCCAACGAATCATTCTCTGCCTTGGCATGATTGTGGAAAACGTACGATATTATATTCGCGATATCACGCAGGCCTATATCCAGTCAACTACGAAGCTCAACCGCGATTTTTACATACGAATCACACCGGACCTCGCAGAATACTTCCCCGGAGCTACGTTTCTCAAAGTTGTGCGCCCTCTCTATGGAATCCCCGAAGCAGGCAACCACTGGTTCCGTACGTATCACAACCACCACACGGAAAAGCTCAATATGGAGACGTCGACCTACGACCCATGCCTTCTTCACTGCTCCGATTCAAAGCAAGGATTTGGTATCGTAGGCATGCAAACTGACGATACTCTTATCGTCGCTAACGACACCTTCGCAGTACGAGAGGAGGAAGAGATTCAACGTGCTAATATTCTTTGCAAACCCCGAGAAGAGCTAACGATTGATAACCCGCTCAAATTTAATGGTGCGGTTGTTACAGAGACTGCCCAGGGTATTACCCTCACCCAGAAACGCACCTGCAGTCATATTCGGCTTGTACAAGATCAACCAGCGGACACTACGAATTCACGTGGCAAGGTACGAAAAGATGCCACGCCGAAGGAACAATACATTGCCCAACGAGCCCTTGGTGCGTATATCGCTTCAATGTCACAACCTGAAGCCTCCTTCGATCTTTCCTTCGCAGCACAGACAACGGACCCCCAGAGGGACGATATCAAGGCTCTCAATAAGCGTTTACAATGGCAGCTCGACAACCCTGAACGAGGACTACGATTTGTCAAACTAGACGTACGAACTCTACGTCTTATCGCCCTCGTTGATGCTTCATTCGCCAACAACAAGGATTTGTCTTCACAACTCGGCTACGTTATCGTATTAGCAGACGAAGCAAACAACGCGAATATCCTCCACTGGTCCTCTACGAAGTGCAAGAGGATAACGCGAAGCGTACTCGGCTCCGAAACGTACGCACTAGCCAATGGATTTGATGCCGCAGCTGCAATCAAGTCAACTCTCACGCAGCTACTCCACCTTACCGAACCACTACCTCTCATTGTTTGCACCGATTCAAAGAGCTTGTACGAATGCCTCGTCAAGCTTGGTACGACACAGGAAAAACGCCTCATGATTGACCTCATGTGTCTACGCCAATCATACGAACGTCAAGAGATCTCAGAGGTCAGATGGATTGACGGCAACAGCAACCCAGCTGATGCCATGACAAAAGGCAAGCCATGCCACGCTTTGCAAGAGCTTATTGATACGAACAAGCTACGTATCAACGTTAACAGCTGGGTGGAAAGGACAGCTACGACACGCAGCCCTGAACCTAAGGCTGTAAGATTTGCTACACCATTGGAGTCCCCGGACCAGTAGCCGTATGGCTAGATGCCCCAATTCGCACCATTCTCTTGCTATTTTCCTATGCCTCCTTGACATTTCTATTCACTCTTTATATGCCTGTTTACCACACCAGACTGTATGTCGTTCACTACGCGTTTTTCCTTTCTTTTAGAGAGCTGCCAGTGTCGGATTATCGACGCTACGATCCGGGGCCTACAGCGCCGTACGCGTAGTGAACATATCGCGCACCGGAGCGGGATTACTATATCCCTAGCGCCCCCGTAACAACCTCGTATATAGCCACCTAGCCATCCCCGAGCCCCTACGGTTTTGGGGATCAGTCTTTTATAATGGAATATTTGTACTTATAAGCAGGCTCACCACGTAGGGCAGTTGGACCGCCCTTGCTCCCTATTCTATGCTATTGTGATACGGAATACAGCTAAACCAACAGTAATGAAATCAAACCGAGAGAAATCTAGGTAATATTAATAGAATGCTTGTGGTGTGACCCACGACTGAATGGAACTCCAGTATATTTGAGAATGCGTTGCAATAATGACTTGATATTGGAGAGCAGTAGAGGAGAGTGGGCAGTAACAAAGAATATTCTTTGTTCATTATATGTATCATTGGAGAAAGTTACCTCGGCATGAGTCACTGATTAACTCAATATTCAGGAATATGAAGAGAAGGAGCTATGAATATGTGTCTAGGACCGCGGCTTATAACATTAATGTTCTTAACATTCCCCACCGTTGAACTCGTCAATCAATAAATAAAAAACAATCGAAGACCATGTCAGATCTACCAAAGCTCAATACAGGACACGAAGCCTGCCATGCCGACCTGCAAAAGTTTGTTGACGACATGGACCAGTTCATCCTGAAGGACGAAAAGGAGATTGTCCAGTCGTAGGGATGGAATAAAAGATAGTGCGGAGTCTGTCCAGAAAGTATACAATCAGTATGTGGAGGAGGGTCACAAGCATGATCACAATTTAATGCATAAAACTATTGAAGTGACTGGCATGGATATGAAGCCCTTCGAGCTATCAATATTCACTCCTGATATACCTGCACCTACCAATGGTTGTCCTTGCCTATATTTCATCCATGGTGGTGGGCTTGTTACCAATAACCAGTTTTCTGGTATAAATTCAATATTCCCATGCATATACAGTCTGAATACAGTATGTGTCTCAATAGATTACGGCCTTGCACCAGATTGTAAAGCCCCTACTCAGATAGACCAATGTTATGAGGGTGTGAAGAGACTTTGGGACAAATAAAAACTTCTATTTCGACAGACTAGCCATTATTGGACGGTCTGTTGGTGCGGTATTGCCAGTGGGATTGAATTTCAAGATCTCCAGGCATCCATATATCCGAATTAGGTGTAATACCATGTCATTTCCTATGCTGGATAATGCATAACACCCAATCACACAAGGACTTTTGTAATGCGCCATACCTGCCTCAAATTTTTCTGCGATCATGCCAAAGACGAAAAAGTCTTATTTTTCAATATTCTTTTCTTAAATACAGTAACACATCCATTATCGCGGGTACCGCAAATCACATACAGGTTTGGTGATGGCACACTATTACTGTTGATGACTAGCCCTGCTATTAAGTTTTATGTCGACATCTTCTCAGTTTTGAGAATGAGACCAGCAATTGAAAATTTCTTTTGATCTTTAAGCACTGTCAATATAGAATCAGAAACAAGGACTATATGTAATTGTAGTTGAATGGTAGCACACAGAGTGATACAAACCCAGTAGCTAGAGTTAATTGGGGACTGAAACCCTCTGTCAACGATATCCGGTTCAGTAGGGTTATCAGAATTTTAAATCTGATGTAAATACGGCTCTTTCCCTCCAATTCGTACAGATAGAATAACAGATTTTCCCAATAGTAACGACTCTAATCTTGGTGTATATGCTCTGCATTTCACTGCCTTTTTGCGCTTCGGTGGTCGTTATCAGATTCTACTTAGTTCGATCTGGGTGTCGAGATATTATACCTCATCTGAAATAACTGACTGACGAAAAGATTTTTGTGATGATATTTTCTGCCTTCTGGTACAAGCCGCTAGTAGGCAAACTTGCGAGTTCAGCCAACGCTGCCAAGATCAGTACTGGTAGTGCGCAGGATCATATGCCTAGGTGGCCTGGTACTTCAAGTCTTCTTCTTATCCTTTGGCCTCTGTCCTATTGTTTATCATCGTCTCATTAGGGTGCCTCATGTTTAACAGTCAATTAACCCGCGTATCCAGGATGCTCCTTTCGTTGTATTTTGGCAGCTTCCTTATGACAGTACATAATATATATCGACTCCTGGAATACCATGTACAACGGGCTATCTTTATGAAAGCCTTCGACGCGGAAGAAATACCCGTTGACAGTGGCATGATGAGAGCTTATTAGTGGTCCGATCGGGATATTTACTTTTTGACTCCTGACTAGGAGCGTCAGTTCGTTTCTCAAATAAAATCTTTCTTGTCCACAGGTATATGGAATAAGCCATTGTATGAAGAAATTATCTAATAATGTTCCCTTATTCTGGAGATCACTATTAGACGAAACTAGAAACTACATTGTCGCAATGATGATATTTAAATCTTGGAAGTCCCATATCCTTGAACCTTGAGTAGAAGTAGCGAATTATATAACTATTTGGAGTGCAGAAGACAACCAATTAGATCATCCATTACTAGAGTGTCTTATAAAGGCGCTACGTACTAACGAGTAAATGAATAAATATAAAAAGCCTGTGAAGGCAGTTCTTGATAACAGGAAAGGATTGATTTATTCGTAATAGATTCCCGTGAGTTAACGGTTAACTTACCTAGGCCGAGTACGTACTCCGTACATAATACTCCGCATTGTTTACTACTACGCAGTAGTTATACTACGATCAATTGTCCTAGGGACCTTTCCTGTTATTGTTAATGCGTGCGGAATTAAATGTTGCTCTGTACAGTAGAGTAGATTCATGATCAAAACGTACGACAGAGTAGTGCATACCGGGAGTCCAGACTATTGCCTTTTCGGTATCTTTTTTCAAGTCAGATGACCCCTGGCGAGAATTTGTTTTTCCAACACCCCAAAAAACACGGAGGACACCGATCACATGGTCGAGGGGCGGAATTGATAATTCAAATTAATTGTTCATTGCAGGACGAAAAATCAATCGCATATCGCGTCAATGGCATATAAAATGAATCTTCTTAGTGATTGTTCACATATGGAGTAAGATATCGTTGCCGACAAATTCGACAAGTGAAGCTCCACTCGTGCATTGGATTGGTCCTGCACGATAGATTATTATTGTTAGTATGGCGTACTAGACCCGCCGAGAGAAGCCTAGACCCAGCCCTAACCAAATTCTGCCAACCAATTTGTCCCTTTTTTATCGGCACAGCTCTATCAAATTCTGTGATTTCGTATTTCTCTACTCAGTCTATCATATGATCCTGTTTCCTTACTTTTTTATCTTCACATCTGTGTCAACTCTGTATGTAAAGCTCCTTCTCTGTATATTTTGTCGCATCTAAATTACTAAATATTGTGGCTGTACGGGGTAGAGGGTACTCTGTATGTCTAAAGAAAGTCCATACTACTGCTGTAGGCAGGACGAAGCTCCCTGCCCGGCGGTTCCAGCCTTCCTCTTGTTTCTTATCCTAGATTCATTCCATGTTTCAGTGAGCATCCTAGTATGGAGTGTCTACGCTACGAGTAGAATCCACTCTACAGGGGCTGATATGGAACCATGACGTTGGGATCATCGGGACCCCCGGCAAGGTTTTAACATTCCTTGGCACGGACAGTCCAGTTTTCTGCTACGTATGCACTATGCACATAGTATTACAGAGCACAGAGCATAATCTGGTTGTTGGTAGGACGGAGCAGGGGCGTGCTCCCCAGTCCGGAATGCCAAGAAAAAACATGGTCCCGGCTATCAAACTCTGAAAAAAAGTAACTCGAAATCTCAACGCTTTGGTGGCGACCACCTTCACCGACTATTTATTATTTCATCCAGAGCCCATAAATCTAGTCCCAAATTCTCTTCTTATTTATTCCTTTCGTCCTCTCTTTCCTACTCTCTTCTCTTTTCCCTTCCCATTTCTCTGATAGCTATGGCTGCCGTCAAGCTCAACAGCACCAACTTGGAGAAGATTTCGGCGACAGGCAAGGCGCAGGTCCCAACCTACCGCCGTGATGCCGCCGTCAAGGAGGGAATCGTCCATATTGGTGTGGGCGGCTTCCACCGAGCTCATTTGGCCGTTTACATCAACCACCTGATGCAAAAGCATGGAGTGTCTGACTACGCCATCTGTGGCGTTGGGCTGCAGCCCTTTGATGTCAAAATGCGCGATGCATTGAGATTGCAGGACCATTTGTATACTGTTGTCGAACGCTCGGCGAAAGGAAATTCTGCCCATGTAATTGGCAGCATCAATTCTTACCTCTTCGCGCCTGATGATCGCGAAGCTCTCGTTGCCAAGATGGCCGATCCCGACACGCATATTGTGTCACTCACCATCACTGAATCTGGCTACTACTACAACGAGAACACACATGAACTGCAGGTTGATCACCCTGATATTCAGTCTGACCTTAACCCAGCCAACAAGAACACACCGCGAACTACTTTCGGCTTTCTTTACGCCGCTCTAGAGCGACGCTACCAGCAAGGACTTAAGCCCTTCACTGTTATGTCATGCGATAATATGCAAAAGAATGGCTCTATCACACGGCATATGCTCGAATCCTTTGCACGTCTACGGAACCCTGAGGTTGCAAAGTGGATTTCCGAGTGTGGAGCTTTCCCTAACTCCATGGTTGATCGCATTACCCCGCAAACGTCTGCGATTGACAAAAAAAAACTAGTGGATGAATTCGGCATTGAGGATGCATGGCCTGTTGTTACGGAGCCTTTTATGCAATGGGTTATTGAGGACCAATTTTCCGATGGACGCCCAGCTTTCGAAAAAGTCGGTGTGCAGGTCGTTAGGAATGTCCATGATGTTGAGTTATTCGAGAAACATAAGTTACGGCTGCTTAATGCTAGCCACTCTGCTATAGGCTATCCAGGCCAGTTGGCAGGTTTTAAGTATGTCCACGATGCCATACAGAATCCACTGTTCTATGGTCTGGTATGGCAGATGATGCAGCAGGAAGTGAAACCACTTTTGCCCGATATCCCCGGGGTAAATGTTGATGAGTATTGCATTACACTTATGGAGCGTTTTTCCAACCCAACAATTATGGACCAGTTGCCTCGAATCTGTCTCAATGGCTCTGGTAAGATTCCACAATTTATCATGCCGTCCATTGCCGAAGCAATTTGGATTACTGGTCCTTTCCGCCGCCTCTGTTTCGTCACAGCTGCTTGGTTTTGTTATATTAACGGCGTTGACAATAACGGCGAACCTTTCGAGGTTGATGATCCAATGCGTGGAGAACTCCAGAAAATGGCTCGCGAAGGAGGCAATAACCCATCCAAGCTGCTTAGTATCAAGACTCTATTCGGTGATGATCTACGCAATAGTCAGAGATTTATCGAAGAGGTTTCTACGGCCATGGAAGCTATCAATCGGGATGGTATCATGAAGACGCTTCCTCAGTACATTGATCAATAATACTTTATGTGAGAGGGATAGATAGTAAAAAAGCAATTATAGCATAGATTATTAGATACTATATTGTCTATAGACAAAGACAGAATACCAACAACCAGACTGTATCAAATCTGCGTAGACTATGTATGCAATGAATGGGACTATACACAAGGCGGTACCTAATGGACGGGACACAATGAAATAATTAATTTTCCGTCTCGCTCAGAGATCGCACAACTCATGCCTGCTTAACCCACACTGAACTAAAACTTAGATCCGATGGCTTTCCTTGATTATATCAGAAGCCCTTTCAGCCACTGCATACAACGTGCTCACCAGATGGCCGCAAAGCTGGAATGGCAGGACCGAAGCATCAACTATTCGAACATTCTTAGTGCCGTAAACCTTGAGCTCAGGACTGACGACACCGCCTTTCTCGCGAGGAAGCATGCTGTTGGTGCCAACGGGGTGATAGTTGGTTCGGTCTAGAATATCAGTCGTACCAGTTAGTAATGTTTCGGTACATATTGGCTTCAATCTAGTGGGGTCTTACAGTTTGCTTTAACCCAGCCATCCCAGGTGGAGCTGGACGCATTGACTGGGAGCCTATCGAGACCCGGGGAAACCTCATTCGCAACTAAACTGTTCAGGGGCGAAGTTCCCAAAGCTTTGCGGATGTATTGCGCCACTGTGGCCTGAGCCTCAGCGTCTTGACTAAACATGAAGAAATTGGGGTTGATGGCCGGAATCACAGAAGGGTCGGTGGATTGGATATGGACACTGCCACGCGAAAATGGTAGAAGGGGCCAGTACTCGACCGCGAATGATTGGGCCCTGGGTGCGAAAACAAGCTCCGCATATGGAACCTGTGACTTGAAAATTAAATCGTACTGGAGATTGAAAGCTTCTAGAAGATCGGATTCCTTGACGGCGCCGTTCGAGGCGATGGAGACATTCTTGGCGTAGCCCGCAAGATTGGATTTAACGTAGGACGCCAAGGCCGTGACATTGTCCCCGTAAAACTGGTTCACGGAGGGAAGGGCAGAGAAAGTTGCTAGGCCGGTCAGGATATCGACACCTCCCCACACGAGGCCATTATTAGTCTGATCCTGCAGGTTCTCGCCGACAGTAGTAAGGTTGACCTTGACTGGGATGCCGTATTTGCCGAGGACGTCGGGGTTTCCAACGCCAGACAATTCAAGGAGGGCCGGAGATCTCAGAGCTCCGGCTGATAGGATAACCTCCTTATTGGCATAAATTACTTGAGTGCCGTAAGCGTTGGTAGCCTCGACTCCGACAGCAACTGCCTCTCCCTGGGTGTTGTTGGCCCAGATAATTTTGTTCCCGAGCGTGTTTGAAATGATCTTCAAATTCGAGCGGGCTTCATAGGGCCAGTAGTATGCTCTGGCAGCATCTTCGCGTACATTCATCTCCCGGTCAATAGTATCAGCGTGGGCAGTGAATCCAACCATCTTACCGCCATCAGTATCAGGGTTGTACTGAACGCCTAGTCTTTCAAAAGTTTGCTGAAGAATGGGGAAAACACTACTATTGGTCATGGATGTTGGCCAACCGACCTTAAGAGGGCCGTTGAAACCATGATAGCTCTCGTTATAGTTGGCACCGTGAGCTACCTGGTCCTCGGTTGGCACTTGGAACCCTTCTGACTTCTTGTAGTATTGGAACAGATTTTTCCAGTTCCAGCCCTTGTTTCCAACCACTTCCCAATTATCAATCTGCACGTCTTCAGCCCGAGTATAGGACATTCCTGATGATGTAATACAATGCCTTTAGTTTGAAGCTGTCTTTCAAGTTAAAAGAGATGTGCAAACCGGCTTACCATTAATGGTGCTAGTGCCACCAAGAGCCTTACCAGCTCGGACTGTCTGCTGCAATCCTCCTGCATATGTCTGATTCATCGTCTGGTAAGCCCAATCGATTTGAGTACCGAACGCAATGCCGTAGCCCCCGACAGTGGACACATTGAGGTTGTTCAATGTAGAGTCTCCGGCCTCGATCACGGCTACTGTGACATTGTTCAGTTCTGACAGTCGGTTAGCAACGACTAATCCACTGGTCCCTCCACCCACAATAACAAAGTCATAGTGCGCAGAGGATGAATCGTGCCCACTTGCGGCTGTTCCCAGTGAGAAAGCCACAAGAGCGAAATTAAACAACAGCATGCTGGTAGTCGCTCAAGGTGGCACGACTCAACAACTCTCTTGCTGAAATATGAAAATAATGGTAGAAAACTTGCGACATGGTGAAGTCCTCTTGTTTAAATGTTCCTTCGAACAAAAGGGATGTACCAACCAAATGCCCCAGTAGGGTCTCATCTTACAAAGGTCTTTATCCCGTTAGTAGCCAAATTTGTCCATTTTCGTAGTCAAATCCGAGGATATTTATTGGTCATGATTACCAATCCCATTATAAACATGGTTCGCGGTGTCTTACGGCACAGGAAGAGCGAGAAATCTCATGAAGCTGAACAAGTTGTTAAGCTAAAAGCGTAGTGGTCCCCGAGTACTGTTTCATTTACCATAGTTATTGGCAAAAGCTTATTAATTCTTATTAATTCACGCCGGAGCAAGTTTGTCGCAAAAACTCCGCCGAGAAGCGGCAAGCCGATTTCAGTACTACAAGCCAATAGGAAGCTCGGCTTATGTTACATTGGTTTCTACCACCGAGATTGTCCGTATCGTTGATATGACTACGGAAGGATTGCAGGTCTATCTTGTTATAGTAACACTTGGATATAAGATACCCGAGTTACAGCATCGAAAGTGGGCCTCTGATAGGGATGGTAAGTCAATGAAACCAATATTATCTAAGCATATCGCTCAATAAGTAACTAACTATAGGCACAATTTCGTCCTATTGTCCCTCATATAAATGTGTTTCTAGCTAGGTAAGCCAGGAGAAAGTGATATAACTGGCTGAGGATGAAGCACAAAGAGAATTGTATGATGGTGACGAGGTAGATAAACTGATCTAGCCTACTATATCCAGAGAATTAACTCTAGATAGTAGAGAATTAGAGATGCGGGAGATTTACTCACTCTAGATAATAGAGTGGTAGAATGATCTACTAAGTATATATTAAGCCCTTTAATTAGAAGAAAGAAAGAAAAAACTTTATCTTTAGGATATATAAGGAGATTGGTTGAAAGGATGATGGTGAGATATGAATTGTAACCTTTACTGGCGTAATGTGTAACTAGGCAAGATAATAAGGTAGTGACAGGATTACTCTATAGCTATCGCAAATATAGTGATTACAGCACATAAACCAACAGACATGCTCTTATCATATATTTACAGGTCCTTGTTACATACAAGAATATTCCAAGAGTCTCCCTTACTAAATTACGGTAGCCTGCATGGTCTTGCATTAACTATAGTATATATCGACTGTTGATGACAAGACCAAACTTCTCGCTAAGACATTATTTCCTGCAATCCCGGATGCTGACTTGTCATATATCCCAGCTTATCCCCCACAGTTAGAATTCCCAGAGATCCCAAAACATAAAATCAAGCGTGCCATGCTTTTCCCCCATATCCGAATGATATAATTCTTCTGCAATGGACCGAAAAGATCAGGATAAAACGTATGCCATGGAAACTAACAAACCATGAGCTGAAGAAGAGAAACTAATCTATATGGGAGCATGCCTTCAAATCCGTACAAATGTCCAAGGGTTAGATACGTATTGTCGGTTCTACACGGTCCAAGAACCCGAAGCATGGATTGGTGTAAGGCTAGTCCGATGGGCTAGCTTATCAAGTATGAGCTAATCCGTACAATAAATAACTAACTAATAATAAGCTGATTCCTAAGACCATCTGTTGGGGAAGACCACACAAATTCTTCTGCTTGGGTTCGTTAAAATTTATTGTGAATCAAACAGAGTTTTAGGGGACAATGTAGGAACCTGTATCACAAATATATATGGAGCTATTTCAGCACAAACAAATGCATATAATGAAGATGTCCAGGGTCCTCTTTTGGGGTTGTGAAATGCTCATGGATCCGCACCGCTAGATCATGTATATCCTGTAACAAGATATCCGTAGATGAACAGATTTTTTCCAGATTCGCATATCTTGTAGTGTTGTCATGCATACTAAAAATAGATAAAACATACAACTAAAGGGAAGGGAAGGAAAGGGATATCTGTTTCGGTGAAGCCTATGACCTCAAGCGCAGCATGAGGGTGCGCGTCGGACAAATGCGACTTCTGATTTTCCTATACAAATTTCGAAAAGCATATTACCACCTACATCTCACCACAATCTAAATATTTTACTCTCAAAATTTGTATTGGAAAATCCAAAATTGCATATATCTGACGCGCACCCTCATCCAGGTGAGGTGCGCGCCTGCGGCACGGGTAACAGTAACATCCTTCTTCAGCAACAAAAACCCAAAAGCATACTCGTAGGTTACTGAAGCCTAGCTACTGGTGGTCCGGTGGGAAACTTTAGTTATAGGTAACCCCGCACAATCCCACCTTCCTTAAATGCTTCCCATCCTCCTTCACGGTCTTCCACTCAGTTTCACCCTGGACCTCTCCTTCACACTTCCTCTGATTTTTCCCTCTAGCCTCTCCGAATTCTCCGAATGGAAGTCATCTGGCGCTTTCACCATGAGACGTGGGACAAGCTCCAGTCATCAGATGATTTTCCAGCGGGTGAAAGCGAAAAGGAAACTGATCGGAGACTTCGCTATCTACGGTCAGAACCATAGTGGGAAAGCTCCAAAAATGAAGTTGTGCGATTCCTAGATAAGTAACTTACTTCTTAATGGCCATGGGGATATCATATCCACGGCACTGGTTATACCCTAGAATCTTGACCAGCACTAGGATGCCTTTCTTGAAGCAATACTTAGGAATACCTACCTAGGTGTAGGTTCAGAGCTCCATAATAATACGCCATCCCGGATTTTCAAAGAGAGATACCGTCCTCTGGTTTTCAATGATCCTGCTCAGTGTGACGCTGCAAATCCAGATGAGACCTGTAAGCATTCCAGGGCGTTCCGGAAGAGTGACAACATGCTCAAATTCAGTAGTGTCTAATAATATATGAAGGCGCTTTACAATCTATTAACCGCCACCCTAGTTAGGTAGGTAACAGTAGTAGACCAAAATTATCAAGAAGGTAGCAGTTATAACACGAAATACTATCCAGAATATTTCCGTTTATATCTGAGTCATTTCTGGGGCCATCGAGCTTCGGGGCCCTTGGATATTCACAAGCATTGTAGCCCCGAGCTTGGTGTGCTTCTGCAGAAGCCGCTGATTCTCCGGGTCCGGCAACCCTTGGGTGATCCAGTCGATACCATGCTGTAAGACCTTGGCTAGGTGACCCTCCTCCTCGCAGTCAACCCATCATTGTCGGCCAATAATTGTACCGCGAGCTGCTGATGGGAACGGCCTATTGCTGTGGTCCGATCCAGGGCTGTCGCTGAGGCCTCCTAAACCCCCTTTGACCACAGTTCCTGAACGCACTCCCAGTCCTGCCTCGGGTATAGTGGTTTAAGACGCGTTGATACAGCTCCGATATAGGGTCTATATACGGGGTAGTTTATTATTATTAGGAAACCTCTATCCAAAATTTGGCGGGAACAGGATTAACCCGAACCGCTAATTAAAATCTAGGGTTATGTTAAAGCAATAGATCGCTTAAAAACCCTTGAAATCAATCAGTAATATAATATTAATTAATGCTAACTTTGCCTAGTTTATATGCCTCATTTACCACTCTTCCATGAGTATGTTTATATTGTTGAAACGGAACTCCACTATGAATGCAAGTACTGCAAGTATACCTAGGTTGCTGAACTTCCAAGCATTGGCATCACCCGCCACCTCTTGGCATTCTCAGGGTTTCCAAGAACTTAAAGCTTGCCATGTGCCTGGGCTCCTGCACGTGTTTTCAGGGATTCTGCTTGATTTGCTGGTTACAATTCACACTCATCTCTTGACTTGGACTCTTTTCCAGAATGCCAAGCCACTTATTCTGTGTTGATCCTTACGATTTCCAGCATGGAGGCACGAGACAAACGATTGAGTGCAAGTATGGTAAAGGAACTGGCTCGGGCTTCTTGGCGACCGAGCAAGACAGATATAAAAAGCAATAAGATTCCTATTCAGTGGTCACATCCTGGTGCTTGGTAGTTATTGCTGTGGCACTGGGTTGAAGCCATCATGAAGTTTTACCAGATCTCCAGCGTTGCGCTCTTTGCTGCAGGCGCTGTCGCTCAAACCTACCAGCGTTTGGGTGGCTGTCCTACTCTAGGATGCGTCTTCCCTCCGGACCAGTCAGTACCTGAAGCATGATCGAAGAACGTGAAGCACTCTTACTGACTGATGTTTTTCGCAGGGCTGACTTCCTCCCAGGACAGTACTTTGACATCCGCCTGGAGGTCCACTCTCCCGTCAATGGCTCGGAAGCCCGGGTTGGAGAACCTGATGCCGCCTTTACATTCACTGTGACCAAGAAAGACACAAAGTCTCAACCCATGAGCGCCGCCAAGTTTTTTTCTGTACCGGAACCTGAGCTTGAAAGATGGAACTTTACATGGTACGAAGGTGTGTTGAGATTGTTAATCCAAATCCACCGGACTGGAGAGCTGAGTATTCCGCAGATTTGTTCGCTAAGGACGCTCACAAGCCCTCGCTTGTTAATGTGACCTCGAAGGCTTTCAGAAGGGTCGCGTTGTACGAGCCTGGCGAGTACGAGGCGACTCTGACCTATTACAACGGCACAAAGACTACTGCAAATTGGCTTGTTCGCGATGTTCCCTCAGAGCGTCGGGCTAAGAATGTTATTTTCTTCATTGGTGATGGCATGACAACCAACATGATAACAGCTGCTCGCCTGATCGCTCACAAAAGCATCAATGGCAAATATCAGACCAAGATGGCCATGGATAAATTCCCTGTCTTGGGCCATCAGATGACCCACTCCTTGGACTCGTTCATCACTGACTCGGCCAACTCTGCAACGGCCCTCTACACTGGCCATAAGAGCACTGTCAATGCCTTAGGAGTCTATGTCGATTCGTCTCCGTCCCCCTTCGACGATCCCAAGTTTGAGACTATTGCAGAGATCTTCCGCCGTAGATACCCTGGGTCTGGTATTGGCATCGTCTCCACTGCCTTCCTAGGTGAGCCATGCCCACTATTAGCGTCTCAATTATTCTCCGCAGCTTTTCTTGCTAACTAGAAATGTAGCTGACGCGACCCCTGCCGGTCTTGTTGCCCACACACGTGACCGTGGGCAATACGGACATGTGATTGATGCGTACTATCACGGTTTAACCAACTACACCTGGACCCAATGGGACGGTCCTGATGTACTCTTAGGTGGCGGCGGCGAAAACTTCATTGGCAAAAAGGCTTACAAAGGCCAAGACTACTACAAGATGTTTGCTGATCACGGTTATACCGTCAGCTGGAACAGCACTTCTCTAGCAGCCGCTCCCAATAACACCAAGACTGTGGGTGTCTTTCATAGCAGCACTATGTCAACCTGGCTCGACCGCAACGTCTACCAATCCAACCTGTACAACCAGAGCAACTACCCTGATGGCTCTAGTCGCGATGCTGTTGACCAACCTGGATTGAAGGAGATGACCCTCAAAGCCATTGACGTGTTGAATGCCCGTAATGGCGACCAGGGCTGGTTCCTAATGTCCGAGGCTGCTAGCATTGACAAGCAGATGCACACCCTCGACTACGACCGCGCGCTTGGTGAGCTCCTTGAACTCGACGATACCATCCGCGCCACAATTGAGAAGCTTGAGGCTCTAGGCGAGCTTGAGGACACCCTCATCGTCGTCACTGCTGACCACGGCCATGGTTTCGACGTGACTGGGTCCGTCGACACTAAATACCTCACGGCGCAGACCTCAGACCGCAAGAAGCGTGATGCGATCGGCACCTATCAGAACTCCGGTCTATCCCAGTATACTGTTGGAGGTCCTGGTGCTCTCCGTTACTCTCAGGGCGTTCACTTCCCTGCCCGCTGGGATCCTCGGTACACTCTGCACTCAGGTCTTGCTGCATTCCCTGACCACGCTGAGAACTACCAGGTCCACAAGGATGGACCCCGTAATCCTACTCTCGATATTCCAAAGGGCTCAGGTAGCTATTATGCCAGCTACAAGGATGCTGTCACAGGGTTCATTGTCAACGGCACCTTACCCGTGGACGCTAACTCTGGAGTTCACTCTCTGACTGACGTTCCTGTATTTGCCAAGGGTCCTTGTCAGGAACTGTTTAGTGGTGTTTATAACTCGGTCGACATCTTCTACAACATGGCCGAGTGTCTTGGACTGTCTGAGACAAATGTCTGTTAGGCGAGAGAAGGAGTTTGCATCTCGCATTGGAAGCAGAAGTCAGTTCTAGTTTGGAAGGCATTGAATCTGTACTTTTAAGTAATTCTTGAATTGAGAGTATTATGGCTCCTTATACAGTAAGCATCATTCTAATTCCATATACCAACTTCTCCATGTTGAAAGCCGCAACTCTTACGCCCAATAACGGCAGCCTACTCCGCTAGGAGCAAGGATGTATCTATTACGACCATTTACAGCGATTATATGTGTGATGTGACGGACTGTCAGGCCTTGGACCGGTGTGATATCAATGTCACAGACAGAACTGTTCAACTCATCATAATCGCACCATGTCACCGTATAGGTTCCCATTGTATCGGTTGGGCCAGCCTTCGTCATGCTGAGACGCACAGACCTATTGCCGCCTATGACTAGAAAGATGCTTGCGTGACTTCCACTTCGAGTATCTGATTCAAAAAAAATCTGCCAGTGGTGTGTATGGTAATCCGTATGAGTCTAACAAGAAGATCATACTCAGCCGGAGTAAGAGGCCGTGTCGCCATTTGCCAGCTGTAAACAATGAAATATGGTGAGACACTTGAGAAATACAGCAGAAAGCTGTTGTTAACGCATAAACCTGTAGTCTGGATTAGAACATTAGGGATTACTTTAATACTCAAAACTTGGCTACAAACGAAATTTCAGGATAGCTTATAAATTGACGAGGTATATGTATATTAGCGCTTACAATGACGGTTGGCGCCCGGGGAGTAAATATCTCAACAATATCATGGCCACCCTGAGGGATCTAAAATGTTCACTTTGTTGATAGGCGCTCTAAATATAGCAGGGTAACGGTGTCGGATTATCTACATGTAGGAAGGATGTTTCTCAATCTAACAAATACTGTATGTCAGATATATGGTTCACATGATCAATTGGAAAAAAATTGATGAGATCGATAGATCTCTGACCCTACTTGTCGCATCACCTCCTGTTAGAACACTTCCCCCCATCCTTCCGAAGGTCGGGAGCTGCCCAGGACTCAAGGGCAGGAAAATATGAAGTCTTATGTAAAATGTTTATGGTCCACCAACGCCGTATAAATTGCATATAAAAACCGGATGGACGTTAAACACAAGGTTTATTTACCTATTTCCCTGAGTATCAATAAAAGAAACTGTAGTTTTAAGGCTATATTGGAGTCGCTTCCTCTCTGTTGGCTATGGCACGCTGATGATATGGCTCTAATATATTCTTAACAAATCTCCTGTCAGAGGATAAAGCACCAGAGCCAATAGATTAGACTCTAGACAACCTGTACGGAAACTAATACATGGTAGAACAAAGGATTATCCACAACCATTAGGGTTAGTATAGCAGAGTGGATATAGGAATACTCTGAAGTCTAAACGATTGATTGATTGATTGTTCATAACTTCATACTCGCATCTAAGCCTACCGTAGTGGCCGGCGGCGCCTTTTAATTGGGCAGCGGGCATACTACCGTACAAGAATTGAAGTGCCAAGGCTCCCGGCTTGGCGCTGGCTGAGTCAGCCAGCACTACGGAAAACCTCGACACGTATCCCCAGCTTCAAAAACAACGATAACGCGAAAACAGTACGCCGAAACGCCAACAAATAAGATGTGCATACGCACCTAATATCTAAGCAGGGGATGATAGAACACTAAGCAACTAACACTAGGAAATATCTACAACAAATAGCAAGCCGGGGTGGAGAAAGCGATGTGAAAAGTGCCTAGGATCTTTGATCAGTGCACTCATCGAGTGGCTAATCCATAGCGAGACAAATCAACGTGGAGATCTTCATTGAAAACTGGTGCACTCTGAGAGCGCTATACTGGGAGAACCATATATCAGAACTAGGTCAAAAGCCCAGTCCACAGCACGAATTCAATGCTCCTGCGTACCCAACGAGGCTCGCTGAGGAGCCTCCAGTAATCAGTCTCGCGTCCTTCTTTCCAGAGCGTCTCTATATGTAGGTCGGTGTGGAGAGGACAGCATACAAGAACGTGAGCTAAATCCTAGACTCCGAATCTATATTGGTACTGCGGTGAGTCCACAATCTTTATACTTACAAAGAAGCTGCGAAGCGCTAACTCGCTGGTTTACAACTGTATGAGCGCTAAACTCTAAGTATATTACAATCTATTATATATCTGCAGTACTTTTTCCGTTGGTATTTTAATAATCCTATAGAGATACCATCCATACTCGGCATCGTCCTCCTGATTTTTCTACTAGTCTATAAAACCTGCCTGTAGATGTTAATAGCATACTGTTATAAGGATAAGATTTTAGTATGGATTATATATAAGACGTGCGGTGTACGGCGTAGTCGAGTTGGGTGTGTTGATCTAGGCTGTATACAGATACTTATATGTCCGTCTCATTGCTTCTACTACAGTAAGCTTTGCTAATTAATCTACTGCTTCTTCTTTACATATATTCTTTATATACTGCATACATGCTAAGGCAGTTAGATAATAATCAGCATTAACCTCTAACTTATTCTTAATATCAATTAATCATAACTTAAATTTAGAATTCTTTCTATTAACAAGACGCTTTCTATTAGGGAGCTTAAAGCTCTTTTTTCTACTTGAAGCTAGTGCGGGTATAGATTCTTTATAGCCCTATTATTCTGCCTTATATAGCTGTTGCTAAGTTTCATCGCGCTCCTAAATTAGTTTAGCTATAGCATTTCATTGCTGCTTTACATATTTCTTTAATGTAGAAATCTCTTCCAGCTACTCCTCCACCAAATCCTCATTATAGTCCTATTCCGCAGCTTTTCTAGCCTTTACTTCTAGCTTGCTCAGATGCTTGTAGAGGCTATTAAAAAGCTCATCAAGATAGTCCGTATACAACTATAGAAAGATGTCATAGTTTAGAGAATCTATTACCCCTGCCATATCTAGTTCACCAAGAATAGGGTTGTTCAATTCAAAGGTCAGACATTAAGAAGCGCGTTCTCACTGTTTATCCTACCGCGCTCCTATGCTCGATGCCATTCCAGCACCGTCGTAACCAGGTTTTGCTATCTTATTCGATAGTAAACGTCACAAAAGAAATAAGAAAAAGAGAAAAGAAAGAGGGTTCTCTAGCTTGAGCGTGATAGATGATGTCATATACTATACAAGCATACTAGGATATAAAAAGAAAAAAGAAGAAGAAAAAGAAGAAGTCTCTTAATCAGAGCAAGACGCTATCAAGGTCTGCTATACTGATTTACAAGAGATAAAAAGAAAAAGGGAGGCTTGATATTATATGACAATGGTCAAAACCATAGATTGAAGCTATCTAGGTGCACCGCGTCTACAGACAATATCAAGCATGGGGAAAGAAAAAAGAAGAAAAAGGGCTCGCTACACAAATCCTCTATATAAATACCCCCTGGCGGTGCCTAATCGGGTAATCAGGAATCACTGGGAATCCCCGTCGAGGGCTTCTCACCGCTCGGCAATATCCTTCACCGCCCGGCAATATCTCTATCGCCTCATTGATCGCTTCATTGGTCTTGCGGCTGTCACATCAAGAACAAATAAAGAAGATGGAATTACCAGAACAGCTGTAAGATACACTATCTTACGTGGATGAGTCAGCAGTATTTATGCATCTTAGCATGTCCCAATTAGGAAATTATGCACAGATGGGTAGTTTATAGGTAACCCACGGGTCCCAAGTGCCTACCCATGGGTAGATAAGTTTGGGTAATCTTTTCAGGCTCCTACCCACGGGTCGGGTAATAGGTCCTACATTCCTACCCACGGGTGGCCCATGGCGAGGCCTAGTTATGGGATACTCGGGTTAAAGTTATGGGGCCACCCCTTTACGTGCAAGTTGGGTTGAACCCTTCCCTTTATGTGCAAGTTGGGTTACCCCCCCTTTACCTGCAAGTTGGGTTAAACCCTTCCTTTTACCTGCAAGTTGGGTTAAACCCTTCCCTTTACCTGCAAGTTGGGTTACTATTCCCTTTACGTGCAAGTTGGGTTATATGTTGTTCTCTAAAACTGCCTTGGCGCTAATCCTGTGCTTCTGCACCTGGGGTGTAAAACCACCTCTTAATCGCTATATCATGCTTCTGCACCCAGGGTGCACAACTATCTCTTCATGGCTATATCGTGCTTGTGCACCTGGGGTGCAAAACATCTCTTAATGACAATATCATGCTTCTGTATCTGGGGTGCAAAACCGTCTTTCTGCGTGGGGAATGGATTCGGGGGATAAACAAAGTCTGGGAACGGATATATATATATTAACAACGTCCGGCTGGTGAATCAACCATGCCTGGCATGTATATCATGGGACATTCTCACGTGGATATATACATCATTCTACCAGCGATTCTTCGACCGCTAATTCTCGTTCCACAAACCCACACATCCAATTCATTTCAACCACCAATCCACTACGCTCTTCTCCGCGTCGTCCAAACCGCCGTTGGAAATACCGGATCAACTGCCACTCGTCATCCACGTCCACGGCCGGGGACTGATCCTGCATTCTCCGTCGCCATGCAGCACGAATATGATGCTGCTGCGGTCCATGTAATAACTGCGCTATGATCTGGATCCCAGTCTGATAATATTGACACCGCCGTCTGGTCTTCTAGTAGCCACCATGTCCGTTGCTCTCCCACTATTGGCATATCCATTGGGGGGAATGGCATTGGAAACATGCCGCATATGGCTCATAACCGCTCGATCCATGGCCCCAGGACTGACCAACCACCTGACGGATCACCTGGTCGACCCACGACTATGCAATGAGGGCCTGGGGATAAGGACAATCCTCTATCTCATGGTTGGCTGTGTGCTGTATCATCTCATACAATCCACATTGCCCAGCCCACCGGTCAAATTGCTCCCGGATGAACTCGATTTCCTGTCTATCAGCCTCTGTCTGCTGACTCTGTCGTTGAATAGGAGCCTGGTAATGAACAGTGGATAGGAATATAGGACTTTTGTAATATTTGGCCATCGGTAGGATCAGACTGGGCAAAATAGCTCGTTTATATCAACTAGTGGGTGGCTTGGCATTCAGGCTGATGGTGAAATAGCAGGCTGGATCACTAGTTGGATGGCTTGTAGAATATCTGACTAAATAATTAGCTAAATCACTAGCTAAATGCCTGGCCAAATCACTGCTGGAATCACTACTGGAATCACTAGCAGTATATCAACTGGCACACTGATCGCATATAGCTTCACCCTTATCATACTGCTGCTATATATATCCGTCTACTGTCCCATCCAAATACTGATCTAATGCCCGCTGTCGACAACCCCCTGTGATATATTCCTCTACCCGCCCATCCACCTTGGGCAGATCACCCTAACCCTGTCCGTGGCCGTCAATCAACATGATGGCCTGGCTGGCATCTCTATCCTATCCAGCGCGTCCACTTTCCTGTCCATAATCCAACAATGACCGCGTCTGGCCCACGTGGATCACCAGCTGGATATCTGGGATATCAATTCCTATGCCTAACATGCTGGTAGCCACAATCACTCTAGGGCTCTGCTTCTAGAATAATGCTAACATCCCAGCTTTATCTACTATCTTGCTATAATATGCAGGATATTACAATTCATGTGTTATCTGCTGTACTGTCGTAATTATATTAGCATATATTACTATGTTCCTCTCTGTAAGCTACCAAACTTGCTATTAAATCCACCAAATCATTAGCTCATTCGTATCATGGGATGGCTCCCTGGCCCCAATCGCAATGACTTGATATGTCACGTTGGTCTAGCTAGTCCAGCTACGGAACCACTAGATGGTATGGGGATTCAAATACATTCGCTAGTATAATAATGCTTCATGATCATGGGGTAATATAGCAGTTAATAATACAATTTGCGTCTCAGCTCAGACTAATGCTCCTAGCTGCATTATCTGCTTCTAGAACTCATATCCTTCCTGTAATATAATATAGCATTCGTCAATCATGATTCGGTCTAGCTCCTTGGTCCACTGCTTTCGGTTAATAAAGGTCTGGAATGTCTCACTGACCGCGGACTCCGGGGTTATCAATACAATGGCCGCTCTATCGACAGGACGTTAAGAATCCCATTCCACGCATAATATCCCTAATACCCGGCATTGTTGTTGGATATCTGCCCGTAATGCCACTAATAGGACCACTATAATGGTGGTGCCCCCACGGCTTATCCACGCGGGTAACATGAATAATAAACTCTTGCCAGCTCCAGTAGACATAATAGCAACAATAGGACTCTGGCGCTGGATGATGGCCTAGATAATAGCTTTTTAGCTGCTATGGAATGTTGCAGATGGTCCCATTATCTGCTATAATAACTTGTCGATATCTATAGCTTAGGTACAGCTCCATCGCTTGTTCTGACTGGCCTGGGTGGTATCCTAGAATAAGATGATCATGCCTGTGCAACCAGCTCTAATAGCAGATATGAATCCCAAAAACTGATGCTATTCCTGGCTGCTTTACTGGAATCGTTGTCGTTAATCCGCCATCTTACCAGCTCATTTAGTGGTTTCCCGCGCATATATGGCTCCAGCAACGTAGGAGCTGTGTCTGGTCTGCTCATCTGCAATCCCGGCTATAATCTATACCTCATCCTCATAGGCATCGTCCTCTGTGGTAGAATGAGGACCATAGCGGATAAATGCTTAGCCAGCGCGCATATATCGGTAGCTAATGGCAATAGCAATGGCACGGTATGACGCGATATTCAACGTGACTCTAGATAATCTAATAGTGCTCTCCCGTTGTAATATCCACCGCATCTATTCTGAGGTCCACGCGGGTTCCTATGGCGCGGATGCCTAGATATAGAGATTGATATCCTCTTGCTGATGCATCCATGCGTTAATACGCTGTTGAAATAGTAATACCAGCTATAAATACTATACCAGCAGCTCCCTTACCTCTTATGGTAAATATCAATAGATAATCTTGACGTCCCTATTAATCTGATAACCCTTATAATACCAGGCTACTAATACCACCATACTATCTTTAATAAACATATTCCAGATCCTACTAATGTAGCTGTTCTTATATCGAATGCTTAACAACTCTAGGACACGAGCTAGTTAGCCCTATGTGAATTGCACTGCTACTAATAGCTTTTCTAAAAATATAGTAACCTATTAATAGAATGCCTACCATCGTATATATTAGATTCCTTGTCTATCCACCTACATAAATTGACGATATAATATGGGATAATCCTAGATATGCTGTTATAACTAGCTCGTGCCATCTACTGGTTATAGGGTCCGCGGATCTTGCACAAAACTCCACTAGGGATCTTTATTGAATAGGTTATTATACAGCTAATCTTATGGAATAGCTAGTACCTGATTAAAGGCGCATTGTAGTAAATCCTCTAGTAATATCTACTACGCATCCTGCACTGTGTGGTTGATCATGCCATAGAACTACCGCATCATAAATTTAATGTCTTTATATAACAGTTCATCATGATTCTGCCATGTAATGTGGCCCTCAGTCATAGTATTATAATAAATCTTCAATCTATATGTCCATAAATCTAACATCCACTGCATGGGGCTCTAGGATCCACGCACTATAAATCAGTCTATCATCTGCGTTACCCACTGCAGACATCCTTTCTTGAATGTAGTGGGACTAGGGGATAGAGATCCTCTGTATATGCTGTCCTAGTCCTTGTCCAGTATAGAGCTAGTAGGCTTAGCCTCCTCTTTATAATCTACTAATTCTATAGCTTTACGCACTACCATGAACCAGACCAACTTGATCATTTTAGACAAGATAGATAGGTAATCCTCTAGAGTCCGCTATTCATCTTGATCACAAACACCTAACATGGCCATGGCGCATACTAATACACAGTCGTATTCCCAATACACCACACACTGATTCAACAGCTCAATACAAAAATCTAAACACGCCTGCTGGATGGGGGTTAACAATGAAGTGAAGCTCTCCAGTATAGGATTCTAGTAGATATCCTCATCCGTCTCATCATCATCAGTGAATGATTCCTCGTCCAAGCTAGACGACTCGCTCGATACGGGGGTTGGGCTGAGTTCCTATAGACGCCGCTGTCCGGCTTGTAATATAATGGACTATCCAGGATTCTGGGGTCGAATAATAGGACGAGCAATCTGTACTAATCGATTCCATGCCACTTGCTGTTGT
Source organism: Talaromyces marneffei (assembly GCF_009556855.1). NCBI lineage: Eukaryota > Fungi > Ascomycota > Eurotiomycetes > Eurotiales > Trichocomaceae > Talaromyces > Talaromyces marneffei. The sequence continues at coordinate 48,145 of NC_072350.1, read as the reverse complement.
GGGATGAATTAATATAGGGGATGCCTCTTGTTGGATACGCTGTCCTAGATCTGCTAAAAAAACATCAATATCTACTGCTATAGGCGAATACGCTCGCTCATAGTCTCTAGATCTTGATATGCTTTTAATAACTGATATCACGTTTAATGCTGTTCTATTCAGATAGCTTCCATACATACGAATACACTGGTGTGGATAACTAATTGCTGGCTGATCTATCCCACCTGGCCTATAGCTGTCTATATAGCCTAGATAGCACGTTCGTTGAGATTGGCAGTGGGGGATAGATCTATTGGGTCATCCATAGCGGGCATCTCGATATATTCTAACAACTGGGTGCTGGAAAATGAATCTAAATATGGTACTCAACCCGTTTAACAGAGCTACAGATTAGCTTTATCCATATGGCCCTATTAAATCTGCTTAATAGCTTACTTCTTATACTCAGCATACCACTGGCTAGCTTATTCCTAAATCCTGGATCTCACTGTGGTAAGAATGGGATGGGTGTCCTCTTTTTCATTGATAATAGCGAAATACTGGGACCCAGTCTTTTAGGGGAATAGTCTCTGGCATTGGACTAGTCGACATGCCTGTTCCTGCTGCTGCTTAATACTTTGCATGGTAGATCGCGTAGATTAGTCTTTCTGGGTAGTCTAGCTCCAGCCATGCTACTGATACCAATGATAGCGCATAATCTCTATGCTTTAACATATATATAAACATAATTAAGGTGATAGTTAGCATTGCTAGCTATTAAATAGACCTATAAGCTAGGGAATAGCCTGGGTTCGGGTGAATGGGATCTCCAATTCGATGGGATTAATAGCGATATCAGGCTAGCTGCGAATCTCATCACCAAGCTAGATCCGGATCATGGGTGATATATGCTGGTAGACACGCTATAAATAGCCTTCGATCTAGCTAGGCCAAACACCATACTAGCATTCGCAGCATATCACAATTAGGAAATCAGCAAGTCGTTCAAAATACGCATTCTGGAATGGACCTAGGTTGGTCATAGTGATTGATAACTGGAATGGAGATCGTATTATAAAAAGATTAAAATGCCTGTCTAAATAGTTAGCGGAATAGTCAGCTGAATGGCTATTAGATTATTGAAATAGTAAAATAGCTATAATACTATCTAAATAACTGTCGAATGGTTAAAATGGATAATAGTGGGAAATGAAAATGATTCTTAGATTCAGCCCCTATTCTATAATACGTGGATGGTATGATACTAAACCCTAATTTAGCTCCCGTGTACCCCAACCAAAACTTCATTGTTAAACCTATCAACTTTGCTACACGTCTACAAGATATCAACTGGGTGAATGGTAATAAAAATTACAGGGATTTGTGAATAAATAGTCAAATAATAATTAGTCCAAGTTTCGCGGGCATTGCTATAAAAAAGCTGATTGGTTGCTAGGTTTTTCGGTGAATGGTTGCTACCCTCGAACCCTAGATTTTTGTTAGTAAAAAAATAGCCCTAACCCGAACCCTGATTGGTTCCAAGTAGAAACCAATCAGGTATTTTGGTTAGAGCTTCCAATCCTGAACCTGCCAGGTGGTATAGCTCGCTAATGGTGTAGCGAAAATGGTGGAATTGTTGCATTGCGGTAAGATTAGTGCATAAATGAAGAGTTCAAAGCTACAATCTGTGTTCCTGGGCAATACTCTTTATTGACAAAATTTGAGAAATGAAATCTGCCCTGAAGCGTGCCCAAGGGCCACCGTGCCATCTCTCACCGCTGAACATAGTGGTCGATAGGGAGGGGGAAGCCATAGAACCTTTCTGCCATGGAGAGCGATCCATTGATTATCTAAGATAAGCACCTGAATTCGGGTCTTAGCCTCGACGAAAATGCTTTTGCCTGATGGCTCGATGCTTAGGGATCCCAGATTTGTTTCCAGAAATGGACCCTCTTTGGAAAATCTTAGGTCAGTAATAACACCTTCTATGTGTAGCGTCCGTTGCAGAGCGCCGGTCGCTGTATCCCAGAGCTTGGCTGTCTTATCGTGGGAACCAGAGGCCAGCAGTTGCCCGTCAGGTGAGAATGCTACCGACTGAACCCAGCTTCCATGGCCCTCCAGCGTCTGTTGCAGGACGCCGGTCGCCGTATCCCAGAGCTTGATTGTCTTGTCGGAACTGGACGCCAGCAGCCTCCCATCCAGTGAGAATGCCACCGAACACACCGAGTCTTCGTGACACTCGAGTGTCTGTTGCAGGGCGCCAGTCGCTAGATCCCAGAGCTTGACTGTCTTGTCATGGGAACCGGAGGCCAGCAGTCGACCGTCCGGTGAGAATGCCACCGACTGCATCCAACCTCCGTGGCCCTCAAGCGTCTGTTGCAGGGTGCCAGTCACCGTATCCCAGAGCTTGACTGTCTTGTCACGGGAACCAGAGGCTAGTAGTCGCCCGTCTAGTGAGAATACTACTGGATGTACCCAGCTTTCATGACCCTTAAGTGTCTGTTGCAGAAGGCCGGTCGCTGTATCCCAAAGCCTGACTGTCTTATCGTGGGAACCGGAGGCCAGTAGTTGCCCATCTGGTGAGAATGCTACCGACCATACTGAGTCTTTATGGTCCTTAAGCTTCTGTTGCAGGGTATTAGTCAAGGCACCAGTCGCTGTATCCCAGAGCTTGACTGTCTTATCGTGGGAACCAGAGGCCAGCAGTTGCCCGTCAGGTGAGAATGCCACCGACCACACTGAGTCTCCATGGCCCTCGAGTGTCTGCTGCAGGGCGCCAGTCGCTGTATCCCAGAGCTTGACTGTCTTGTCGCGGAAACCGGAGGCTAGCAGTTGCCCGTCCGGTGAGAACGCCACCGACCACACCAAGCTTCCATGGCCCTCCAGCGTCTGTTGCAGGACGCCGGTCGCCGTATCCCAGAGCTTGACTGTCTTGTCATGGGAACCGGAGGCCAGCAGTCGACCGTCCGGTGAGAATGCCACCGACCACACTGAGTCTCCATGGCCCTCCAGCGTCTGTTGCAGGACGCCGGTCGCCGTATCCCAGAGCTTGACTGTCTTGTCATGGGAACCGGAGGCCAGCAGTCTCCTATCCGGTGAGAATGCCACTGACTGCACGTAGTTTCCATGGCCCTCAAGTGTCTGTTGTAGAACACCGGTCGCTATATCCCAAAGCTTGACCGTCTTGTCGTCAGAACCAGAGACCAGCAGTCTCCTATCCAGTGAGAATGCCACTGACTGTACATAGCTTTCATGGCCTTCAATTGTCTGTTGTAGAACACCGGTCGCCATATCCCAAAGCTTGACTGTCTTATCGTGGGAACCAGAGGCCAGTAATTGCCCGTCAGGTGAGAATGCCACCGACTGTACTGAGTCTCCATGGCCCTCGAGTGTCTGTTGCAGGGCGCCAGTCGCTAGATCCCAGAGCTTGACTGTCTTGTCGTGGGAACCGGAGGCCAGCAGTCGCCCGTTCGGTGAGAATGCCACCGACTGCACCCAGCTTTCATGGCCCTCAAGCGTCTCCAGTTCTGCACTCCAATCTTCCTCGACCTTTGGCAACCTGCATATCCAACTAGGCAGCTCTTTGTCAAACTTATTTCTAATTATTGATTTTGTTGGAGCAAACACAAGTCCTGAACAGTATAGCTGAAGAGGCGAAGTATCAGCTATATATCTATTTTTCAAGAGAAATCGTCTTGCATCATATAGAAACTCTGATATTCTAGAGTTTTTGTCGTTCTAAATATTCAGCATTCATACTCGCAGAAAATCTTTCCTAGGAACTTACTTGTATGAGTGACTGCAATTTCTCAATTACTCCCACTACCTCAGGTGCAAAACCCATAATGCTCATTGCTTCTATCCAGTGAAGAAAATGCTCCTGGAGGAATAATAAAGCACTATTCATCTCAGCCACAGGGTCTTTGCATTGTGCCAGATGCTGTACCCAATAACGACATGAGTATTGCAATTCTGGTTGTAGATACTGGTTGATAGAATCGGTATCAATCTCTATGCGCTGTGTGCCATCACTTGATAAATTGCAGATATTCTTCCTCAAACTGTGCTGCATGACCTCTAGGCATTGTATGGTGAGATTTTGATGGACGTCTTTCTCATCTACCCCGGATAAACTGCCATATTTTCTCTTGGAATCTAGAAGGAAATCCATGAAGGATAAATGGTAGAAGCCTGACTGGTATATCCAAGTTGTCGGAAATATCGAGAACTGAGTAGAGCAGATCTAATCGATTATTTTCAGATCGTCTGTTCATATTCAGAAGTCGGGCGACGGCATTGACTGAGAGCGGGGTAGCAAGAAGAGAATGTGGTGGGGCACGGAGGTAGTAGATATACATGTAAGGTCTACATGGGCTTAGGCCACGGTTTGGTTGTGTATCGTACGTTACAACGTGCCCTGAAACGAACGAATTGCGAGAAAGGAACCACGAACCGTGCGTTGGAGGGCATACGCGAAAATAAATTGCGATTGTATGTAGGAAGCCCATTACCACGCGTTGTTCTTGTTCACCGCTGACTTACCTTCTTGGGACTAATGTATCTTGGCTTTTAGAATATGCCATACCCTGAAAGTAAGTCATCTGCACGTTTCCTATCTATGCTTTCTTTGAGCTCTTCATTACCGTAACGCAACAATTTCACCATGTTCGCTACACCATTAGCGAGCTATACCACCTGGTAAAATGTATCTTGTTATCTTCTCTGCTCTAAATCTATGAGGTATAATGTATATGCAGAGTGAGCCTCCTATCACCCCCAGCAGGAGGTGGGTGAAGATTGTCGAATGAGAATGCTAATTGATTAGTTATTATTTCATACACACTTGTCATACCCTAGACCCTGCATACCAGAATTAGCTTGGTTTCCTATTGGCTTTGGACTGACCTGTGACCAGCGGGTTGTGTTCCTGTGGCCATGAACCACTAAGCTAAGATGTATACCGGGCTTTCGTAGAAGCATAGCCAAGTAGAGAATACACCAAGTTGAACTTCAGCAGTGACAAGTGATCTGCGTATTAAGCACGAAAATTAAAGGAGAAACTAGGTATATGCTAGAGAATGAGTGTCCTTAGATAACCTATCTGCTTGCAAGTATATTCTCTGATAGTAATATACTAGTATATCATATACCTGAGTATTCCCTCATACTCACACCAAGACGAAGACTCACATAACCTTCTACATACATATCCATAGATCCCTGCCTCAGCACCTTCTATAGGTCAATTACATATCATCCACTAGATCTATAAGAACCCTCACCTTCCTGACTTAGCTAGCCGCCCCCGAACCACCCTGCTTTTTTATTACTAAGAATATCAACAGAGTCATATAGATTTGCTTACCTTAACCTCTAATCGTCGGCTACCTCAGATTCGTCTTATCCTTCAATCAGACGTGCCACATTCACAATTTGTTGTGCATTCGAAAACACTGTCCCAGTTCCCGCTGGGTAAACATCTGCCACTGAATGCGTCATAAGTGCATGTGCCCCCACCAGCTCTGCATGATGCACCATTGCAGTTATGGCCAGCTGAACTAGTGATGTAACAGCTTTGTCCCATGACTTGAGTCGATAGTAATATTATTGCCGTCAGGACTGTAGCTGGAGTGTATAACCCAAACAGTTTCATTGTTCAGGAACTTCTGCAAAGTCTATATATTGTTGTAGAAGACTATGATCCGCTAATTGTGCTGATTGTGGAGTCTCCGACTTCCTGCTTATATCCTAGATCAAAAGAGACGCGTTCATAAGAAAATAGAATAGAGGGAACTGGAAGACTATAGAGGTAAATAATAGAGAGAGTAAAAGTATAGAACTAATACTCAGAAGAAGAGTTGAATTTTATCATTCTATGCTAAACTAACCGAGAGGATGAAGAGGTATTTCTATCTTTTATCTGTATTCTAGTATCCCTAAGCTTTTTATAAAGTCTCCACACAGCTAGCCAATTATGATAAGGTAGCAAATGGTATGGCATATAAGATTTTGATTTATAATGATTAGTGACTGTTGATTAGCTGAAATTTATGAGATCCATTCTGTTCGGAGGAGTTCGGGGTCGAAGAGACTGGGATTGATGAGATATGTAAGACCTTTCTTTCCCACCACCTTCCCTCTTTGGTGAAATGCATTGATTATTTCAATACAGGCATCATACTAAAAATGGGCCTAACGATACGGTTTGACTGGTTCTAATGTGGTGTCTCATTCAACATTCAAATAGATCAAATACACGGACATGATATCCGATTTTCCGCACCTAGGCATATTTCGATCCATGGGCACTATCGCTATCCTATCACACAAGGCATCCCATCCACGTCTGGCATGTCCTGAGACAGGGTATCTAGTACGTAACTAATTTAGACAAGTACAGACCGTCCGCTCCAGCCGCTGTTTCCAAACCCAGACAAGACAGCACGACGACGCCTGTGCTTGGCGCGAATAAGGATGGATAGTATATCATCTACAGAGAAAATGCATTCCTTGTACAACCAAACTCTAAAAACTTGCGCCATCCATGCAGAGAAATTAGAATGGCCGGGTATTTTAAAAGTTCAAAGTCATCGAATGCGAGCTGACTTCCCATCTAGGAAAATGAAGTAGTCAATCATTTCGCAGATAAATGACAGGGTTTTCATCTTAAATTCCTATCAGAATCAGAATTCAATAACAAAAGTTGTCTATTTCCTTCATGCATTAGGCTACCACCAAGCTCCAGCCGCACGGATTAGTGAACTTGCTGATTGGTAAGACTTGGCAGTCAGTGATTAGGTAGAGATAAAAGAGAAGAAGGAATTAAATTCCTAATTAGATCACATGCCACGGAACCAAGGCGGATTTTTCCTTAGCTATGTTTAATATTGCGGTTATTCGGTGGGTATCACATCCTTTAGGAGAATCCTTGATCTCCATGTTAGATAGGGGCTATCACCTTAATTTGATTGAGCTAAACATTGTCTTTCACAGCCATTAAGACGTAGGTAATGTGCTGCTGTACATGTAAGAGGACGCTTACTGGGAAGACTACACATGTTGACGGTTGAGTATGACGTCTAAGAGAGAGACCTATATCAATCGGTCAATCAATACGCCAGGATATTCTGCTTTTCAACTTCAGTTACTTTACAGGATGTCCAGGTAGGTATGGTCCCACTTAGGAGACCCTGAATAGGGGTCGACCTATGAAGAGCGTCCCCTTACTCACGAGCAGCGTGACATGTGGATGTTCAGAGGTAGACGGCCATGTCAAATCGGAAAGCGCGGCATCCACTACTCCGTACATAGTCGTAAATGATCATAAATGCGATGGCGGGCTAAAAGTATATAAGTGGGGTAGATCTACGAACTTGGTACGAACTTTAGCAAGCCACTACCGGTACAAATCGACAATCTACTTCCTCATTGCTAGGAACATTCTTATGTCCTAGCATCTACTATAATTATACACGCCAGTGAGATTAGAAGTCCTAAAGCAGGTCTAATTGACGTATAATCCTATAGAGGATGTACTGTCTAGAGGACCACTAGGGATAGTAAGTAGCACGAATCGCGGCTTGGTTATTAATGTATATTATGGCTTAGACGCTGCTCGTGCCCAGGTTCTGGATCAAGATACTCAACGCTGTATTAATTCCCTCTAGCTCCTCTGTGTAGACTATATGTATATCTGATAAACCCACTAGCCAAATGCTATTTTCTAGTACCGAGTATACTACTGCCCTAATTCCCCTATCAAATCTACTCCTATCTGTATATAGTCGTACTCCTGTGGTTATAGCTATATCTAACTGTGTGTTGATTGCTGCCTCACGTGTCTCATCAATTCTCATTTCCGGTGGCTCCCACTACGGTGGCACTACAAAGGGATAGATAGTCTCTATCCGTTGGCAGACTCCTCGTCCTAGCTTGCGGTCGAGCAGTGCCTCTAGTCGGTGCAGCAGTGACGTATATAGGTTGTTCTGGTATGCCTGTCTTCGTGTGGCACACAGCGTTCTGCATAGAGGTGAGGTCATCAATCGGAGGCACGCTTCCTCTGCTAGTCTCGCCAGAGTGAGTTCCGCTGGCGGCACGTGAAGACAGACGTCCAAGGCCTGTCTAGACGTACGCTTGAAAGCGCCAGATATCCGGCGGAGGGCCTGATATTGGATTGATTGCACTGCTTCCTCTGCGGCACGCTGCGCACCTATAAAGCCTCTCCCGCCGCGGATATACCACGTTGAGCAGGCGAACATGATGCGTGGCTGGAGCACCGCAGTGTACACTGAAGTCTAAACGTATAGAGAGAACAGGGTGATACTCTACAAAGTAATAACTAAACAGACTAATACTCTGATTACTATATCAACGATAGAATAGTTATATAAAAACACTAATTTACTGTTTGTACATGTCAACTCTGCTTGATATGCGGAACCAGAAGATGAGTTGATCTGAAGATATCTCGCCGCTATATGTAATACCCTATGCACTTTTCCGCGGTGTGGATCAATGAACGTTTCATACACTAAGGGGAGCCCCGGAGAGTTTTGTTATTTGTGTTTGTCTGTACAACAATAACTTCATATCATGCATCATCTTTTACATGATGTCTTACCTCATCTCTTTGAGCTACGGGTCTCTACGTTGTTCCCTGAAACCCTTCCTTATCGTCCTTTATCCTCAATACGTTTCATGTTCTCCGAACGAACCAGGATAGAAGAAATTGTACATCTATATGTATGGGAGGGCTTCTCCGATAGATAGTTTAGAGAATCAGCTCATCATTAGTTATCAATATGAAGTCATTGTACGGATTTGCTCATGCCACATAGGCTTATCGGAATAGCCTAACACCAATCCTACGCTTCGTGATACGGGACTGTGTTGAACCAACATTTACCATATATTTAGTTTTATTCTATCATCTTAAATTAACTATAATAATTTAAGTATATGTTCTTCTATTGAATAGAATATTCAATTTACTCCGTGAGCCTTTGCTTTCAAGAAGCCTTTTATATTTGTCGTAAACCGGTGCTTGTCAAGCGTCTAGATCAGAGTAAACTCGTCACTGAACGGCGGTTCGGTGGTATTCTGCTTAGGAAAGGGCAGGTAGCCAAAGTAATAAACAAGATAGCCCTAGTTAACTAGATCTATGAGCAATGGTATACTCAAGGTTAAACAGTTAATTCAAGACGATAGAGTAAAACTAAATACAGGGTAAATGAGTGTCCTTATATATTCCTTCGTCATCATAGCCATCATGTCCTGTTCCTCGGAACTGGCCCTGTTTGCCATATTCATGCTTATCATGTCCAGTTGCTAACAATTGTGTTAGATAATCCGGATATCCAGGAGCAGTCAAATGAGGCAGTCAATCAGAAGCTCTACATTATGGCCCCCAGATTTACCCCTCATGATAGATCACAAATTACGTCGACCATACACAAAATCAGCTCACCAGAATGTCTATAAGAACCCGGCTTTGGAACATCATGTAGACGGAGAGACAGAGAACTAAACAGATACAATCTTGCTAGTCACTTCTTCCTTTCTTATACTTGTAAAATACATTCAGGGTTAGCCGGGAGTAAACCTGTCAGATAATCCGGATATCCAGAGGCAGTCAAATGAGGCAGTCAATCAGAAGCTCTACTTTATAGCCCCCAATTTTACCCCTCATGATAGGTCACAAATGATGTCAACCCTACATGCCGGATTCGATAAAACCAGCTCACCAGATGTCTATAAAAACCCGGCTTTGGAACCTGATGTATTCAGACAGACAGAGACAACACAATACACACAATCTTGCTAGTCACTTCTTCTTTTCTTATCCTTGTAAGATACATTCAGGATTGGCCTGGAGTAAACCCGCCAATCCAACAAAACCCGCCAATCCGACAGACAGCGACATACAATATTGGAGTTTTTTACCACTAGCACAAAACAGGTGAAGTTCGAATCTATGGGTGGAAAATCCTTGTCATCTTGATCTCCTCCCTCTATCATTTCTAGCTGAGATTCCTGTCCCTTTTATATATGCGAATCCCATACAAATAATCGACTGTGATTCTTTCAATCTGTGTGTCAAATGGTATGCCTCATAATGTGTCATAATGGGTCATATGGTGTTGTGAATATAGCGTATTTTATGTCAAATAGATTCACGCGCTATATCCTTTCTTAGCGTAGCGGTAAAATATGGCCAACACCGGGCAGGGGATTAGGGCTACGGATAGACCTAGGCAGGTGTTCCGGGTAACCCAACTGATACATGTGTCAAACCCAACTTGGGCTGGGTTTTGGGCTCATGGGGGGTGTTCCGAGTTGGGTTCTGGGCTTTCATATAGAACCCAACTGGGTTTTGGGTAACCCAGTTGGGTAGACAAACCCATAGATCATGTGATATGCATTAATTATGTAGTCCCATCTTGTATTTATAGGTATTCAAACCGTATTACCTTATATCATTATATGTATTGTCAAAGAGTGGAAGAATAAGAATTTCAAGAATATCATTTTTAATTGCCCTTCTATTTCTTCCCTAACGACTAATAATGAAGGAACTGATCATCCTCACGCCTTGTACGCTTGCGATTTCGTCCTGAGATACGTGGTTGCGTGTCAGGTAAAGGAAGAACCACTTCATCATCAGATGAAATAGGCTCCTGGCACTCTTGCTCCCCATCAGATACCATACTCATTCGTCTCTTGCCCTGAGCATGCTTAGATAGCTGTTGAGTAGCCGGTTGGACTATACTAATCTCTAGGCTATTATCTTCTTCATTATCACTGATTGGCTTAAGAGTATCTTGAAGCTGTTGAGCATCTTTCTCTTCATCAAGTGCTTGCTGTTCCTCATTCAAAAGATATTGTTTTATAAGGGAAAGTTCCTTTTCTTCCACTTCAAACCTTGATGTACACATGAATAGCATTAGATCTTGGATTGTCGTAGAATTAAGTGAGCCTCGACGATAATGGCAGACATCTCGAGCAGAATTAAAAAGCCGCTCAACACCAGCGCCAGTGGCAGGTATTGAGAGTATATCACGTGCCATTTTTGCAAGAGCTGGAAATTTGTGTTCATGCTCTTTCCAGAACGTCCGCGGAGCAATTGGGACTGTTTCTATTAGAGGATATTAATTAGTAAAGTGTCGGCAGGAAAAATAATATTACTTACCACTCTCAAGGTACTGTATAGCCTCGTCACTACTCACTGATTGATTGAAATCAGGAGCAAAAAGCGCATCGATCTTTGATGTCTGAACACCCAAAGAAGGTATCTGTGGAGAGTCTTGTGTAACTGATAGGCGTTCCTTATATAGACCTGCATAGGTTTCAAAGCTTTTGCGATATTGATAACACAATTTAGGACCCCAATCCTTATTATTAAAGAACTGAAGCTTGTTTTGTGGTGCAAGGATTGTACCAATTGCAAACAGATCACCATGAACCTTATCTGTTTCTCTATAGTAGATAGATAGCTTCTCCTTTGCTGCATGTAGAGCACTAAGCATAAGCTTCTTCCAGGCTACTTTCTTTCGCTGAAGCCGATGAATTGATGCTTCAAGATGATTAAAAAGTTTATTATAAATACTGAAGATGACATAGAAGGTCACGTCTTTTGTTTGAGAAAGCGCGGTAGTGAATTTCAAGAATGGTTGAGTGATCTAAAGAAGATACTCAATCTGGCGCCATTCTTCTTGGTCAAGTATCAAGTGATCATGCCCATTTTGCGAGCAGAACAGATTAAAGATTGACTGTAGTCTCTTTGCTCTTCGCAGCATTAAGAAGGTGGAATTCCAGCGAGTCTTAACATCTTAGATTGGTATGAGCTTTGGCGTTTCAGTCTGGAGATTATAGAAGGCTTCACGACGTTGAGGGCTTGCATTAATAAAGATTGCAAGCGCTCTCATCTAATAGTGGAGCAATAATTAATATAATGCAAATGCTATGTTGTAAAGACTCACTTAAAGACTTACTTTATTAAGAGTATCAGCAATCTCTCGCTTTTGCTGTCTTGCTCGCAGTGACTGTGATCGGGCCTCTGACCAATTTATCTCTATTGTCTTATTCTTTGGATTAGCTTTCATCTGACCAAGAAGCTTCTGTAAACTAAGCTGGATTATATATATGATATAGGGAACATAGATAATTACAGTGTCAGTGCTGATTTAATTTAACTGGATCGAATCTTATATACTTTCCATTAATGTAACGTTATTTGCTGCATTATCTATTATAATAGAAAGCACACAATCTGTAATTTTATACTGCTAGAGTAGGTTAAAAAGAACAGCACTTAGGTTGGCACCAGAGTAAGATCTATAAAGCGGTTCAAAACTAAGCAAAATTTCTCGATAATTCCATTCGTTGTCAATAAAATATCCTATGATTGCCATAAACGCCTGTTGAAATAGAGATGTCCAGCAATCAAGGGCAATTGATAGCTTTGTACCAGATGGAAGCATATCAAGTATCCTTTGTTGCCGTATCTTAGTTGTGTCCTGTAACCGCCGTCAAATAGTTCGGGAGGAAGGGATATTAGGCTGTAAAGGAGCAAGTCGGGCGAATTCAATTAATTCTTGAAACTCAGAGTGTTCAATAAGTTGAAAAGGAAGCTTTGCCCTTGTAATAAAGGTAAGAAGCTTCTCCTCCCATACCTGCTGAGAGAAAACTGGTGTCGTTGTAAGGCGTTGCGGCTATCAACATTAGTTAATGTATAATAGAGGTTAGGATAGCTTACCGTGTCCTGTACAAGTGATATAATACCTTTCTGCTTTATATAATTGGCAGAGAGATTACAGCATTGCGATCCTTTTAGATGCCTTGCCATAGTTGATGTGCCATACTTATTATTATGTGGATGATCAAGGATACCACCACATTTCTTGCACATAAGCTTTGCTTTGCCATCACTGGCCTGGGCGACTTGATCAAAGCTATCCCACATGCTTGAGGAGCGCCTATTACTATCCTAACGTATTCTTTTCTTTACTCCATACTCTGTTCTAAGCCACTATTCAACAAATTCCGTCTTTGACATCGTAGTATAAAGCACGTAGGATTTCTTGCGATCAGGTCCGACGCGCTGGAGGGAGGAGGGCGGTGGTGGCGCTGGAGTTCGAAACGTAGAATAATTATTATCTGAGTTAAAGCTCTGTTGGCTATAAGAAAGATTGGATGTAAGATTATCTTATGGGATATTTGTGAAGGTGTCAATACTATCAGATCCATATAAAGATGGAGTGAAAGAGTCAGAGAATTGAGACATGGTAAAATATATGCTAGGGGTAAAAGCAAAGTAAGTAATAATTAACTTACAGAAATCTTCAAGTCTAGAAAATAAAATATTTAGATGATAGATGGGGGGCACATGATCACACCGGTTAGCTAGCAGCCAAATTGATCTATCATATTTTAACCCTCCTGCAGGTAGAATAGATGATGGTATAATTAGATAGTATCATCTAGATACACTGAGTTTTCTGGGCTACCTAATAGATCACCCTGAACATGTTCCGGAACGGGCCCATAATATCTAGAAAGCCCAGTCTCCTTTGATATTCTTCTAAGTTCGAGCTTTTCTATAGAATAACATCATCACTAGATATAGAAGATCCTTCTTCCTACCATCTCTTCTTCTTAGTTATCTTAGCCGTTAGCTTGGTAATAAACAATACTATCTTTCTCACTATCCATCCCTCCCAGTCTCCCTTAAGTGAACTGGCGTCTACCTCAGAGACGACCTAACATTTGAGTCCTACTATACTCTATAGTTTAAATATATTCCTATAGTGATAAAGAGTACGTTGACAGATATTGTGATAACGCTCAGACTTCTGCCATTTAAAAGGTAGCTATCTCAACGAAAAACTAAGCTTGGGAAAGAGAAGAAGGAAAAACAACTATATACGGCTCCTAGCAAGATTTTTATATATGCGCTCTGCTATTGTCGGGGTCCCAATCAGGAAACCATGAGAACAAAGAAATATCCTCGCCAGGGTTTAGGGCTCCGTCGAGGAGCTGAGGCGGCTGCTTAGTCAATTTAATGTCCGCGCCGTGATATTGCTCATAGATCTGAACAACTAGGCCTTCTTGTTTATTACTTAGGCATCTGCCCTTTTATTATCAGAATACTATTTAACCGCACGTTAAGTGACGAGTTCGCTCTGCCAGGCATCGGTTTACGACACTGGAACAGGTGTAAATAACAGTATTTTATTGAAGTTAGTCAGCAGAATTATGCATCTTGGCATGGCCTAGTTGGGAAAACTATACTAAAACGAAACAACCTGGGTAACCCAACTGGATAGCCCAGTTGGGTTCTGGGCTGGGCTTGGGCTCAGGGGGGGTGTTCCGGGTTTTACCTGGGCTGGGTTTTGGGCTCAAGGGGGGTGTTCCGGGTTGGGTTTTGCCGATGTCTAGCTACGGAACGGTGCCCTAGCGGTACCGTTTCTGGGAATAACCTCACACCAGCTGTCGGTGCCATATCCGGACAAGTGCTTCGCTTAGCAGGGCGTAAAGCCGTATATAAGGCCAAGCTGCTGCGAGAGCGAAGCTGTGCTTCCTTTTTCCTCCCCATGTTCAATATTCCGTCGAATAGCTCCCTAGATAGTTGTAATGACAATTCTTGGTTTGGCACCTTCACAAAGATGTCGTGATGGAAGACGCGCCAGTGACGACGGCCACTGCCCTTTCTAAGCGAGACCGGTTCTTCTAGGCTGCTGAAGAGTATATTCGAACAGTATCTAAGCTGTTATACTATTTTCAGTATTATGCTAATCCAAAATAAGCGGACAGCCGGCGTCTCAAGCACTACCCCTATCACCAAAATCTAGTGCGCCATTTCCGAGACTGGCATCTAGATGATCGTCAGTGTAATTTCTGCGGAGATTAGGCAGGAGAATTCCTCCAGGAGATGTATTAGAAGGTCTATATCTGTAATGCCTACCGCCTGCTTAAATATAGGTGACTCTTTCCAAATCCCGGCGTTACTTTTCTCCGTATTTCATAGCTGTCTGTTGTTCCTCCTCTATTAGCATTTTTAAAATATGCAACACTGCAGTTAAGCCCTAGAGTATAAATTGTTCCTTTGGCGATTTCTATGATTCTTGTTGATCCTCAATCTGCCAGCTTATCCCTGTACGTTAGTTCTGGCTTTAGCAATATCTGTTTCCGGCCTATAAGCATTGACATAACCCTAAGAAAACTATCAAAAATCTCTAGAATTACACTATCAAACACTATTTACTTTCATAAGCAACACATGTTGTGTGCTCTTTACTTAATCATATTTTCCCTGCCGTTTTCCCGCAATACAAAGCAATATGTCTGTCCAGCCATAATGATACTGAATCAGGGTAGCAGCCCTCACAACCCAGAGGTAATTGCATTTGCAATATTATTCAATAGCTCTCTGGGTCCGAGTACGCTTCTAGGGGCATCACCGGCCAGCCGATCTTCTCGATTTCAAGATTTGTCCTCCAAATACTGGCCATCCTGTCATGAGTGAACTGGCCTTGTCCGTACTGAAGCTCTCTCCATAGTTTTATTCGTAAGGAGAACCAGTCTGACCCGAAGTAGTTGTAGTTGAGCTCCGGCTCACCAGGAAAGACCGCTTCTTCTTCTTCTTCTTCCTCACTGGAATCTGCTTCTGAATCCTCCGACTCATCTAAAAACATCTGTTCATCATTAGATAAAGTAAGCATAACTGAATTATACTCCTCTGTATCCTCTAAAACACTCAGGGGAGTCTCGTCATTGCTGCGTATATTGACAATGTTCCTTTCTGATGTGTCGTTCATATTACCTCTTTCCATA
Source organism: Talaromyces marneffei (assembly GCF_009556855.1). Taxonomy (NCBI): domain Eukaryota; kingdom Fungi; phylum Ascomycota; class Eurotiomycetes; order Eurotiales; family Trichocomaceae; genus Talaromyces; species Talaromyces marneffei. The sequence continues at coordinate 32,335 of NC_072350.1, read as the reverse complement.
TCAATGCCGTATATGTCGGCGGGACAAGGCATCTCCCGGAGCTTTGGAAATATCCTGCGCCACTCTGCTACAATGGTAGAGAATATGTGCGGTTCCATTAAATGTTGTGGATTCTCAAAAAGTACCTCTCTGAAGTGCACAAGTTCTAGCTGTCGAAGCGGATCAACCATACGCATCTGCGCAATGGAGAGACACAACCAAGTCTCACACAGTCTAAGCACGGGGAGTCTTGGACAGTGGACCGCCAGATCTTGAATGTGTGCACCATCCATCCGAAACTTGAAATCAAGTTCAAGGAATTCCAGGTGGGGTAAGGAGCGCAAAAGGTCAGATAAGATGTTCAGTGGGCTCAATTGGTCCCTAGGACACCGGTGCAGTACGCGGAGCTTTTGTAAGAGCGGGCATCCATGCGCGATATCGAGAAGCCCTTCTATGTCATTGCGTTCCCGGAAATAGACGTCGATAACCCGTAGTTCCCGGCATTTTCCTATTTTTGATATAACATCACTGTTGAAGATGCGTGTACCAGATACAAATTCTTGGATGCTGAGGATTTGAAGCTCCTTGAAATCTGGAATTTGCTCCAGCCAGTGTTCATCTCCCATCCCAAGATACAACGCCTTTAGATTCGGCCATAGCTTGCTCTGTTTCCGTCTGGTCATCCTGATGACTGCTGAGCATGATGAGCCGGGAATGATCAGCACTAAAGCCTTGAGATTCTGCTGGCGTTGAAGGCAGATTAAAAGCTGGGATATCTCAATTGGAGTCATCTGATCTCTGCATCTCTCCTCGAAATGGAAAAAAATGCAAATTGCAGCTTTGGATCAAATGGAAAAGCAGCTTGTTGTCTCGACTGCTCTCTGATCTATATATTGTGAGAGCTTTGAGCTTTGAGAACTTATCCTGCAATAGTCAGTCATGATTTCTTTGATGGCAGCTCCTCTTTCCAGGTAAAGGGACAGAACTTACAGCAGGAGTAATCGGTTCCACAGACTTAGTAGAACTAGCCATCAAAATCTCACAGTAGAAATTATCAATAGCCAAATATTCAATAGTAGGAGATAGAAGAAGGTCAGAAATAGGTGACCAATCCTGGTCGATCTCAAAGGGAATTGTGAGACTAACAAGGCCGCTGCCTTGCGGTCGAAGGAGACGTTCAGCATCAAGGCGACGACGCAACGGACGAAGTTTCACCGAACAAGCGAGCCTATTCGTGTTTGGACGTGCAGCATCATCAATCGTAGGTGTCTCAGGAGCCAGCAGGAGATGCTTCACAAAGCTCATGTTTTGGGTGAAGCGCTCTCGCGATGCAACGAGAAGATAGTTCAGTGACTCAATGTCGGGCGTACGGTACCGCATGTCATTCATAGAGCCTTTATAGAGCCTTTTCAAAGCTATCAAATTCCACAGGCTATTCACACAGGCGCAATTCAAGAGATCTGGCACCATGCAAATATTGTCGACGACATATTCCACAATCTCTGGGAGAAGAAGGGGATTTGGTGTATTTCGAATGAGAGTAGCGGTCATTATGATTATAAAGAAAACGTGGTCAACAACCTTCCACGTTCATCTAATTCAAGAATATGTCGATACTCAAGTGGTAGAATAAATCTCTGTGAATGCTATCTAAGAGTAACAAAGAACTCTGCGTTTCAGAAGTGGGACAACCAAACATCATCCAAGCAAGCGCTTTGTTTAACCTAGCCCAGGTTGGCCCGTGAGTTGGTAACGTCTACGCACAGAATGATTGGTTAAATTATCAATGAGACGGCCAATAAGAAGAATACTGTAACCGCCGGGTGTCAGTCTGTGAGCATAGGATCGACTCAGCATTGGTTAGTATAATACTGCTCAGCGCTTAGCATTGATGTGTTCAGCCAATACTCTCTCACATTACAATTTAGCTGATTTTATGCGAGATGGGCACTTACAGATGGGTGGGTATATTTCCGCACCGCTTGACAGCATAATCATCCGCCGCAGCATCCCACACCCAGCTTCGTGAAGTGGGACTAAGCATGCGACTTTTGTCAGTCCCTACTAATCCCAAAAGAACTAAAAAGAAAAGTTGTATTACGTTCAGAACAGCCTTCAGTGATTCATTAAGTCAGTTGCTCGGTGAGCGGACAACCACATATTGATAAGCGATGGCGCTGGAGAAAACAGGCATAGAAAACTTCACAGGTTGACTTGTATACAGCAAAAGTAAGCAGTGCTATCATCTCAGTAGTCTTTGGTTAGAACTATGCTTCCACGAAATTTGGATAAAAGTCTAAACAGAATCGAATTGGCTTCTTGCACTCAGGATAAGGGCAAGGATATCCGAACCCCAAACCCTTGGACTCGATATCCTCTAGTCAAGTCTGACATAGAGTGTGGCCACATCCTAGAAATTTCCAGCTTTCGTTGAACGTTTGATGACATAGAGCACACTTCAAAATATTGCGCCGCTTCTATTCATCAATCTGTCGCCGTAAGTATTAGATCTGAAGCTGCAACTGTTTCTTGTCCTTCTGTAACTGTTCCTTGTCCTTCTGCAACTGTTCCTTGTCCTTCTGCAACTGTTCCTTGCCCTTCCTCAATTGATGGCTCTCTTGGTTCAATCGTTTGTTCTCCTGTTCCAAGGCCTCATATGGTTCCGTGACCTCCTTCACAAATCGCTTCTATTGATTGTTAGCCAGGTCTAAAAAAAAGAGCCAGGAACTACTTACAATTCTAGATTGAAAATCTACCACATTGGAATCTTCTCTTTTCCGTTTGCCGACGGTCGGTGCCGAAATTGCTTGCTCTATTGTATCTTGGTAATCTCGATAAGCATAATCAGGGCGACCCCTACGTCGACGTCGTGGGCGTGTATGATGATTCTCCTCATCGTCACTGATTTCGATGACTGGTGAAGGTGAACCTGCTGCTTCGCCAACCTCTTCACCTGACGGCACTCGTTCCCTAGGTAACTGCCGCGGAGATGAATCCTCATCGAAGGGAATGGTGGATGGAGGGGATGCAGGAGATTCGAGTAATATATCAGTGGGAGCTTCTGTCGCGATCTCTTCTTCTACTCCATATATGAAACCTAGGGCATGTCAGTTAACAATCTGAGCTGGTGTAGGTGGTTACCGTGTCGCCATTTCGATAGACGTGTTAGGTGTTGGTGAAAGAATTTCCGGATGACCGAGTGACCTTACGGTGGGAAGTCGGCACTCTTTATACCTGGGCTAAGTGATCCGACTCTCCTAATTCACGGCAATCTGGTGTATGAAAGTGGAGTGGAGATGACCAGCCTATTATACAAAACCTATCCTCCTGAGTCCAATCAGGTATGAAAGGCGGCCACCAACCATACCGAATCACAGCGTAGTATAACCCTAAAATAGAGCATTTGCCATTGACCAGTCGAGCTTCGGTTTATCCCAATCGAGCATGGGGGTGTATCATGCGTAGCGCTGCCAACAGCACCAACTCTTCGTTTCGTAGTCGGCACTAGCTATCCTGAAGCGGAAATACTCACGGTAAATGAAAGATAGTTGGACAACCATCATCTCAGGCGCTAGGGTCAATTCCTCATACCGTGTATACCTAACAGAGAGTTTCATCGGACGAGAGGAAGACTCTAAGGTGGAGTTCTTCGGGAGGACACTGCTGGAAAGCTCACTTCATGTAGGATTCGTAGTCCAGGAGCAACCCGACTTTTTTCTGGATACCATTGTGGCTGATTCCGACATCAATGATTAGGCACGTACAGTCCTGAATGTGTCTTGGATAGGCAGAATTTGCTTCCAAGTGGTCCTCGAATTCTTGAACGAGCAGCCCCTATGCTCAAGTGTACTGAGAGAGCCTGCCGGTCTGCCTCGCCGTGTGCTTCCGTCTAGTCATGATTGGTAGTAGTATCGCAGACACGGTTTGGTTTTCGACCTCCCAGGATGCCAGACTAGTTGGTGGTCTGAGTTATAAAGGCCCCCGTCCGCACTCTTGGTCTGCTTTCTTTCCCACTGACGCACATGCCGCAAGCAAAAAGTTCATAGACACTATTAGTCAAATGATTCACTTGACGAGATTATTACTTTGGGTGGAGGCTGGGCCCTTTTCTTTCCAGGTGAGGTTCTCAAGTGTTCTGCCCGCATGTTGGCTCGGAGAAAGTGTTCCGGCTTCACAACCTCTTGAAGTAGAAGTTACTCATTCTTCTAATTATATACATCATATATTGCACAGACTCACATCCCTATCACGGCAGCAAAGCCACCGGGGTTCAACAACCCGATTGACGTGCTGGCGCGGCGCTTGCTCTAGCTTTCGTGCCGAACGTTAATCGCACCACACACGTTATGTCCTTCAAGTCCTGAAAGATTCAACGACAACGCCATCGTGTCACGTTGAGGTTATACTCTAATCCAGTTTACCCCGTGGTGCGCATCGTTGGCATGACTGAATCTACGCGTATAGTACAGCGCCTTGCAAGTGCAGCTTTATATAGTACATCAGTTGCAACTCTTCGACTCTTTCTCAGCGCCACTCCCGCAATCTAAATCATAATAGGTTTAGCTCATTATTTCGGTAATTTACCTAGAGTATTGAACGTAACTATACCAAAATCAGGATTGCTTTCTGTTCCATAAAAACATAGATTTGCAGCAAAATATGGTACTGTTACGTATTATACGCACCATAAATACTTGAGAAATAAAGTGGGAACGTGTAACGTATCGTATTCTGTGTGTCTTGTGTGTCTATCTGAAGGGAAACTATTGGACATAGGTTGCCATACATAATTATGTGTAAGACTGTGGACGCTAATTTAGTAAGGAGTTCTCTTGGCAAATCCTTGTGATGAGGACCGGTTGATATCCAATGAGAGCAGCCGATTGGATTTATGCGCTGCAACAACCGCATCCGGGATAGCTGTAAAATATCGTCTGTCATCTACCATCTACCATCTACCACAAGTGGCAGGTCAGGTAGATGTGACACTAAACACCTCAACTTCTTTATGAGCTCTATAATCTATTCATTTCCAGAAATCAGTTTTTACGAATGGATGATTACTATCCTATGAATTAAAGGGAGTCTGCATTATCAAAGAATACTGTGGGCTCACTGATACAAGCTATCATCCGACGCCAAGACACCTTGAGTGGGAATACTGTATCTACTTTGAGTGAGAGCTAGTGAGAAATAAAGTGGGAACGTGTAACGTATCGTATTCTGTGTGTCTTGTGTGTCTATCTGAAGGGAAACTATTGGACATAGGTTGCCATACATAATTATGTGCAAGACTGTGGACGCTAATTTAGTAAGCAGTTCTCTTGGCAAATCCTTGTGATGAGGACCGGTTGATATCCAATGAGAGCAGCCGATTGGATTTATGCGCTGCAACAACCGCATCCGGGATAGCTGTAAAATATCGTCTGTCAGCTAGGCGTAGATGACTTGCACACGACAGAACCGGCGAGAGACCAGGAGGAAGAATTGAGGAGACCGGAACTCTTCGGAAAGCAACAGGAGGTAGAATACGTGATAGTTAGCACTCGACTCAGCTCTAGGAGCCGAGCCGGTGATGGCGGACGCGATGGTGGAGGAGCCGACAACGACGCGTTCGGGACGCGTAGTTACACCCTCAACAAGGGTCCGAGAGGCCTCGGGCAGCGACATTATCAGCGCGGTCAGAACGTCCAAGAAATCAATGACCCAAGTGGAATTAACAGCGGTAAAGAAAGCTGCTGGCCTTATTGAGGAGAAACAGAGCGGCAAAGACGGAAATAGGGATATGCTTAAAAAGATAGGCCAATACCTGGAAAGCACCTATCAAGAGGTCAAAGGATTCAAAGAAATTATTATTGAACAAGGAAAAATGATTAAGGAGCAGTCCGAGATGATTCGAGCACAGAGCAGTACAATCCAAGCACTGCAGACCCAAGTGGAAGCAATTGAAAGCCAATCTATAGAAGAGTGCAAGCAACTCTGGGAGCAGCTGAACACTATCGCAAGTGCTCCAGCTAAGGCAACATACGCAACGGTAGTTGACAGACAATCCGGTCATCAACAGGATACAGAGGTTGTGCCCCTAGCCCAGCCTATATTAGCTAACACGCTATTCTGCACAATCGACACGTCTCGGGTCGGGGAAGAAGACAAAGCGAGAACCCAGATAGCCAATATCAGACAACAGATTGAGAAGGAGATGCGTGGGAATAAGGAAACACAAAACTGGTGTTGTGCAGCAATAGTTAAGGACCCTAAAAATACAGACCGGATCAAAGTAATTTGCAGAGACGAAGAGGAGATCCAACAGGTTAAAGAAGCCGCCCAAAAGGTTAATATACCAGGAATAAGAGTCCTACGAGACTAGCTATACCCAGTCAAAATCGACAATGCTAACCGGACAGCAGTCCTGGATGCGGATAGAAACATCCTCCCAGGGGCAGCCGAGGTACTAGGAAAAGAGAATAAGGTCAGTATTGCTAAGATCTCTTGGCTCAGCAAGAAAGACTCCAACAAAGCGTACGGATCAATGGTGGTGTATATCACAAAAGGGACAGATGCCAAACGTTTGATAGACGGCAACTACTTCGATATAGCAGGAGAATCCGCGTACACTTAAATCTTTGAACCACGGATGGGACCGGTTCAATGCTTCAACTGTCAGGAGATGGGGCATAAAGCCTATTCTTATAAAAAGACCCAGACCTGCACTAAATGTGCAGTTAAGGGACATCACCACAGCACCTGCCAGGCTGCAATTCTGAAATGCGTTCCATGTGGAGGACCACACGAATCGTTTAGCAAAAACTGTTGAGTACGCCTTATACAGTCTCATGCATAAATCACTTCGCATACTACAACTTAATATAGGTAAAAGGGACACGATACAGCAAAGCTTAATGAACGACAATAAAATTAGAGATTACAGAGTAATAGCAATATCCGAGCTATATACGCGGATGATTAAGAACACGATGCTAACGAGCCTAATAGGACACAGCTACTGGACAAAGATAATACCTATAGAAAGACACGAAGGAAGATGGCCAATCCGGAGTATGCTATGGATTCGGAGTGACATAGAGGCAGAACAAATCCCGGTGGCATCACCAGATCTGACGGCCGCGATACTACAACTACCAGACCGGACAGTGTTAGTGGTCTCAGTCTATATAGAGGGAAATAATAAGGAAGCATTGATATCTACAACTAGGCTATTACATAACCTAGTGGTAGATATCCGCGGTAGAGATGGAACACGAACAGACGTTTTAATTATGGGAGACTTCAACCGGCACGATCAACTCTGGGGTGGAAACCAAATATCCCCAGCGAGACAAGGAGAGGCAGAAGTGCTAGTGGATTATATGACGGAGCACTCTCTCCAAAGTCTCCTACCGAGAGGCACAAAAACATGGCATTCAGGGGATTTAGAAACAACGATCGACTTAGTCCTAGCATTAACGGAGTTGGCAGAAGAGATAGTTAAATATGGGATACATTATACAAACCATGGATCCGACCATCAAGCTATTGAGACAGAGTTTGACATATCGGTTCCAGATCGACCTATTACCGAGAGACTACTCTGGAAGAACGCGCCTTGGGCAGAAATCAGAGCGAGGGTCACTACCAGCTTGCAGGCGGTTTCTATAGACGGTTCAGTCTAGCAGCAGATAGATCACCTCATGACAGCGGTCACAGAAGCGGTCTTAAAACTTACACCGAAAGCAAAGCCCTCACCTTACGCTAAACGATGGTGGACGGCAGATCTGACACAGCTTCGCTATATATACACCTACTAGAGGAATCAGGCCAGATCGCGGCGTAGAGCGGGGTGTGCAATCCCCGATCTTGAACAACAGGCACATGAAGCAGTAAAAGAGTATCATAATGCAATCAGGAAACAGAAGAAAGCGCACTGGGAGGATTTCCTTGCCGATGATACTAATATATAGCAAGCCACTAAATATCTAAAACTAGGGGGCAGCTCATTCAGCGACAAAATACCACCATTAACAAAGCCAGATGGGTCTACTACTAAAGGCAAAATAGAACAGGCTGAAGAGCTGCTGGCTATATTCTTCCCACCTCTACCAGCAACGATTAAAGACAAGGGAACCCAGCCACAAAGGGAGCCGATATATATGCCTGATCTCACTATGGAGGAGATTGAACGGAAAGTCTTCGAAGCTAAGCCATAGAAAGCAGCCGGAGAGGATGGCCTCCTAGCAATGGTGTGGAGACAGCTCTAGCTAGTAGTCAGAGAAAGAGTATTCTATATCTTTCAGATATCACTTCAAGATAGCGAGCTCCCTTCCCAGTGGAGAAATGCCAAGATTATACCGCTGAAGAAGCCGGCGAAGGATAACTACTCATTAGCTAAGTTATGGAGACCCATATCATTGCTCTCCACGCTAGGCAAAATCCTAGAAGCGGTTATTGCAGAGAGGATATCCTATGCAGTCGAAACCTTAGGTCTGTTGCCCACAAATCACTTTGGAGCAAGAAAGAGGCGATCTGCAGAACAGGCACTTCTATTCCTTCAAGAAGAAATCTATAAGGCTTGGAGAAATAGAAAGGTACTTAGCTTGGTCAGCTTTGATGTCCAAGGGGCATATAATGGGGTCTTTAAAGAGAGACTACTGCAGAGACTCAAGGCAAGAGGAATACCCGACAAAATAGTTCAATAGATTGATGCTTTCTGCTTAAAACGCACAGCAATTATCTTGGTTAATAGATTTCTAAGCGAACAACGGGAACTACCACAGGCAGGCTTACCACAAGGATCACCACTGTCCCCAATACTGTTCCTCTTCTTTAATACGGATCTAGTGCAACACAAGATAAACGCGGCAGGAGGATCTATTACATTTGTGGACGATTACACAGCCTGGGTAATAGGCCCGACTGCCGAATCAAACCAACCGGGTATCCAGGCGATAATTGATAGAGCTCTAGACTGGGAGAGAAGGAGTGGAGCTACATTTGAAAGTGAAAAGACAGCCATTGTGCACTTCACCCGGAACACAGATCGATCGAGCAGTACGCCATTCACAATCAGAGGGAAAATGGTCAAACCAAAGGATAGTGCAAAGATCCTAGGGGTCGTGATGGACTCCCAACTACGCTTCGAGAAACACATTGCCAATGCAGCTATTAAAGGACTCACAGCCGCGATGGCGCTAAGAAGACTGAAAATGATATCCCCACGAATAGTAAGATAATTATTTAGAGCAACAGTGGCACTAGTGGCAGATTATACCTCTAGTGTCTGGATACATGCCTGTAGAGTAAAAAGAATATAGTATTTAAATAGAATACAGAAATATAGAGCCATCGCAGTTACAGGAGCCTTCTAGACTATAGCAACAGCAGTGGCTGAGGCAGAAGCAGGCATTTAGCCATTCTATCACCGACATATAGAGAAAGCTACGAAACTGTGGATCGATATTCAGATACTACCCAAATCAAACCCCCTGGTCAGATTGAGAACCATGTCAACCCGGAGGTTCAAGTCTCCGCTGCAGAAGATATCTTAAGCACTAGATGCAACAGTAATAGAGTAGATCGAGACCATATAGGCATTTATAGTGTCACCATGGATAGGCCGGATACGAACGACATATAAAACGGATGGAGATAAAGCCATTGACATCGCTGGCAAAGCAATAGGCATTCTAATCGCGACAAGTGCATCTGCCAGATCCGGAATGGTGGGTATGGGAGGCTATATAAGAGACACCCAAGCAGACAACAACGGGACCGATATATCTAGATACTCCATCACTCTAGGCAAACGGACGGAGCAAAATCCCTACACAGCCGAGCTAGAAGCGATAGCGGTCGCTCTAGAACGTATCCCACCGGAGACATGCCAGAGATGGATATCTATCCTTAGTAGCAACAGATCCGCACTATCAGCAATCAGTCAACCCCGTCAACAATCGGGCCAACTGACCATCCGGCGGATCTATAGACTAATTCAGTTCTTACAGCAGCGAGGTAACGCGGTTAATGCAATTTGGATCCTAGGGCATGCAGACATCGACTTGCAGCGGCAAGCAAAAGCAGAAGCACGAAAATCGACAGGAACAGAACGCCTACCAGAAAAACAACCATTCCACGCTAAATCAACTACTATTAGGCTCGCCCTGGCGGTACGGAAACGAGAATGGACTCTCCCAGAGGAGGTCGGAAAATACTCAAAGGCCCTGGATATAGCTCTTCCAGGAAAACATACAAGGAACTTATACGATGGACTGAATCGGAAAGAGGCAAAGACCCTAGCCCAGCTTCGAACAGGAATGACAAGGCTCAATAGCTATCTGAACAGAATAGGCGCAGCACACTCAAACCTCTGTGTCTGCGGTCAAGCAAGCGAGACAGTGGAACACTTTTTATTCCGCTGCACCAAATGGACAGCGATGAGAGAAGGCATGAACCAATGCACAGAGTCAAAACGAGGAAATCTGTCCTTCTTCCTGGGCGGAAAGACACGGTCAGATTCGGATCAATGGCAACCAGACATGAAGGTCGTCCACGCAGCAATCAAGTTTGCGATTACAACAGGAAGACTGGAACCGGAACCGGAATCCGAATCTGAATCCCAATCAACACAGTGAAAAGGGAAGCAATCCATCCCTTTACCCCCTCCCAGGTAGATCTTGCTGCAGCCGCCAAAGATGGGACGTTGCACACTTGGAGAAAATAACCTTTAAGAGTATCTACTAGCCAGCACCAAGGGAGCCCTTAAAATACTAACCGAAGAACCCAAACACCAAGCAGACATGGTATGAGAACAAAAATAGGGGCTATCACGAGTTCAAGGCGAGTCTATGAGAAGGATTATGTAATTAGCGCACTAGTGCCCTCTAGGGTTAGCCCCCCCCGGGCGTAATAAACATCATTCATTCACTGAGATATTGTGAGCCTCTAGGGCTCTAATAGTGGCCTCCAGGGACCCATTTGCTGTAACAAGGAATTCAACTTGGCTCTCCAATGCCCTAATCCTCTTTTCTTGCTCCCCGGAGCGTTCCTCGAAGCGCCTAGTGAGCTCCGAACAGTACACCCGTATAGAGAAGGGGACGTTAGCCTGGTCTTCCTCATCCCCTAGGATAGGGCGAGCTCGTTTATAGGGGTTGCTCCCTATCTGCTTTGAGCCAGCGGCCCCGATAGGTTCATTACTGGATGCCCGCATGGCCCCTGTAAGCCCTGAGATTAGGCTCCTCTCTAGGCCTGTGCTGGCGTTGCCAGGTGCCAATTGCTCCTGTAGCGAGCCCTGGAGTGCCTCAGCTGGATGCTACTCTGTTGCTACTGAGCCTCCCCAACCACTGCTCGGCTTTGGGAACACTAACGGTAGCTCTGGGGCCTGACTTTCCTGCGTTTGGGGTGGGTGGCCACTAACGACCCCCATCCCATCCTCCGTGGAATTGGGGACTCCTGCGGCCTCTGAGGCACCTTTGGGAGTCTCCATGGGGGTTTCTCGGTGTCGAGAAGCCTATAAGACCATCTAGAACGTGTAAAAAGCGCTGTTTTTCAAAAAGTGCCAAAACTGGTGTTCCGGCCGGTCCTGATCCTGTATAAAACTACCCTCTAGATATTCCTTTATCTAACAAGCCGTTAGGGTCTTCTCTTTTCTACTGGATGTCTCGTAGGATACAGACCGTACGAGAGCTTTGGGAGGAGTGGCATGTTGGTATTCATGGCAATCTATCTATCGAGTCGCTCGAGAACTCGTACGGATGTCGTTGGAGATTAGATAACAAGGAATGTGTCTTCTTCAGCCGTAGGATTGTCATCATTGACTGGATACAAGCTCGAGTCTCTAAAGGCATTCTTTTAGCTGACGTAATACCTAGACGAGGTTGAACTCATACAAAGAATCTCACAGAGGACGCTGTATCAACTGCAGGTATTATTAAAAAAAGGTGTATAACACTCACCAGGGCTAGAGTCAAATGCGAATGGGGTTATATTTAAAATCTTTGCTCATATAAAAGAGAGATAGCCTAATATATAAGTTAATTACTGTAGTTATTGAGTTCGTTAATTAACTAATTAACTAGTTAGTTAAACATCCCAGTTCTCTTAGGCTTACGTAAGAATGTTTATGAGCGGCAGAAAATATGTACGCTAGGTAAACTGGTACGAGATCTGACCTGTATGTAATTCTGGATATTTTCACCTTGGCGTTTCTCAGCCGGATTTAGTATGGTGTCTCGGACATGTCGGTAAGAAATCTGACCCCCATATATCCGCTAGTTAGACACCCCATCCCCCTACGTTTCTGGGGGATAGTCATTATAATATACAGAATCCGTGCTATAAGCAGACTCACCTTGTAAGGGCAGTTGGACCGCCCCTGCTCACTGTCCTATGCTTAGTGATACGGGATACAGCTAAACCAATAGTATGTATCTATCTACACCACTGTATACATGATGGTGTAGAGAGCAGGCCGGCACAACAGAGGACCCGAGCCGTGATCCGCCATATCTATGGAGGTGCAGACCACCATTACGATACCAAAGTGGGCCTTCCCTTTCTTGTGATAGTATCCTTTAGCGTCATGCAGGTTGATTCGTAACAAATGTGTACGACCTTCCATATTAGGCATAGCTTTATTTTCTGGCACTAGCCCTACTGTCCGAGTGGGGAAAGACGGGTAATAGTAGAAGTTTTCCCCGACTTGTTTTCCACGGCTACTGAATAGTGAATACCCCTAGTGGTGATCTATCTCATTGTTGAATGTGAGGGATCCGAAGCTTTAGATTACCGGCCGCATTTGCCATCCCCTGCCATACTAATTCCAGCACCGAAAGGTTTGGTAATCACTTCTTAGGAGAAGTGGATAGTTTTTTGTAACTGGTATGGTAACCGGCCAATCATCCGGCCCTAGATACCTAGGATATTTTAGGGGTAGGAAAACCGGGTTATCCGGGTGCGGGCCTGTAACCCGGCTTGTAACTTGAGGTTGGATAGCGGTTATTCGTGGCGGCTATTCTAAGCTGTCTCAAACCTCGTGGTTAGGGACTTTTGTATGGTCTAACCCAATCACAACGTCTACGACACAACTGGGTGATTCGTAGGCCGGATCCAGCCCCGTGACGTGGCGGCTATTCGTGGCGGCTATTCTAAACTGTCTCAAGCGTGTTTAGAACTTTAGATACTAGGCTAATAAACCAACATAGTTATCAGTGCTTGTAGATGATACTACTCAGCAATAGTATGGTATAATAGTCGCAAGACAGATATAAAAGGGGGCCGATGTCCCTCCAGTCTTCCTAATCATAGCAGTAATTAGACCGCAGTTGCCGTTGTTGTCTATCCATAATTTCAAACAAAATGCATGCGTCATTCATAATCCTCGCTGTTATTACCAGCCTTTCTTCGTCGGCCTCTGCTATTGGCCGCGTACTTGTCTTTAATAACTGCTCTTTCGATGTCTGGCCCTGGAGTCTTGATACTATTGGCGAAAACGGCATTCTTAGCCGTCTTCGTCCAGAGGAGCAGCAAGCTTTCCCGATGAACCCTCAACCTGGTGGTTCGTCCGTAAGTGTCGCCGTTAGCCCAGGTGCTCTCTCAAGCGGTGCAGCTCGAACCATCTTTGGCTACCAATTAACCGAAACCGGAGTATATTACAGTCTTTGCAATCAGTTTGGAGACTCCTTTCGCCCTTTCCCAGTCTCGGTCCACCCTCTTGATGGTAAGGGTTTTCGTTGCATCCCATTTGAATGGCCTGATGGTACGAATCCAGGTGGCCAAGCGCCGGTTCTAACATGCCCAACTGAAACGAGGATCCGTGTTACTCTTTGTGGTGGCCTGTGATTATTTTTTTATATTAGTGGTTAACATATCAACTAGACCTTGACAATGCCCATGGAACCTTGTCCATGGGAATTTCCCATGCCCGTCCATGGGACTAAAATTCAGAAATTTTGGTCCCAATGGGCGGGACTAGAATTGCTATGGAAGTTCCATTGGGAATTGGGACTTCCCAATGGGACTGTAAACAGTGCAAACATAGGACTTGCACAAATTATGCAAAAGTCATGATTCTTAGCTGTATTTTTCGGTATTCTGATTTCACTCAAAGTTCGAATTTATGAAGCTATTTGGCCTAACTTCTACGAGATATTCAAAGGAGCCTACTTGAACAGATCTATAAGTAATCGTATACTTAAGATTAAACAGTTAATTCAAGATGATAGAGTAAAACTAAATATATATTCTATTAGAGTAATAGCTTCGCTCAGGTCACTTAGTATGCTCCGTGTGTACTCCGTGTACTCAGTGCGCTCACGACTTAATATGCTCAGTATAACATCCTAGGTGCGGAAGCATGATATCTCAACATAGCCATTGATGACACATACTAGTAATAATCATATTCCTCATCTTCTCGTCGATGTTACGGGCTAGTCCCGCTTAATGCGCACTGTAAGGGCATATTAAAATAGAAAACATAACATGAAGAAAAGAAGGAAAGAAAACAACAAGATTCTCAGCTCGTACATGCAGTTCATATAGGGATAAGGAGCTCGCTGGTTCGGTCAATTCCTCCGTACGTTCAGCACCGTCTCGGTGCTTGTGAGGGAACTTCGTGTGCCATTCCCGTATGTTCGGGGCTTGCTCGGTAACGTTGGTACGGCCCTGGGAATAGTATCCCGGATGCATTTCCCAAGGGTGTTATCCTTAGGTGTCATGCTCAGCGCCTGTCCGGTACTCGGGAATATCTTCACGTGTCGCACGTTCTCGGTGAGGGCTTGACTGCCCGAACCTATTTCATATGAGGTCAGCTCATAACATTACCCCCCTCCCCCTTCGCGGCTTCCCAACTATCCAACGCAATGGTGTCCTCTAGGTTCCGCGCTGGCACCCACTGTCGTTCCGCATACCCCAGCCACTTGACCAGATATTGTCGCGAATACCCTCGTCCTCGCTTGACAGAGCGCTCTGCTTCAATCCGTTCGACAACCCATTCTTCTTCACCATCGATCAATACGCCTGGAGGCTGGTAATCTGCTAATTCCTGAGACGGGAAGGGATTTTGCGAAGCAGGCCGTAGTAGCGAAGTGTGGAAGACATCGTGTATTTGTCCCCCTACATCCAGCCGGTATGCGTGGGTTCCAACTTTCTCCAGGACTGTGTATTTAGCATGTCGATCATCAAGCTTTTTGGAGGGTCTATTGGTGCGGATATTGCGTAGATTGAGCCAGACTTTGTCCCCGATTCTGTAGTCGTAGGCGGCGTCTCGGTGCCGGTTCGCAGATTCCTCCATGCGTTGTTGTGTGGCTGCTAATTCAGTCTGGGCCAACTCTGTAGCCTGTGCTAGTTTCTCGACAATCCCTTTTGCGATCTCACGTTCTTTGCGTCGTGTCGTGGGTTCGTGGGTTGTTTCTCGTAGGTCAATTACTTCGAGATCATAACCATATTCCAGGAAGAAGGCGCTCATGCCTGTTGATGTCGATATCCGGTTATTAATAGCAAGTTCAGCTATAGGCAGGAGGTCTTTCCAATCCGTCTGAAAATAGTTACAGTGTTTCCGTAGATAATCCTCAATAACAGCATTCATTCTTTCAGTTTGTCCATCAGTTTGCGGGTGCCAGGCTGTTGATAAATGTCGGTCTATTTTCATGCTTCGGCATATATATCCCCATATTTCACTCACGAACTGTGTGCCTCGGTCAGAGATGATGCCGTTTGGGAACCCATGGCGCGATATGAAGTACTTGATGAATTTCCGGGCTACTGTTTCAGCGGAGAGGTTTTTAAGGGGATTAAGATAACACCTTTACAGAGCCGATCCACGATAACCATAAGGTTCGTATATCCACCACATTCAGGGAGCTTGTCGATAAAATCAGTGCTTATTTGACGCCATTTCCTTTCAGGGATTGGTAGTGGCTTTAATAATCCTTGTCGCCGTTCTCTCCAGATGGTGTTCGCGCCACATTTGTCGCAGTTACTCGTGAACCGTCGGACATCCTGGTGTATATGAGGCCAGAAGAATGCTCGTCCTACTATAGCACTTGTCCCGTTATGTCCTGGGTGTCCTGAGAGTAGTGAGTCGTGGCTTTGCTGTATGATCTTAGTTCGTAGCGGCTCATATTCAGGGACCCATCGTCGGCCTCGATGGTAAAGCCGTCCTTGTTCGTCGGTCTTGCAATCGGATATAGTAACTTTAAGGCCTAGTTCTCTAGGGAATGTTCGTAGCTTATCAGATACAGCACGGCGTATGCGGTCATATATCTTATCCTGTGCCTCTGCTTGTTGCCAGAGGGTATCTAGCTTTGGGATAGCTTCTCTCAGAACCTCAACAGGGCAGGCTTGTATATTTAGTGGTATAAGGATCCGGTCTCGATAAGTAAGACGGTCATCATTATAGTCCTGTGGCATATCCTGTGGTCTTCGGGAGAGGGCGTCAGGTTGGAAGGCTTGTGCGCCTGGGCGATAAACAAGTTCATATTGGAATCGGGAAAGGAGTATTTGCCAGCGCATCTGTCGTTCACTTAGCCTTCGGATTGTATTGAAGTAGCGTAGGTTCTTATAGTCAGTCACCACCGTGAAGGAGCCGTCCAGGGACATTAGTTCAGCTTCCCATTGCTTCATGCAGTCAATAATAGCAAGTAGCTCTTTATCATGGATCTTATAGTTACATTCCACTGGGTTCAGCTTCCGTGAGTAGTAGGCGCAGGTTCGGAGCCGTCCTTCGTTGTCATATTGGGAAAGCGTTCCTCCATTGGCGTATCCTGAAGAATCAGTCTCCACTATTGTTTTCCGCGTAGGGTCAAAGGCGACTAGAGCAGGCTCAGTGATAAAAAGGCTTTTTAGATCTTTAAAGGCTTTGTCAGATTGGTCATTCCATGTAAAGAGAGTACCACGGTGTGTGAGGTTAGTCAACGGTCGGACTATCTCAGAGTAGTTTCGGATGAACTGTCGGTAAAAGTTGGCGAACCCTAGGAACTGTCGGACTTCTCTTATATTAGTAGGGGCCTGCCATTCCTGTATTACTTTCACCTTAGCGGGGTCCATGCGTATTCCTTTCTCTGCTTCTATCCAAAATATCTGATTGTATGCAAGTAGGATACAATCAGGGTTCGGGTTAGGGTTATTTTTTCACTAACAAAAATCTGGGGTTAGCACGTAGGATACAATCACCGAAAAACGTAGGATACAATCAACTTTTTACGACCAATCCGCATGAAACTTTCATCAACTATTATTTACCCATTTATCTCCACACGCTGAAGTTTTCACCATGATCGACCATGTTAATATCCTGTAGAAGTATAGCAAAGTTAATGAGTTTTACCGGTAAGATCGTTTTGTTGGGGTGCATCGGAAGCTAACTAGCTGTTCAAATAAGATGTGGTCTGTGCGTAGCTAGATAGAGACAGTGTTTATTTTGTTATACATTCCATAGATTATTCAATATATTTCCATTCACTTCCACCATTTGACTCCATCGTTCAAATTTAGGTATTATATATCACCACCAACGATAGCATAATGAACACCATTCCATTCCAGAATACATATTTTGCACGACTGGTGGATTTCCCCGTTGTGGTATGCCGTGAATGCCAGTATGGTGTC
The DNA here is from genome assembly GCF_009556855.1 of Talaromyces marneffei. Taxonomy (NCBI): domain Eukaryota; kingdom Fungi; phylum Ascomycota; class Eurotiomycetes; order Eurotiales; family Trichocomaceae; genus Talaromyces; species Talaromyces marneffei. The sequence goes on along the minus strand of NC_072350.1, from coordinate 14,755 downwards.
TGGCCAAGTCAGATTGAAGGCCATTTGCAGCGTGCCCATAGTTATATATCACCTGCCGTGCGGATCCAGCTTGGTGATGAGGTTCGTAGCTGGCCCGATCTCGCCATTGATCCCATCGAGTTGGAGATTCCCCCCACTCGGACACACGTCATTCCCCAGCTCGTTGGTCCATTAGACGGCTGGCAGTGCCAGTTATCACCCGAGTCATGTTGGTATGTGTGTCCAAGTATAGACACCATGCGGCAACATTGGCTCAAGCAGCACGGTTGGAGCCGGACCGCCCACAAAGGCCAACCTACCCAATCTACCATGCAGACCATCCTGGCACGGCAGGAACAGGCATGTCGACAGGTTCGATGCCAGCGAATCTTCCCCCGGAAGATGGGGTCCCAGTATTTCGCTATTATTGATGACAAAGAGGACTCCCATCCCATTCCCACCGCATCCAGATCCACGATTTGGGAACAAGCCAGCCGGCAGTATGCCGAGTACGAGAAGCAAGCTGCTGAGCGGATCCAGCAAGGCCATATCGATGAGGCCAATCCATGGCTCCGTCGGACCGGCTGGGTGCTATATTTACACCCATTTTCCAGCACCCAGTTGTTGGAATATATCGACATGCCCGCTATAGATGACCAAATAGATCAATCCCCCATTGCCGATCCCAATGAACGTGCCATCCAGGCTATATGGATAGCCATGGGCCAGGTGGGACAGATCAGCCAGCAGTCCGTCATCCACACTGGCGTGTTTGTGCGCATGGAAGCCATCCGGACAGAACAACATCAAACCCGGTATCAGCCACTGGAGGCATATCAGGATCTGGAGACGATACCAGAGCGCATTCGTCCATGGCAGCAGATATTGATGTTTTTTTGGCGGACACAGCAATGTGCATCCGACAAGAGACATCCCCCATATCGATTCACCCAACGACAACACGCCGCGTGGAATCGACTGGTGCAGGTTGCTCGTCCCCGGATCCCACCCCGGAGTTCGGGACGGTCGATGGTCTTGCAACCTGGACAGCGGCGTCCATGGGAGCTGAGCCCATCCCCTGGATCCAGCGAGTCGTCCGGCTCCGACGACGAATCATTCACCGACGACGATGAGATGGACGAGGAGATCCACCATGACCCCGAGCTGGAGAGCTCCATTCCAGCGGGCTCCATCCCGGAGAGCTCCATCCCACCGTTGACCCCCATCCAGCGGGCGTGTTTGGACTTTTGCATCGAGCTGTTGAACCAGCGTGTGGTACACCGGGAATACGACTGCGCATTGGTGTGTGCCATGGCGGTGTTGGGCGTTCGCGATCGAGGTGGATGGCGGACCCCGGAGGATTACCCGCCCATTTTGTCCAAAGTGATCAAACTGGCCCGGTTCATGGTGGTCCGGAAAGCCATGGAACTGGCGGAGAACGAGGACGACGCTGAACCCGCCAGTTCCATGCAGGAGAACGACTAGGACAGTGCGTACGGAGGATCCCCATCCCCCCGTGCCACTCCATCCAAGAAAGGGTGTTTGCAGTGGGTGACGCAGATGATGGACCGGTTCATGGTGCGTGGATCCCAGAGCCCAATGCAGTGGATGTTGGATTTACGGACGTATGGGTTGAAGATCCATTACAACACCACCACGGAGGGCCATGTGACGTGGCAGAATAGTGATGAGCTGTTATATAAAGATGTCAAATTTACAATGCGGCAGTTCCGTGGCATGGTCGACCACACGGTGCGAGATGCATGGCGGATCTTGATGGAGGATTTGCTGCAATGCACCCCCAATCAGGTGCCAGTGATTCCATGGGATCAGCTGTATGACAACCCGTTCAATGAGGATCCCCAATGGAGTTTTGTGCAGGATCCGCGGACCCCATGGCCCATCGATGGCACCGGCTGGCTATGGCAGCATATCCAGGATCATCCCCCATTATGCCGTCGATTGATCTAGGCCGACGGCCACGGCATTCAGCCCATCCGCTGGCAGGCATTCCACCGACGGATCAGCACGTTTTTGGAGAAGCTGCTGGCGGCGGTCCAATTCACATGGGGCCAACCCGCTCGTGCCCCGGAGTTGTTGAGCATTCGACATGAGAATAGCCACGTTGGTGGGATCCGGAACATGTTCATTGAGGACGGCATGGTGGTATTGGTGGCGCGGTATCATAAAGGATATCAGGTGAGTGGCGACGTCAAGATCATCCATCGATATTTACCACGAGAGGTGGGTGAGCTCCTGGTATGGTATTTATGGCTGGTATTGCCATTTCAACGGCGCATCGACGCGTGGATGCATCAGCGGGAGGACATCAATCCCCATATCTGGGCCTCCGCGCCGTGGGAACCCACATGGACCTCGGAACGGGTGCGGCGGATATTACAACGGGAGAGCACTGTGGGATTGTCCGGGCAGACATTGAATATTGCATCGTACCGTGAGATTGCCATTGCAATCAGCCGCCGATATATGCGAGCAGAACGGGCATTTGTTCGCCGTGACCCCCATTCCACCACGGAGGATGATTTGCATGAGGATGAGGCCCAGATTATGGCCCGGATGATGGATGAGCAGGCTGGACACAGCCCCCACGTGGCGGGAGCTGTATATGCGCGGGAAACCACCGAACGAGCTGGCGAAGTGGCCGATCGACGACAACGATTCCGGCAAAGCAGCCAGGAATGGCATCAGTTTTTGGGGTTTACATCCGCCATCCAATCACTGCGTTCCCGCATGATCACCCCATTCCAAGACACGGCCCAGGCCAGTCAGATCGAGCGATGGAGCCATACCCGAGCCATGGATCTCGACGAGTCATTACAGCAGATGATGGGACCGTCCGCCACGTTTCGAGGGACCCAGAAAGCCGTGATTCAGTCCATCGTCCAGCGGCAGAGTCCCATTGTTGCCATCATGCCCACGGGCGCGGGGAAGAGTTTATTGTTCATGTTGCCCGCATGGATGAGCCGTGGAGGCACCACCATTGTGGTTGTTCCATTGGTGGCATTACGGGGAGATCTCCAACAGCGATGCCAGACCTTGGGCATCTCATGTGTGGAATGGGATTCGCGACGTCCCGTGGATGGAGCATCGATTGTATTGGTCACGCCCGAATCCGCCATGAGTGAGACGTTCCAGACCTTTATCAACCGAAAGCAGTGGACCAAGGAGCTGGACCGCATTGTGATCGACGAATGCCACATCATATTGCAGGAAGGATATGAGTTCCGGAAGCAGATGGCGCAGCTGGGTGCATTAGTCCGCGCGGAGACCCAACTCGTGTTATTAACCGCCACCTTGCCCCGTGAAAGCGAAGCATTGTTATGCCAGCGGATGTATTTAGATTCCCCAACGATCCAGTGGTTCCGCGGCCGGACCAGCCGGACCAACGTGGCATATCAAGTGATCGAGATTGGCGCTGGTGAGCCATCTTGTGATATGAGCGAGCTGATGATTACGTGGATTCAGCAGCGAGTTCAGCAGCTCCACGAGGGGAAAGTGGTCATATATACCAATACCATTGCCACCGTCCAGCAGATTGCGCACCAACTGCAATGTCCGGCATATTACAGCCAGGCGGTGGATAAAAAGGGGATGTTAGCATTATTCCAGAAGCAGAATCCCGGGGTGATGGTCGCCACGAGTGCATTGGGGATGGGGATTGACATTCCCGACATCCGGCTGGTGATCCACGTGGGCCGGACGCGGTCATTGTTGGATTATGGGCAGGAAAGTGGACGAGCTGGACGTGATGGGGATGCCAGCCAGGCAATCATGTTAATTGATGGTCACGGACGGGGTTGGGATGATCCCCCCACGGTGGATTCGCGGGTGCAGGAATACATTGGTGGTGGTTGTCGACGGCGGGCATTAGATATATATTTGGACGGGACGGTGGATGGATATACACGGCAGCAGTGTGAGGATGGTGAGGCGATGTGTGACCGGTGTCAGAGTATTATAGATCCCGATCCCGCCAGTCCGAATGCCAGTCCCAATCGCTGGCTTATTGCCCGCCAGAATAACAGACAGGAAGCCAGTGATTCGGCCAGTGATTCGGCCAGTGATTCGGCCAGTGATTCGGCCAGTGATCCAGCCAGTGATCCAGCCAGTCATTCAGCCAGTCATTCAGCCAGTCATTCAGCCATCCATGACAGACCAAACGGCTGCCCAAAGAACCGCCCAAGGACCAGCCATTTCACCAGTCCCAACAGCCACCATATCGCCATTCCCACACCATCACCCGGTCCACGCAAACGCGCCATTTCCCACCATTCCATCCCCCCCATGGCCAAACGTCGGGCCCATCCCATATTCCCGTCGACGGCATATTACCAGGGGCCCATGCAACGACAGACGCAGCACGCGGAGGCGGATGGACAGGAAATCGAGTCCATCCGGGAACCGTTTGACCGGTGGGCCGGGCAATGTCGATTATGCGGGATGACAGGGCAACCAGCGCACCATAGGATTGGCAATTGTCCCCATCCACAGGCACAGATTGCGCAGTCATGGATGGACCAGGTGATCGAACAGGTGGTCCATCAGCCACGGGGGGCCGGACGGCGAGGGTATGAGGCATATGCGGCATGTTTTGGATGCCATTCCCCGCAGTGGATTTGCCAACAGTGGGAGAGCAACGGCTACGGTGGTTACCAGAAGACGCACGAGCGGTGTCAATATCCCCATGTGGCGATTCCGATCATGGGACAGTTATTGCATGGACCGCAGCGGCATTCAATCCGTGTAGCATGGCAACAGCGAATGCAGGCCCAGTTCCCCGGGGTGGACATTGACGATGAGCGAGGGTTGATTGGACATTTCCAACGGCGATTTGGGCGACGTGGTGAGGAGCGCAGCGGATTGGTGGTAGAGATGAATTGGATGTGTGAATTTATCGAGCGGGAATTCCCCGCGTGAGGTTATATATATTTATATCCCCATTCCATCAATACCCCCCAACATATATGATATATCATCATATCCAGCAACGTTGAGGCCATTACAATGATTAAGAATTGTATATATATATCACCGTTCATAGAGGAAATTGATCATCTCCATCCACAACGCATCACGATGATATTATTCAGATTATTGATCATGAGCAAGATATATTCGAAGATTATAACTGTTATATCCAGATTCAGGACTAGATTTAGATCAGGGTTCAGGATCAGATTTGGATCAGGGTTCGGGATTGAATTTCGATTATGGTTAGAGATCGGATTTATATTATATATAGAGATATACATTGGCGCCATTACCCAAGTTGTATATCAAGAAAGCCAACTTACATATAAAGGATTGACCCCATAACCCAACATGTATATTAAGGATTCAATAACCCAACTTACCGGTAGAGGGATTGGTAATCCAACTTATAGGTAGAAAGATTAGTAACCCAACTTATAGATAGAGAGATTGGTAACCCAATTTACACTAGGATTGGCTCCATAACCAAGTGGCTATAACTGTAACCCATATCGCGATTCGGTTCATCAGGCAGTTATTGTATCGACCGCAGCAGGATGCCATCCATATAACATCGCAACGGCGAATATAGGGGTACTCCCCCACAGTAGACATCAACGACCCGCGGCAGTTGATCCGGCATTTCCAATGGCGATTTAGACGACGCGGTGAGAAGCGCAGTGGATTGGTGGTAGAGACGAATTGGATGTGTAGATTTATTGAGCGGGAATTCCCCATGTGAGGTTATATATATTCATATCCCCATTCCATCATTGTATATTCCACTCCTTCCATCAATACCCCCCAATATATATGATATATCATCATATCCCGCAACGTTGAGACCATCACCATGATTGAGAATTATATATATATATATCACAGTTCATCGAGGAAATTGATCATCTCCATCCACAACACATGACGATGATATTATGAAGATTATTGATCACGAGCAAGATATATATCGAAGATTATGACTGTTATATCCGGATTCAGGACTAGATTTAGATCAGGGTTCGGGATCAGATTTCGATTATGGTTCGGGATCAGATTTCGATTATGGTTAGGGATCAGGATCAGATTTGGATCAGGGTTAGGGATCAGATTTCGATTATGGTTCGGGACTGGATTTTGATCAGGGTTAGAGATCGGATTCATATTATATATAGAGATATATGTTCGCGCCATTACCCAACTTGCACATCAAGAAAGCCAACTTAGACATTAATCGCAGGGTAAGCCAACTTACATATAAAGGATTGACCCCATCACCCAACATGTATATTAAGGATTCAATAACCCAACTTACCAGTAGAGGGATTGGTAACCCAACTTACCGGTAGAAAGATTAGTCACCCAACTTATAGGTAGAGAGATTGGTCATCCAATTTACATATCCAGGATTGGCTCCATAACCAAGTGGCTATAACTGTAACCCATATCGCGATTTGGATCATAGGGCAGTTATTGTATCGACCGCAGCAGGATGCCATCCACATAGCATCGCAACGGCGAATACAGGGGCAGTCCCCCACGGTCGACATCAACGACCCACGGCAGTTGATCAGGCATTTCCAACGGCGATTTCGACGATGCAGTGAGAAGCGCAGTGGATTGGTGGTGGAGATGAATTGGATATGTGGATTGATCGAGCGGGAATTCCCCGGGTGAGGTTATATATATGATGGAGCTGCGATTATTATATATTCGATTCATCCCATAGACCGCAGCCGCGATATACTCCATACAATTATATATTATTAGGAATAGTGATATCCAGCATATAGAGGCATAATTATTTATATATGCAGAACTTGCAGTGGTGATCATGAACATAAATTCGCAATATATATACCGGGTGGTGGGTTTCAGTTGCAATAGCAACCAGCAACTGAGCGGCATTATATAATTGATATTAGAGATCAAGAGTGAGGAATATATAGAGGATGGAGATTATTACATGAAGGTTTGAGATTGGATTCGGATCATGGTTAGGGATTGGATTCAGATCATGGTTAGGGATCGGATTCCGATCATGGTTAGGGATTAGATTCCAATCATGGTTAGGGATTGGATTCCGATCATGGTTAGGGATCGGATTCAGATCATGGTTAGGGATCAGATTCAGATTATGGTTAGGGATCAGATTCAGATCGTGATTAGAGATCGGATTCAGATAATAGATTAAAATACACCCCATAATCCAGCTTGCATATAAAGGATTTTAATAGCCCAACTTGTAGGTAAAGGGCCAGATAACCCAACTTGCACATAAAGGGTAGGATAATCCAACTTGTATATAAAGGGCTGGGTAAGCCAAGGATTAGAAGAGAGTAGGATAACCCAACTTGCACGTAAAGGGTAGGATAATCCAACTTGTATATAAAGGGCTGGGTAATCCAAGGGTTAGAAGAGAGTAGGATAACCCAACTTACACGTAAAGGGTAGAGTAACCCAACTTGCACATAAAGAGTAGAGTAACCCAACTTATACATAAAGGGTAGGATAACCCAACTTACACATAAAGGGCCGGGTAACGCAAGGGTTAGAAGAGGGTAGGATAACCCAAGTTTCACATACCGGGTAGAGTCACCCAACTTGCACATAAAGAGTAGGATAAGCCAACTTCCACACAAAGGATTGACCCCATAACCCAACATACACATCAAGGATTCAATAAGCCAACTGACAGGTACAGTATATATATTCCCATTCCGATTTGGTCCATATTATATACGGAGATATATCGAGTTGCACGTCAGGGAAGGCAACTTGGAGGTTCACGGCAGGGTAATACAACTTATATATCAAGGATTAGATAACACAAGTTACACATTATAGGCAGGGTACAGAAAGTTATAGATAACAGATTCAATCAGGCACATTAGACGTAGAGGGTTTAGTAGGGCGAGTTGCACATGGAGGATTTCATCATGCCCGTTGTAGGTAGAGAGATTGGTCACCCCCATTATCGGTTCCGGGTTAACAGCGTAACACAAGTTATAGATCCAGGGCAGGATAACACAACTCCCAACTCGGTTCGAAATGATTCAGGTGAGTGACCAGTACGTTTAACACAGATACGCCATAAGTTTAAAGCAAGTGGCCGATAACTTTAAGCTAAGTACAGCATAACTGTAAGCCAAGTGGCCAGTAACTTTGACACGAGTAGCCAGTAACTGTAACGCGAGTAGCGCGTAACTTTAACGCAAGTACGGGATAACTTTAACCCAAATGGCCAGTAACTTTCAGCCAAGTACGGCATAACTTTAACCCAAGTGGCCAGTAACTTTGACACGAGTAGCCAGTAACTTTAACCCAAGTGGCCAGTAACTTTAACGGGAGTAGCTGGTAACTAACACTTATTTTAAATGTCGGTGATATAACCGCCATTTATTTTTGCTAACAAACACTAGTGTGGTGCTAGGCAGTCTGGATAACCGCCATTTATTTATTGGCGGTTATCCCCCAGCTATATTTACCACTAGGGTTACCGCTCAAATTTGGACCAGATATAATGTCGACTTCGGGCAACTTGTCCATGTAAGTATAATCAATTTGAGCGATTCGTTCACCAGTGGTATATGATTGAAAATGATTAGGGTTCATTTTTGATGTTGGTGGTTTGCGGAAGCGTTATACCCAATATAGATATTCATCCACACCATAAGGGGTCATATTAGCATTTCCACGACGCGTATTCCCACGCGTTCCACGTGTATATTCATATTCATGCCATTCATATTCATTCAATTCACCAGGAGTAAATCATAATCAAGCATGGCACCCCCAATTGTTGACCAGATATTCCAGTATGACCCCCATCATCGGATTGTAATTTGTTGTTTGTGCCAGCATGTTGTATTTGATAGTCAGTTACCATCCCATTTACGGAACACGAGGCATATACGAGAACGGCATTCACAGCACATTATATTATTCCAGCAATATCACCAGCAGTTTCCCAAACGGATCCGCCATCACCGTGAATTGGTGATCCCCCATAAGCCCATTGCGCCCATTCCCGGATTGATCCCACCGCGGGATCCCACATATCAGTGTAGTTATCCCGGTTGCCATTGGATTGGAGAGACCATTCGACGGATCCACGACCATTGCCGCCAGGAACATGGATGGAAAAACCCCCAGAACCGAGGACGACCCCGTTCCAAGGCACCGTCCAAACCCCAGCCCAACATGCCATGGAACATTGTAGCCAGCCAACGGTTTATCCCCAAAGGACGTGGATCCCAACGGTTTGCCGTCCAACATGACCATACCACCATCACCACCGCCATATCCGATCCAGAAAACCCATCATGGGATGCGGCGCAGCAGGCGATGAAGCAGGAGATCATCCATCGAGAGCAGCAGATCGACGCCGCGGAACGAGAACGGATCCGTCCCCACGAGTCCCGCGAGGTCAACCCATGGGTCGAACGGATGGGATGGGCCGATCATTTGTTAGAGGAGGATCGAGGCACATTACGGGCATTGTTACAACGACCCGATCCCGAACAAGAGCCCATATTGGCCGAGATTGACGAGCGATTTCACCGGATCGTCATGGTCGCGCAGCGCACCACATTGACGCGGTTGAACATATTCAGTCGATTTGAGATGCACCGGAAACAGGTGGATCAGATGCCCCAACACCCGTTCCAAGCGCGGATGGTGGCCGGCACCATTGAACAGTACATCGAGGTGTGGCAACGGATCATCCGGTATATCATGCGCAGTGTGAGTACCGGCGACGTCCGATTTCAGTTCCATGCCACCCAATGCGAGACCATCCACCAGATCCGGCAGGCCATGTCCGAGGACGAGAGCACCCATTCCCCCGTCCATGCCACCGAGGAGATGGATCCCACCGACCAGCCATTGGATGCCGTCGATCGTGCCATATTGACATGGTGCATCGCCATGTTGGACCATCGATTACAGGGTCAGCACGGGCAGGAGTTCGTGAACGGCATCATCAGCGGGTTGGCCGCCATGGGGATCCGGGAGTCGGGTGGATGGGAGACGGCGTTGGCATTTACCCCCAAGTTGTCCGCCATGATCAAGATTGCCCGCATGTTAGTCGCGCAACAGGCATGGGAGGAAAGCGAGGCCCATGCCGGATTGTCCGATTGTTTCGTGGCATTACGCGGGATGATGTTGCGATTTATGACCACCATGGAACCCACCCCGATGAAGTGGATGTTGGATTCCCGCACATACGGCATGAAAATCCGGTACGGCACCACGGCGGATGGGTTGATTGAATGGCACGGAGACCGCATCACATACCAGCATCATCGGTTTACCATGGATCAATTGCGGGAGACGGTGCATGGCATTATCAACCGGGCATGGGACCATTTGACGCAGGACGTATTGTTGTTTCCCACCGACCATCGATTGCCAACCATCGCATGGGAGACCATGGAGACCATGCCGTCGAGGATCAACCCGGGTGGTATTTTGCCCAGGATCCCCGCAATGCATGGGACGTGGATGACACATGGTGGTTACACGACCGCATATGGCAGGAACCCGGATTCCGACGCGCATTCATCCACGCCGAGCGTCCATCCGGCACATCCGCCACCCACGCATGGCGCCCCCGTCGAGTGCAGCAGTGGATGCGAGCCGTGGGACGGATGAAGGAGTATTTATTGGTGTTGATGCATTTGACCAGCGGTGCCCCCGCACGAGGGCCCGAAGCCATGTCCATCCGGTACCAGAACACCCCGTTTGGCGGATTACGCAACCAGTTGATCGAGCACGGGTTGGTGTCATTCATGACCACGTATCACAAAGGATACCACATCCAGGGTCGACCCAAGATCATCCATCGATACGTGCCCCGGGCCGTGGGCGAGTTGTTTATATATTTCCAACGGTTGGCCATGCCATTCCAACGCCACGTCGAAACCATGGTGTACGGACAACCCGAACGGAGTGGGTTTATATGGCCGCCCCAGGAGGTGGATGGCACCACATGGACGTCCGAACGGATGAAACGGGCCATGCAACGAGAAACCGAGATTGGCATGGGGGTCCCATTGACCATCAGCGCATGCCGGCAGATCATGATCGCCATTGCCCGGCGATATTTGGGTCCCACGACCGGGTTTGAGAGCGATTCGATGGAGGAAGAACAGGAGATGGATGAGGACGAGGATGGGTGTTGGTGGACGGCCGACGATGCGGTGATTGATATCCAAGCCGGACATGGAAGCCACGTGGCCGGGATGATATACGCACGCGGCGTGGAGGAAGCCCCCGGGACCATGGCGGCCATGAAGGCCCAGTTTCGACAGGCCAGTGAGCGATGGCATCGGTTTTTGGGATTTCCCCCGTCCATCGTGCCGGCATGAAACGAACACGAGGGATTCCCACGGTGGATCCCCGTGCCGTGGCCCATTGGCACGCCATGCGACAGGCGCCCATTCAGCCGTTGTTGGAAGGGATTGTCGGACCCGGCGCCCAGTTCCAGGGGATCCAGAAAGCGGCCATTGACGCCGTCATGGGCAGTGCCCCGTGGGTATTGGGGGTGATGGGCACCGGTGGTGGGAAGAGCATGATATTCATGGTCCCCGCGGCGTGGGAGCGTGCCGGGACGAGCATCGTGGTGGTGCCGACGGTATCGTTACGGCAGGATATGCAGCGGGAGTGTGCGCAGGCGGGCATATCATGCGTGCCGTGGAATTCCCATCGACCGCCCGAGACGGCGCGGATCGTATTAGTGACGCCGGAATCGGCCACCAGCAAGGGGTTTCGATCGTACATCAGTCGATTGCAGGAGCGGAACCGATTGGACCGGATCGTCATCGACGAATGCCACACGATATTGGACAGCCGCGAGGAGTTTCGACCGAAGATGGCGGGATTACACGTGTTGATGACCATCGGCAGTCCCGTGGTGTTGTTGACGGCCACGTTGCCGGCCGTGGATGAGGTTCGATTATTCCAGCGGTTGCAGTTGACGCCCACCGTCGTGCAACGATTCCGCAGTCCCCACACGACGCGGGTCAACATCGCATATCGGGTCGAGTCGATGAGCGTGGACGTGGATGAGGACGAGGTGGTGGCATTCATCCGGCAGCGCGAGGCCCATTGGCATCCCCGTGGCGGCCAGATCATCGTATATCGGAGCGAGACCGGCGACGTGGACGCATTGGCCACCCGATTGGGTTGTTTGGCATATCACGGCAAGATGGCCGTGGCCATGAAAGAGCACGCATTACAGGCATTCACCCCGCATCCCGAGGGGACGACGGACCCCATCCGCAGTGGCATGACGATTGTGGCGACGAACGCATTGGGCATGGGCATCAATATTCGCACCGTGCGGTGTGTCATCCACGTGGAGGTGCCCAGCATGTTGCGGGAGTACAGCCAGGAAAGCGGACGGGCCGGACGGGATGGGCAGGCCAGTGAAGCCATCATCATCGCGCCCACGCCATTCCAGGCCCGCGGATGGTCGCAGTGGGAGGCCGGATATGAAGAAGGGAAACAGGCCATGCGGGAGTATTTCCACGGCACCAGATGTCGACGGGCGGTATTGGATGCGTATTTGGATTCATACGAGAGACCCGACGGTTGTACGGACGGTGAGGCACCATGTGATCAATGCAGCGTCCGTTCGCATCCATCCCCATTGCATTCCGCCGACGTGACGGCCACATGGATGGCGCAGGAGCAGCAGAAGCAGACGATGGCCCAGCAGGTGCAACGGATCCGTGGGGAGGCGGCCATGGCGGTGGATCAATTAGAGAGCACATTATTGCAGTGGCAACACCGATGTGCGGTGTGTTATATGGAGACGATGGATGTGGCCATGTCCATGCATCCCATCACGGCATGTTCCCAACCCGCGGCGGGCATTGTCCAGGGTCACATCGAGCAGATGACGCGGCAGATGCGGGAGCGGCGCAAATACGCGCGGTTTTCGTGTTGTTTCACATGCGGGGTGCCCCAGGCCATATGCCAGCGATACGAGGCCCGTCCCGACGGTGGATGGCGGGTCATTCCCGAACGACAATGCCAGTTTCCGGACGTGGTGATCCCGACGGTGATCAGCATCATGCATTTGAACCCCGGCGCATGTGCGGAGACGATATATGCATGGATGCGCGACGACCAGGTGGATGTGGAGGATGCCGACCACGTATATGCATGGTTTGGGCAGAAGATCCGATGGAGTGGCATGGAAGGGACCCGATTGATTGAGGTGTTTTATCGGTTGAGTCGGTTTGTGATTGCACCCACATCCCGGTCCCCACGAGCATGACGGTTTTACACCCCGGGTGCAGAAGCATTATATTGTTATTTAATCAAGAGATACCGTGTTTCCATTCCACAGAATCCATGGAAGGGATCCATATCGTCCATGTGATCCAAATCATAAAAATCACCGACATCGTGGAAGTAACCAAAGAGATGGAAGTCAGAGCGAGCAACCCACACCCCCCATATTCCATATATCGCATATATCCAAAGGTTCCGGTGCACCGACCGAATTTTGGGTTCATTGATCGATAAAGAATGGCCGATAGAAGGATCCATACATTAGAGTGCCAACCAGAGAGAGATACACATGATATATTTCCAGTAATCCAACATCATACCAATGCAAGTCATAATTCATACCGCAGAGTATCCATCCATCATCATTGAAAGGATATTGGAGTTGATTAACCGTCCATCATCATATCCAACCATCGAGATATATAATTCGTTCGTGGATGCCGTTCCCGGCAAGATAGGAACCCCATAACCGTATTACACGTTACAACAAGATTACACGTTACAACAATATATATTTCATGGCAGTGACACGCGTTCAAAGACAGTTTTATACACCAGATGCAGAAATGGCATATCCATTACCGATGCACCCAATATCGACCGGGACCGTAGTTGTTGGAGATTACCGAGGAAAGTCGGATTTAGACGGTGATATGTCCCGAACCCACCGATCCACAGACCAGCATTTACAGCCCCACGAGGTTGACCGACATCAGAGCAACCATCAACGTTTTTCAGATGATTTCCGTTATATCCATAATCCGATCCGCATTATATTACCATTGCGAATATCATATGTCCGAAAACATCATATATATCACGTACAAGATGATTATATATTTCGATTGATCACGGTTGAATGAAGGTATTTATATATAATCCAGATCAAGAATATCATGGTTCATCAATATGGATTATAAATTTATAGCACCGTTCGGAGTCGAAAGGAAAGATGATATTACGATAATTATTCACGATTATTCGAGGAGAAAAGAAAGATTCCGATTTCGATTGAGGTCCGAAAAAGGATATTCCATGGATCCCGTCCACATTTTTCGAACCAGCGAATGATAAGAGAAGGTCCGGTATGGAAGAATCATATATATGAAGGATTATGTCGATATATCATACCGAAAAGGAAAGAAATCGGATTGGGATTAGGATTAGGATTAGGATTAGGATTAGGATTAGGATTAGGATTAGGATTAGGATTAGGATTAGGATTAGGATTAGGATTAGGATTAGGATTAGGATTAGGATTAGGATTAGGATTAGGATTAGGATTAGGATTAGGATTAGGATTAGGATTAGGATTAGGATTAGGATTAGGATTAGGATTAGGATTAGGATTAGGATTAGGATTAGGATTAGGATTAGGATTAGGATTAGGATTAGGATTAGGATTAGGATTAGGATTAGGATTAGGTTAGGGTTAGGGTTAGGTTAGGGTTAGGTTAGGATTAGGATTAGGGTTAGGGTAGGA